>NC_046362.1:23373536-23714109 GCF_011125445.2 Fundulus heteroclitus | reverse complement strand
AGAGTACTACTCCGTAGAGAGAGAGAAGTAGGTGGTGGTTGTGAGACCGAGGAGCTGTGCAGAGGTATATCGAAGAGCCATGATTGGGGCGGAGATGACAGTGGCTGCAGAGAGAGATGCGATCAGAGAAGCCACGAATAGCAGCCCTATTACTGCCAGGCTGGCCCAGGTCGCACGCCAGCCAGTGACCAGACTGTAGTCCGCTACTTGAACTGAAAGCAACACCGCGGGCTGGCTTAATGGTGGTCACAGCAGGATGATGAAACACAGTGACAAGCAATAAAGAGGCAACAAAAGCAGAAAACAGTTTTAGATAGTGAGTAAATTGATTTTGTCTGACTTTTTTTTTTGTCTTACTTTTGCAACGGAGAGTAAGAAGCACAGCCAAAACGTGCCAGCATCCTCTCAATACCGGAAGTCACTATTTCTTTAAAGGCCATAGCTTCAACTTTGTCACCAACGATAACTTTTGAAAAATAATACATCCACCGAATTTCTAGAGTGGTGCAGAATAATTAATCTTACTAGAAAATAAACTATATTATATAAATGATTGTTTTATAAATTTAGATGGGTGCAAAATATATAAACAATTCTGTTTATTTGCAGGTTACAATGCAAACGTTGACACGAAAGGATTCTGCAGCTGTAGGAACTCCGTCTCATGCTGCTTGCACAGGCATTGCCAGATCGTAGTAGCTCCGCGATACTAGGTTGCAAGCTATCAGGCGATTCATGGTGTCTGTAACACAGCAGTGCGAGCGTAACTCTTTATAACTTGTGTTTCTAGTCACTCATTTTAGAGCTCAAATAAGCAACTTCATGTTCAGAAATAAGCCCAAAAATAACACAACCTGTGACTCACGGAATTTACAAATGCCCAAAGTCGCTTATAATAAGCGGACTTGGCAACAGTGTCAAAAACCATTTCACACGATGGCCGTAGGTATAGCAGTAGCTTGGTACCAAATACGATTAGAAAATCAAACGAACATAAGAGTTTATATGCATTTTAAATCATTTTGGTTGGTTGTAACCACTCTAAAACAGATTATAATCCTCACCACTGGCAGGGAGGGATGCAAGCTTTCCTATCTGCTCTACAGGTTTCTGTCAATCCTTGAATATGTGCTAAAGGAAGGTTAAAGAAAGGGCTTAGAGTCATTTACCTCCAGATGAGACTGCCCGTTGAGTCGAAATAGAAATCTAGGCATCAAGCCCCACTGAAATGACTTGTCAGTCAGTCTGCTCCTCTGTATTAAAAGTGCCGTGAAGACATATTGACTCAACCATCCCTGAGTGCCCTTGCTAGTTGGCTTCTAGACAGAGGAAGCCTTGATTCTAATTATAATGGGAAGACAAATTCACACCAGCAGCAAGCAGAGAGAAATGCAGCAGAGTGACCAAAATGATGAATCATGTCTTTTACTTCTGCAGCTAAAAGAAGTTCATTATTTTATCTCTCACAGCTCTCAGCAAGCGGGCAGAACTAAAATGATGAACTGTGTTTGTTTAAGGGTATCAGCTTGAACAAAGTTTTCTTTAGGGCAGAGGACTAAGTGTGATTTGTTTGATGATGACTCTAGGCTTTGTGGAAAGCTGGAGCAGACATACATAGGTGTATTTGCTATTCAAACAATTCTTTAACTGAGGGCATATAAGAACATTTGAATTGTGCATACAGTATACTTAAGTGGGCTACACGGTGGGTAGTACTGAGCTCTGATGCAGTGCTCAGTTTGCATCTGGATTAGGGTCTTTGTGCAGAGAAAATTAGTTTTTGCCTATGTGCAAACAATGCTATTAACATGTGTATGAAGCTACATCCTAATAAAAGAGAACATCATTATCCCTGTTGCTTGTGTACCTGTTTTCTTTCATTTCATTTTCCATTAAAATGCTTGGATACAGTACTCTGAACAGCCACCCTTCTTTCAATGTCCTTCTCTTCCCTCATTTCTGTGGTGGCTGTCAGTGACTGCCTGTCAGACAACTGACAAATCAGTTTCAAATTTAGGCCATAACATTCTGTTATAATTTCTTTTATTGCTCTTGCTAAATATTCTTATTTTCTGGGAAAGATCGTTTGGAGCCATAACCATCGAAATTGATAAATATATCACATATAAATATATCACTTTATGTAGTGATTTTATATAATCTGCAAGTGTCACAAACTGAAATAATGGAATTTATTAACGTTGGAAAAATTAGTTAATTTACTATGATCGACATACAGTCATGATGAAAAAGTATATCCATTGTGAAGTATGGTTTATCATATTATCTTTCTTACCTAATATAAGGGGCAATAAATAAATAAATCAACCATACCCAAAAAGTATGCATGTTACATCATCCCCAAACACATTGGGGAAATTGTAACTTGGTGTGGTGAGCGTAAGGGTAAATTTAAAGTAGTTGTAATGAAGGGTTTTAGGGACAACTCTAGCTAAGCATCAGATTAAAAAATGTCTGTGACTTCAACAGTTTAATTACAATTACAGATAGAGCAAAAGTAAAACTTTTAGAGATAATTCCGACTACTTAGCCTTCACACTTATAACACAACGTGATTAAATTATTTGTGGTTAAACAGATAATAACCACAGATAATGTAGTGACTGTAATGGCAATATAAATATTGATCTTTTCCTCATACAGTTGCATGATTTTGAAGAATATGGTGTATAAAGATTCCAGTTGACGTGTAATAACTGGAACGTAACTGAATCTGGATCAGTGTGGTTGCATGAACCACAGAATGCAGACAAAGCAGCAACATTCCAGTTTCTACTAAGTCAACATATAGAGTTGCTGTTCATCATTTTAATGCAATTTCAAAACCTTTTGATGTGTTGATCTAGTCCTCAAAAATATATTAGTATTGAAAAAATTTTACTTATTGTGACAGATATTGCCACACATCATAAGACTGCTAGATTCCAAATAATCCCCCCTGTCCCATACATACAAAACTAATCACTTTACATTGTCATTGATTTGCATCTGACCTAGAATGCACCTCCGATTAAGAAAGGCTGGGCATGGAAACAAAACATGGAGCAGGAAAGTGGTGCAAGGAGACAACCCATAATAAGCTGGAGTTTAAGGGTAACACAACTGAATGGCCTAGGGCTGAAAAGAGACACAGGTGAATGGGATCTGCTTAATTACAGGGACAGACAGGTAGAAAACAAGGTAAAAAACTAAGAGCAAAGGAAAACTCAAAAACACATAACACCCACATATGACACTGGGTCTAATTGTACACTTTTGTAATCTATATCTAAAAAATTTTAGCAAGCTACAAAACAGCTCTTTACCACATTACTCAAAACATTCCAGTATTAAAATGGTTTTAATAATGGTCATTCTGGACATGTGTTTCACATCCAAATAATTATGTTTTTCATATGGGTGCTCTACTTAAAAATATACTTTCAATCTTCAATATGTGATTCATTTTTGATGCTGAATTTTTGATACCTCATAAAAATTGCTACTTTAAGCACAATTTAATGAATAATGTAGAACTCGGTCAAACATTTCCAACTAGCATTGGGATTTTAAAAGCACAGACAAGTAAATGAAAGACAAAAAATTGCTGGAGAGATGAGAAATAAAGATAGAAAGAAATGGAAAAACACTAATCAGACAGAAAGTTGCTGCAATCAAAGAAGACAGAATTAATGAATGAAAGGCAAGGGAATACAAGACTTGACTAGAGATATGCACAAAGACAGGAGAGAGGAGATCAATAAAATTCCCCTGATTAGAGACTCTCATCTTTAATGTGATAGTCTGGTTGCCTTGTGGATTGTCAGTGTCTTAGTTCTAGTCTCAGTCTGTGACTTGAATTTAATCCTTAGATCCTTTCCAGGTTGATCATCGTGACGGAGTAATATGCTTTCATTTGAAGGGACATTTCCTGAGTAAACCTGAACTGGGCCTACACCGAATCAGTGATTCTTAGGTGAAAATAGCAACCATTCAGTTCAGTTCAACACAACAGTAAGAAAGGTAGCGAAATATAAGTATTGTCAAGACAGGAGATTAAAAGAAACGTGTAGAGGTGAGTGGAGGTGAAGGAATCAGAGGCAAAGATTAGAAGCAGGACGATAGGCTGCAGTAAAAACCAAGGAAGAAAGATGTGATAGAAATGAAAGGGCACTCCTGCTGTTGATAATTGAAGCAGTGATGGGCCAATGCGGTCTGAGAGGTTTTCCACCTGAGGGTGCTATACCTCAGGGGCAGAGACACTGAAACCACATTACAGCCCTCATGTGTGCAGTCATCGGTTTCTTTCTGGTAGAACAGAGTGAAGAGAAGAAAGACAAAAAATAATCCCTTTGCCCGATCTGCGAATTTATATGTTCAAAACTGCTTCTGGAGATTTCTATTGTTGCCTGTAGAAATTTTACCAGAAGATATTGTAGAGAAAAACAGGTGGAAAGGTGAGAATGTAGTAATTGTGATGCAAAATTATAACACATGTTTTGTTTTCCTAATTTTGGATTTGATTTTAATCCTAGGATCTTTCATGATGGACTTTGCATATTATTTTAATTGTGGGGCAATATGGACTCATATATGGGAGCAGCATCCATGCCTTACCTATGTTTGTGGACAGGTGTGAGGTCAGGATGCATTAGGTGAGGCTTTCCACCCTCACACCAGACGTAATCTGGAGGACAACTGATGCACATTGTGTGTTCAGTGCTGCTGCACCTTTTCTGTATGTTACAGGTTTGTGGTCAACCAAACACTCAGAAATATTCCCTCAAATTATAACTAAACTGTCCAGAGAATGAGGAGTATGGTGATTTTTGAAAGGTTTTGTGCGCTTAGACATACAATTTGTCACTCCACCGCAGTGTTGAACCCAGTCACACTGAAAACTATGTAATAGTCACATTGGTCCACAACGGGAAAGATAGTATTGTGCCAATTTGGCTCCTTAATACATTTCCTGTCATGATTTAGGTTTTTGTTAGTTTATTGTGGACTTTTCTGGACTTTTCTTGAATAAGCCTTCACCTCTCAGCCACCATCCTATCAGCTCTGTCCACTCCTGAGCCACCATTCTGCTCTTGATCAGAACCACCTGCTGCACTAATAAGAATCAACTCTGCTCAACTGTTTACATGGCTACTTATACATGCCTCAGTCATCCACTTACTGCCAGAATGTCTTATCTTTTGTGATGTACTCTTCCAGTTCCTGTGTGCTGAGCCAGCTAGACTATTCTGCTGAAAGTTGCCTGTGTCTGCATGCTGCACAAGTGTGCCTGTTTCTCCATGAGTTCTCTCGCTCTGACTGTTCTTGTGGTTCCTCTGTCCACATCACCTGTTCTGGTCAGCCCCTGCCTTCTTCACTGGTTTGGCCTGTGACTACTTGCATCTGATCAAGTCTGGTTCTGCTTGCCTGCTTTACCTGCCACTATTCATCCCTATCAATAAACATTTTAAAATGTAACTGAATATCGGGTTCACCAGCATTATCCGTTACATTTCCATTGCATGTTTTATTTGGCCAACTGGTGGCTTGCAACCCGGTCAAGTGATTATCACGTTTCTTCCAGTGGAAAAGAGAAAATGGCCAACATTCCCCATACTTGATGGGGAAAACTCAACATTTAATAAAGCATCTGCACACACTCACACACACACACACACACACACACACACACATACATATATATTGGGAATATGGACGAATCTTTGTGTTTTTTGCTTTGCATAAGATTTCAGTGTCTCAACAGAAAACGTCAGAATATCACCTGTTCTACCAGGTGATATCAAGTTTGCTGCTATTGATGCAATTGTCATTATAGCGGGGCTGTCTTCCATTTATTCTATGATCATTCCTCATGTTTGTAACAGGAAAGGCAACGTAGGATAGAATTCAAAACATTTTAATTGCAAGACGTACGAGGTTAAGGTGGGTAAAATAGCACAACTACCATGTTTAAGTAATGCTGGAAAAGGTTAGACCCAACTCAATTAGAATTGGTGCAGGAATAGCAGACAAATACAAATCCGGGGAAAGGATTAACATTTCTTCATTGTTACGGCCATTTTGTTATTTCAACATAGTAACAGAGCTTTAACAGCAACACCTGTTGGTACAAATATGTTAGCGCTTGTAATACAACCAGAAACTGGAGACCCGATAATTCAGCCGACACAGAAATAAACGTTTAAAAGGTTTATTCAATTAACTGATGTACCTGAAACATGAACTGACAGGAACAAACTCTGGAGCCTTTGTGGGGAGAGAACAGGGTTAGTGGCTGAGAACAAGTCCGCGTGATTGTGAGAGCACTGAATAAACGCCACTAACCTTATCAGATGCTAGGAGGTTGCATTGGCTCTGATGATTGGCTCAAAAGGCTCCCTCTGTTCGATCTGAATGTCCAGAAAACAGAAGCCAGCTAGAGAATCTGAAAGAGGCAAGACAGGCAGGAGAAATCATAGGAACGACACAGGTCGATAACACGGTGGCTTTCAAGAATCTGGTAGTTACACACTGGGAGAGGCTGAAATAGTGTGCATCCCAAGTGCAGCGACTACACTTAATTAGAATCGCCCCAGGTGTAACTGCTCAGACCTGGATTGCTTGAGTAGAGCGGGAGCAAAGAACAGTAGCAGGGAATGACATCATAGAGATCGCAGGGATTTCACACAGGCAATGTGTGGAGTTTCAATTAAGTTTAAACACTTCTTAACTTCCGTAGCCTAGTCAGTCTAAGTAGAAAAATATCCTCGCATCGCTGTTATGAAGTGTAAACTGAAATATTTAATGAGCACTTGCTGAAGATGTCTCTGCTTAGCAAACTTCTATTATAAGGCCAGAAATGTTACATTATTGGTTAATTGATCAAAGCGGTCTTTGAAATATGAGAAAATGTGTGTTTGCCAAACTCTTTGGTGGAGATTTTTGCAAATAAAACAACTTGTCAGACTGAAAACTTTGTATTTGCCTGTCATATGTGGCTAAATAACGCTCTCATTTGCATGGAATTATCCTCGGTAGTCTGAGTTTTTTTTCACAGCACTTTACCTTTGGAGTTTGCTCTGCTTTGAAAATGTTTTGCTTTGACTTCTCCTCCAAGAATTCTGAAATGCTTTGAGTTTGCCAGCTAAGACTTTATTCCACTGTATATGCCATTCAGTCATGTAGTGTTTAAATCTTGTATTTAGCAATTTCTTATTATTGAACCTGATGTTTTTGCTGTTTTCATCAATCATTTAATCAGCAGTCTTTGTATTTTTACATATTCACCTTAAGATCCACATTTTAGTTCTGTTTCAGAGAACGAATGAAAGCACTGTTTGCAGTGTTATTAACCTCTTGATGGATAGTTAGATAGTTCACTTTATTCTAAACAAAGAAAAGGGCAATAAATAAATAAAATTGTCAAAATGGCTAAAATGCCCATTATTCCTCATTTTGAAGAAACCTAACTGAGCTTAATTTGAGATTATGACATTGCAATCAGAAAATACAGCATATTTCTGGGAATTCATGATTTTATTTGATAGTGAGTTCAGTATGATATGCAGTATTGGTTTTCCTCCACATCATGTATAGTAATTTGGATATAGGACAGTTTTGGTCTCATCTGACCAGAGTCTGCAAATTACAAACAAGACTTTGGTGGCTTTCTTTCAGGAGTGAAATTCTTGCCACTTTACTGTAAAGATCATATTTGTGGAGAGCATGACTACTACTGGGTGTGTCAACCAGTTCTCCAACCTGAGCTGTGGATCTCTGCAGCACATAGAGGTACTTACCATGGCCCTCTTGGCTGCATCTCTGTGGCTGTGTTTATTTAGGTGGATGGTCATGTGTTGGTAGAATTCAAGCAATACCACACTCTGCTGATTTTTTTTGGATGATAGATTCAATGCTCCTTAAGATGTTCAAAGTTTGGTAGATTGTTTAAGAACTGAGTGCTGCTTTAAACATCTTCACAAATTTACCTCTGACCCGTCTGTTGTTTTCCTGGGTCTTTCTGATGCTGTTTGTTCTCTAATTCACTCTAACAATTCTCAGAGGCCTCCACAGAACAGCTAATTTACACTGAGATTAAGAATTTGAGTCACTTTTGAAAGCAGTTGGTTGCACTGCTTTAGGGTTATCAGAGTAAAAGAGGCAGAATGTATGTCAAATATTTCAAATAGTGCTTGTAAAACAGTTTGAAAACCTTATGTCATGTTCATGTTCAGGTTAATTTCACTTCAGATATGTTGAAAAAGTTCTGTTTGATATGTCACACAAAATTCTAATCACATCAATTGAAGTTTGTTTTTGTAATGCAACGGAATATTAGAGGGGATTGAATACTTTTGCAAGCCAACATATAACCTGATTACATGAAGCAATGGCTTTCTCCTGCTAACTTGTATTTCAAACATTTAGACTTTTACATGCAGTCAAACTCAATTAAACTTTACTGAACCAATTATCTATTTTTCCTGCCTTTGTGTTTGACAATCAGCCTAATATTTGGTCTGTTAATCTCAACCTTGTCTTGTCAGTTGCTCTCAGACCGTCTTTGAGGAAACTTACTCCTTTCATCTTCTTCCCTTCAAGGGTTTCATCTAATGTCTCTTCCACCTGCTAACTTTGCTTATCTACCACCACAAGCCCCTAAACTGTACGGTGTCTTATCTGAATCACCCTTCCACCTCAGTGATCCATTTTAATTACCAAGAACAGTTACCTTTCTCATTTATACATCAAAACATGTTCTTATTTTGACTTGATCTGTGCTTTTTGAGCTTTTTACAAATTTATTGTAAGAAATAATTGAAAAAGCTGGGTAACGTTAATTTTGTGGTCATATTTACCGAGAGCATCTTCCTAACCTGAGATCCATCTAAACAGAGCCACAAATGAAAAGAATTCAGCTATGAGAGACATTGCACTTAGCTGTGATAAAATTGCCCCTTGATGGATGTGTTGTGTTTCACACTCAGCAGTATATTTCTAACCCTGTATTCCTGTCATCATTATTATTCAGTGTCGGTTTTTCTGTATTTTCCTGTATGGTTTCTTAAGTCATTGTCAGCAACAGAATGACAGCTATTGTTCAAAACATAGCCTCCAAATGGGTAAGAAATGACATCTGTATAATTAACTTGTTGTATATCTGTGGGAGGCACAAACAGCGTCAGAGTTATTGAATGCCACAACGTTCTATAGGAGTCACAACTTAATTGGTGGTATGCACTATTAAGGAATGCTTTGACAGTGACATTACAGAATCAGAATTATGCTCCGTAATGTAATTATCTAGAGTGGGCTTTTTAGGGACTCTATTTCTTTATGCTAATTATTTGATTATTGTTTACAGTGTCCTCTAAGAGTACACTCACTGTGTAGTGAAGCTTATGAAGAAAATAGATTTTGTTTTTAAAATGACAGAAAAATAAAAGTCTGTATTTAGCTTTTTAAAGTCAATAGATTATTTATGGTGGAATATTATAATTACAGGCCACCAGCAACAAGTATTATGTTCAAGTTGTCAGTATCTGCATCAATATGGCAAAAAAAAAAATGATTGCCCTCCACCCCACCTCAAACTTTAGAAGAATCAGCTTTAGGCTTTTGAGGGTAGTACAAAGTGTAGAATTTCATTCTGCTATACAGTTCCCTCTACATTTGGCACCTCCTCTAAGGATGTATGAATAGTATTAAACAAGAGTCTTTCATGTGTTTGCTAACAAGTTGACCTTAGGGTGTTGTTCGGCCTTTTGTGTCCCTTCTAGTATTCCTAAGACTTGTATTTGTTTCTCTGGCTTTACATTGACAAGAAATATGACAGCAGCTATTTTCTTCTAGCCTTTTTCTGAAAAACACCAGATTGCCAAAAGTATTTACGTGTCGACCTTTACAGACACTAAGAACTTAATATGATGTTGGGCTGTCTTGGTTGCTATAACAGCTTCAATTCTTCTGAGAATTGTTGACCATTGTTTTAAAAGCTCATTTGTGAGGTTAATCATGGATTTTAGTCTACACTCATACTGTAATTCATCTCCTAGGTGTTCTTTTTGGGTTGAGGTCAGGACTGTGCAGACCAGTCAAGTATAGCTGCATTAAACTCACTCATCCATGTTTTTGAAGACCTAGCTTTGGCCACTGCCTGTTCAGTCATGTCAGAAACTGGAAGGAAGGAGCCCTCCAGAAACTGTTCCTCCAAAGTTGAGAGCGTGAAACTGTCCAAATGTTTTGTGTACTTAACCATTAAGAGTTCCTTTTACCAGAACTAAAGTGTTGTGCCCAAATTCAGAAAACAAGCCCTACACCATAATTTCCACTGCACCAAGTGTTTTACTAGGAATATGATTTCAGTAAAGTACATGAAGACTTACACCGAATAATTTAAAAAAGGAACTGTTGGCCCATCATAAATATAATGTACTTTACAATATACATATTTTAGCATATGTCTTTTAAAGTTTCTGGAGAGGGTGCTTAAAGAGTAATGTTTTAGAGTGCACTATGAGCCTGACGGAGTCCCAGGGTGATGGGTACAACACCAGACATTGGTGGATTACACGACTCAAAATAACTTAAAATTTTAAGGTAAGTGACACAATTTTGTTATATTAAAATTTAAGAGACGTACTATCGAGAGCAGTAACACAGTTAAATGCTTGAAAATTTCTAAACCAAATGTACTCAGACATCAATGTTGAGGCACTTTACTTTGGAAGCTACTTGGTTTCAGGAGTTTTGGTGAAAACGCTGTAAAAAATATATTTGTAGATGACTCTGCAATAGTCGGTCTCATCCCAGGTGAGGATGACTCAGAGTAGAGACAGTGGACACAGGGCTGTGTGGACTGGTGCCATCAGAACCATCCTGATCAACGTGGCAAAAACCAAGGAGTTGGTGGTGGATTTCCACAGGCACAGACCCACAATACCGCCATCCGGTAACCTGACATTGAGACAGTGGACTCTTATAAGTACCTGGGTGTTCAACATAATAATAAACTGGACTATAATCACAACACTGATGCTCTTTATAAGAGCAAACTCTACCCGCTGCGGAGTTCAGGGGCACCATGAAGACCTTTCTTGACTTGGTGGTGGCATCAGCCATCTTCTATGGTATAGTTTGTTGGAGCAACAGCTTATCAGCAGAGATGAAACAGTTAGATAAGCTCATCGGGAAGGCCAGCTCTGTCCTAGGATTGTTCCTCAACTCAGTGCAGGTGATAGGGAATAGAAACACTTTAGCAAAAATAACGTTGCTGTTGGACAATGTCTCCCACCCTGTGCATAAAAGCTGTTGCAGGGCTGGAGAGCACCATCAGTGGTAGATGGCTGCAAGCTAGGTGCACGAAGGAGTGTTATAACAGGTCCTTCCTTCCATCACCTGCTAGACTTTATAACCATCACTGCTCCTAGCAAACTCAAAAAGTGTTCACATTTCTCCTGCATTTGCACAGATTTTTCATTTCTTGTGAATAGACTGCTGTTGTCTTTATGCACAAATATACTTGCCCATTTTGCATATTTTTGAAATCACCCTAGTCAATAGCACGTTTCATTGAATTTCAGTATGCTGTTTTTAATAACTGTACAGTATTTTTTCATATGTTGTAAGCTTGTCCTTACTGTACAGTCTATTATTTTATTTTACCATAGTGTGTTTCTGCTTACTTCTATTATAATGATCAGAGGCAGGGGACCCAGAATTCAACCAGACCAGCAGAGGTTTGTTCAAAGGAAAGGCTCTTTAATAACAAAATCAAAAACAAACAGGGAAAAATCCAAAAGAGACCGTCGAACCAAAAGACGGTATAAAAATAGACGGACGAGCAGGGCAGACAGGGCAGGAACAGGCAGGACTGAATGGCTCAGGTTTCTGGAAAAACAGGGGGTCAAAAATCCAAAAGCAAACCAACAAACAGAAATTTGCAGGAGGAGACTCACCGACATTCAACAAGGCAACCTGGCACTGATGTCTGGTCTCAGCAGTTTATATGGAGGTGGAATCAGGTGAAGCTGGTGAAAGGTGATTGCAGCAGGGGTGGAGTCAGGCAGGTGTGCAGAGTTAGACCAGACATCAGTGCTGAGGCTCAAAACAAGAACAGATCAAAAATTCAAACCTAAACTAAGAAGCTTCTGAAGACATAACTAAAACAGTAAACAAGAATCTAAACAAGAATCCAGACAAGACAGAACTCAAAAACAGCCAGATAATAAAAGACAGGAGAGAGAAGGAAAACTAAAACTAACATAAACCAGAACAGAACTCAGAATATTACATCTATACTGCTGGTACACTTGAATTTCCCCACTTTGGGACCATAAAGGATAATTCTATTCTATCGTAATGTTTTTCATTGGGTTTAAGTTTGTAAAAAGTGTCTATTGTAAAAAAGTTATCATTTAATAATTACTTTAAACTCCAGCTGAGATTTTCTTATCATTAAAAGAAACAACAGAGATTTTACATTGAGCAGCCAGTAGCATTCCAATCGATTAACTCCGCACAAGAGTACTAAGCTCAACATTAAACACAGCACCCCACCCCAACCCTTTTTAATATATTGTTTAAAATTGACTATTAAAAGTATTCAACGTTCTTTTGTAGCATGACTGTAACATTTGAAGTTTACTTTTGTTTTTAAGAATTATTTTGGATGCAGTCATATTAATACCTACAGGTATTTTCATATCTATATTAAGTCAGACATTAAACATAAACATGCTAAACATAAACATGCTGAAAATGTTTTCAGTGAGTATTTGTTCTCAGGTGTTTACAACAAGTGCTTTTCACAGACATGCTTTCCATCCAGTGTCCCCCAGCTGTAAAAGGCTGAAGACCCAAGGCTAAATGTCCCATTTTATCTTGAAATTATATTTTCCATGTAACGTAATGAATAATTTGGGTCTATTTTTAAACCCTTGGGGGTCTATTTGAAACACTTATAGTTTGTATCTCCTCATTTAGACTGCGCTTGGCTTGCTCTTGAGATTTTTCAGTTAAAAGAATACAATAAATTAAGGAAAACCAGGTCAAAACAAAAATAGGTAATGCTTTTTTTCTGCTTTCATAAAGTGTACACTGCATCTTCCATCCATCCATCCATCCATCCATCCATTGTCTTCCGCTTATCCGGCGTCGGGTCGCGGGGGTAGCAGCTTCAGTAGGGAGACCCAGACGTCCCTCTCCCCAGACACTGCATCTTGAAATATGTAATTTATCTTGGTTAGAAGATGTTAACTCTGAAATATTAACACCAATTCTTTTAACGTGTACTAACAAGAAAAGTATATCCAAGTTAGTCAAGTTTAAAATTCTACTGAGACAGATCACAATTATAGGCAGCCTAAAATTGTTTTATCAACTGACTGATAAGCACATACACCAACAAATCCTCTTTTGTTTGGTTGATACCCTCAAATTCAATATGTCCTGATGTTGTTACAAAGTACACTCGCAAAGTTAAAAATATGTGTAACCTTAAAGCAAACAGAGTGCATATTTGACCTTTTGGAGCTGCAAAAATCCCTACTGCCATTGAGCAACGCACCAGTGGGCTTGGAAGTGTAGTGAAAAAGGCATTAGGAAAAGCGCGGCGACTGTGTAATGCTTGTTTCTGTGGCATTAATCACAAACAGACTGACTCTCACACACTTCAACAGTTTTATGATGTCTGTACCCAGCTCTGACAGATGGCACTATGATCAGTGTCTTTGTAAATGTCAAGTCAAAAAACTAAAGACCAATTAGTCCTTTTTATCTGCTTGCAAGAAAAAAACATTGTCAATGTATCAGCTGAGAGATATCAACTGAGCAAAATACTTTGCTTTTGTTTAGGCAAAAAAAACATTTCAGAAGACCTCTATAAACAAGTCATGACACAATTTTAATTGTATTTAGGTTTTGATTTTAAAAATAAATTTCTTCTTTGCATCTCTTCTTGAGCTTTAAAGGAGCTATAAGTAAGATATTAACTGTAAAATCAACCTAAAACATTCTTGTTTTTCAACCACGACTGAAGTAACATTACCTATAAACAATTGTTCCTCCCCATCAACAATGTTTTAGTCACGTTTTTCTCCTTTGAAACCTAGAGGTATGGTCTAGATCCACTTAGCTTCAGAGTGTAGTCCGTGTTTACTTCCGGGTTCCTGAGCCAATCATATTAGAGGTTCCGGGGTTCCCAAAGCACAGCACAGCATTCGGTACTTTATTTTGACGAAAGAGCAGCAGCCTGCAAACATTGAAGCAGACATCATATACCTATCCTGTGGAAATAAAAATTCAGTGGACTTTCACAGTCGTATGACCATTGGGTAAATGGCAGGTCTCCGTCAAAGGCATTGTGTATATGTTGTTCTGATTTTAACCACTAGGTTATATAACAAATTGTTCTTTTAAGTTGCTATCACACTTTTCTCCATCTATCTATGTGACCTAAGGACAAATCTGTGTGCAGTTTTAACAAATCCTTCACTATGAGTTTTAATAAGCTGAATGTGCTGGAACGCAGACTGGCTTCGGTGGTTGAACTCAAAGGGGAGATGGGATAAAATCTGGATGTGAAATGCTAAAAAAGCCCAACAAATTTGGAATATTGGCTTTGCCACATGGAGCCAGCAATAGGACCTAAAGCTGAGGGAAAAGTTGGTGCAGCTTGTTCTCATAACAAATTGTGTATTTGGATTATGCCTCCCCTATCAAAAAAACTCCCCTGGATGTTATGGCGAGAGAGCTCAGAACTGCCCCCCGGTCCCGCGGACATCTGTGGATGCTTTCTGAACTGTGGGCCGGGTGATAACATCAAGGACAATGGCCCATGGTGAGCGTTCATGGAAATATAACACCTTTCACCCAAGCACACACACATAACTGACGCCCACAACACACATGAACTTCATGCGATTAGTCTCCAAGTTTAACCCCCTGCATAAATGTTGTCTTGTTATATGTGCTTTTCTCGTGCCAGGTTTTTTCATATCTCAAACTGTATCCTGGAATTAGGATAAAGTGTGAAATATGTCTCTTTTTTCCTCTCCCTCTCCAAATGTGGCTTCTATCTTTTCACAGTGTTAAAGGCAGCGTCCTATGGTAACCGTGTCAGGCAGGGTCCTCGGCAGCAAGGCCTCAGTCAATTGTTCCCCAGAAATGTTTGTGATATATGTGAGGGATGGTTGTACTGGAACTGTAATTTCCCTCTGGGATTATTAAAGTATTTCTGATTCTAATAATGTTTCTGGTATTCCTAAAAAAAGAAAAAACAGATTAATTTCAATCATCTTAATTGTTAAAAAACTTTTTTTTTTTTTATTTAGGATCAAAACACATAAAAAGTGCTAACTCACTCTGATGTGACCAATAAGAAAGCCCCTGGCCTAATTTATCCCCTGGTGGTGGCAAGATTTTCATTAAACACATTATAAGATGCTTTGAAAGGAAAACTGGGAGCATTATGTTCCTGTCACATGAGGTCTTCCAATGGCTTCAAAACAAAAGGCAAAAGCACAACAGTGTGACGGGTTGTTATTGTGCTTCTATTTTTGTAATAATACTGGTTTCATCACAAAAAGATTTAATTTGACAAATTTTCCATAAGTTGATATTTTAAGACAAAGCAGCCAGTATTATTGGTTCATGTGGTTGTCAAAATGGACTCATAGTACTAAACTGGTGTCTCAAACAATTCTTAGACTGTCTACCGAACTGATGCATCCCAGAATCACTGACATTAAGATCACATTGAGCGACATAATGTAATTTACCTGCCTCATCAGCTAATGCTGCACAAATCCATTTTCGCCCAAACAGGAAAAGCCACATACATTACCTTGATGACTACACAGAGTCAAGGGGGAAAGACTAATGAGACTAAATGTAATTACTGTCCACCTCCAATTTGAAAACAAAATATACTCTCCAGCTCTTCCATTTGAGAATAGACCTTCTTTACGTTTCCACTCAGTGCCACGATGGGCTTTTCTGTCATTATTTAGACTGGTGTTTGTGCTTCTTATTGGGATTCCCATTAGCTGATGGCTCAGCCACCATATTCTCCCTGACATCTGTGAGCCTATTTAAAAAATGCAATAAACTAAACAGAAGGTGTTGAGTTATCAACATTCTAACAATGTGTTTTTTCCTGCAATGCTTAGTCAGAATATGAGTCCAGTCAGATAAATCCAAAAATGCTGTCATTTTCAATCAGTCAAATTCCCTAGAAGTCACTACTTTTCATCTGCTCATGTTTTTTTAAAGGCTCTCAGAGCAGAGGAAAAATATAGTGTTGCCTTACACATACCCATTCCCAGGTGCCTTTCATATTCCACTCGTACAAGGTGACTTCCACATTTTTGCAGGATTATAATGGCCCATGGAGGTTAAAGTGTAAGTTGAGAGCACTCTATTTTTTCTTCTTCCCTTTCATCTGCATTCCTCTGCATCTCATTAAAGGCATGTGTTCCAAAGCCTTTTTTGTAAATGCGGCCATAATGCAAGCGAATAATTGTAAGCCATTTTATTTGTCTTGCATGTGACCTGCAAACATATTTTTGACATTGAAAAGCCCTTTTATATTAAAAACTGATAGCTTTATGAAACCTTTATGAAAAATCTCAATGATTAAAAAAGTGGTGTGCCAACAATGATCTTGCTGTGTAAAAAAATTCCTTGAAAAAGCTTAAAGATTTAGAAGTGAACTCACTGAAATTAAGCGGCTTGGAAAATGGATGGATGGATATATATATATATATATATATATATATATATATACACAGAGGTGTCAAGTAAGTAGGTAAACTAAGTAAAAGTACTTTGTTACCTTACTTAAGTATACATTTTGAATACTTATACTTCATTATAAGTATAAGTGTAGCAATTCTTATACTTCAGTGTAGCAATTCTTCTTTAGCCTTCTGTACTTTTATAATTTTACTTGAATAAATGGTTTGAGTTAAACTCTGGTGTCAGGACTTCTTTTCGATTAATAGATGTGAATATTTTTTACACCTTTGTATATATCATGAATCAAGAATATTTTATTTGTCACCGCGTGTTGCCGCATCTTTGGCCACTCTGGTTCACATTACACATAATGGGGCAAAAACTGACAAACAGGCAATGAACAAGGGTTACATTTATTTATTTATTTTAGCGTTCAGGATAGTCACAGATAACAGATAATGAGGTAGTAAAATCCTAGAATCTCCGCTGTAAACCCAAAGACCAAAGGGGTAAAGGTGGTGTTCTGCTTTGTCCAGCAAGTCGTCGACCACCGTTTCCAACACGTGTTCAAACATGAGGAATCTTCAGCTAAGATGAGGTCTCTTCGATACAGCTGTTGCAGTCTGAACGAGACGAACCCTGTTTGCACCATGCTTTTATCATCTCGGGGGCAGGGTCTCACAGGTATCAGAGTTTTTGGGTCTTAAACTGTATTGCATGCTGGGAGCCATAGTGTGTACTTTATCCAAGTACATACTACACAGTCTTTTGAGACATAGTGACATACATGGTAAGATAAAACACAAACTGTGACAGCTACAAAAACATTTCACACAAAAGGATCAATTGTGGTCAAACATCTTCTATTTCTTGAGCAAATAATTATATGCTCCAATATATCAAATTATTCAATTTAAATGTGATAATGACTCATGGGTTAATTAAAAAGCAACTGCATAAACCATGACGTTTTTTGTCCCCTTTCAGGTAAGCCCTTAACGAGCAACTCATCTGAATTTCTGATTAAAGGCACAGAAATAAAGTTCTTTCTTCAGGTCAGATGTTAACTATCTATACCGTACCGTACTGTACAGTACCTTGCGTCAAAATGACTAAACTATCCCTTCACACTTTCTAACCTCCAAAGTGTCAAATTTAATATGTAGCCTTTTTGTACTGATAACATTTTATAAATTTTCTTCATATATATTAAAAAAAATATTCAACTTGTTGAGGAGAAAGTATAGTCATTGAATAAGTAGGGATATAAATAATTACAAATAAATAAACACAAATGAACAAAAGGGGGTAAATACTCTTATCATATCCAGCAGCTGCGTTGATACTCTGACACCCCCACACCCTTGCTTGGTATAGAAAATACCCTGTCCATGCAGTTAAGCTGCTTATAAATATTTGTAATTAAAATCGGAGTGGGAAAGCCAGAAGAGTGGCATCTTTATCACCAGAGACACTGCTGCTGCAGGTGTCTTTGGTGCCCAGAAAAGCATTTTGATCTGACAGAGCCGGCGCACCATGGTTCCGTTTTGCAAGGCTTGTCCCACTCAGCTGCTCCCTCTTCTCCTCATGCACGCCAACGTTCTCAAGAGTTCATTACCCATTTATTTAGCATTTTCTTTTTTAAGACAAGAACTTTGAAGTACTGTTTTAAATATTTCATAAATCATCTTAGAGGGTGTACAGCATCATGATTTTGCAGAGAAGAGGTCAATCTAGTTTTGTGATGTGCACATTTTTACATACAATTTACAGTAAGGGTTTAATGTTTTAAAGTACTAAGCACTATTTAAAGTGATTTTGAATTTACTATGCACAAGGTTAAGAAGGTTGCTAATTGTAAATTATCTGTAAAAGGGTACCTGACTTTCTAAAACATAACTTGTCTTAATGTCTTTTTGGGTGGGAGGTGGTTGGGGAGATGCTAGAGTCAGGGTTAGCCCCTGAAAAAAGTCACTTGCCTCTCAGTTACCAATAGATCTGCATATTGGTGTATGAATATGCACGTGTTAGAGAGTGTGACTTGTTTAATTTGGCTCCTGTGTAAATGGCTTTGAGAGGTCGGTAAGACTAGTAAAGCTCTATATACCATGTTATATCCAATCAGCATTCATTTAAGACACATACAAATCTTTGTCCAGAGAAAGAGCTCAAACACCCTGCTGCATACTGTCTTCCATCTGTTTAACTTCTTTAATCTTTAATGTTTCTCTATCTCAGATATTTTTTTATCTTACACACATACAAATCTGAACTCTTTCAAATAAAAAATAACAGTTGTTACATGTATTTTCTTCTTTTCTAAGCATTTAGATCTATTCTTGACACTTTCTTTTAATTTGAGTTTTGTAGTTTTGTTGTTTAGCATCTCTTAAATTCCCATGCCCAGTTAATTTCTTTAAAATGTTTTTTTATAGGTACATACTTGTCTTTATATCTTTGAGTCTATAATGTATCTCAGCCAAATAAATAAATACAAAACCATAGTTTCAAGATAATTGTCCATAGACCTGTGATACAGGGCTTATCTGGGATATAATAAAGTTTCTTCGGTATTCATTAGTGCAGGTGTTGCAATAATTTTAAAGTAGAGTGTGGTGAGGAAACTCAGAAGATTGTTGGGACAGAACTGCTCTGTAAAAAAGTAATCAAGATCTGAGGGGTTTTTACAAGTGATGAGAAAGCTGGATCCTTTAAAAGAGTTGGAACTCTTTTGCTCGGTTCCTCAGACGTGTCTTCATGAATACCTAACGGGTTTTTATTCAGTATCATTCCAATTATTTTATTTTAGCCTACTTTTGCAATGAATTGTTATTAATAAACATTTAAGGCACTGTTTATCAATTTTTTCTAAAAGGAAAACTTTACAGTTACCATTATTTAGCAGGTTAGTCGTTGATCCTGCTCTGACAGACTTTTTTCATGTTAAAAATTCTTAGCTCAGCTTTGCCCTCTCCAACAACATATAAAGACAACCCAATGCTGCTTGTTTTCCTTTTTTGCTAATTTCCTCATGTCTTCTAATGGTGTGTTTCAGTCTGTAAGTTCTGTTTCAGTGCTTAATAAATCAGTTTTTAAATTATTATCATCATCCTGCACGTTCCATCCTTTTAATTGGGTCAAAAACTACAACCAGATGTGATATAAACAATCCATACACAACACACCCAGCAGGAGGATAATAAATGACTCTTTCTGAGTATCTGTTCCAGACAGTGGTAAAAAAAAAAAAACAGCCTCACTCCATGAACTATGTATATGGACCTGTCATGAACGGAATATACAGACCCAGAATTCGAAACAGACAAATGATGGTATGATTAAAGTAAAGTTTATTTACAGAAGAGATAATGGCCGGAATCGGGATGACAGGCAGGATGGAAAAATGGGTAAATCAGAGTCCAAGGTCAAAAACAGTCCTAAGTCAAACTGGGTTATCAGATGTGCGAGAATGTCCAGAGCAGGATCCAGAAGCAGAGTCAGAGAACAGATCTAAGGTCGGTAACGGGCAGACTTAATAGACAGACAGGGAACAGGTGAGCTCAGATAGTCCAAGAACAGAATGAGGTCAGGAAACAGGTTAGCAGTCAGAATCAGGCAGGCAAAACAGGTTTACAGGGATCAGGCTGGCTCAGATATCTAGAGGCAAATCGGGTCAGGATTAACAGGCAATCAGAACAAAGACGCTGGAAAAGACTCACCAAAAGGCTCATATGATCTGGCACCGAGCAGAGGTTTGAGGCAGGTATAAATAGAGCAGTGGACAGGTGAACCGGAGTGAAAACTAATTACAGGTGACAGGCGAGACTGATTAATGGTTGATGACTGAGAACAGTTCCGGACTGGCTGGTGCCTGAAATGTGAAGTGAGCTGGCAGATGCAGGCAGGTGAACAGATAAAATAAGGAGAAGTGCAACACACAACCAAAACAAAACCCAAACTATGACCGAACCCAAAACAGAACCTAAACTAAGACAGAACTCAAACTATGACAGAATAACCATTCCAAGTTTAAGGGACTGTAGATGAAAATTTGTCTTAACAGCTAAATATGGCATATTTACATGGGAACAGAACCCCACTGAATTTTACTTACACAGGATAAGTATAAGATGTTGTATTCTGGCCCATCTCCAGTAGTCATTTGGTAAGAGGCAGGGTACACCCTGGACAGGTCGCCAGTCCATCAAAGGGCAACACAGGAACACATAGGACAAACAACCACGCATGGACATGCTCACACAAGTTTCCACCTAGTGTTTAAGACAACTAAAAGCGGTTTGTCAATTTATCCAAGGGCTCACCAAGGAAGATAAGGCTGGAATAAACCAGAAAGGTAACAAGGAGCTAGACCATTTACGCATTTATAAATGAACATTAATCATTTGAAATTAATTCTGTGATGGAAAAGGAGCCAATGAAGGGAGGACAAGGTAGGTAAGATGTGGAGCATGCAAGATGGTGCCGAAAAGCATACAGGATTGTGGTGGAGAAAACTGCAGATGCTTGATGTTCTCTGGTCTTTATGTTCATCTTTACCTCAGCCTTACAGAATTGTTTTGAACACTCAGACTGGGGAATGCTCAAAAAGGAGACTGATCTGGAGGAATACATATCATCTGTGCTGTCCTATATTTACTTTTGCATTGAAGCTGTCCTACCCAAGATGACAGTCAGAATTGTTTCTAATCAGAAGCCCTTCATAGACACAGTGTGGTCCTTGCTGAAGGCCTGGGATCCGGCATACAGATCAGAACAGACATCCAGAAGGCAAAGCACATGTAAAATCAAGGAACACTTCAAGGACAACAACCCACATTACATGTGGAGAGGCATCAGGACTATCACAGCAACCAGCAGCTAAACAACCCAGCTCTTTCTGACACCATAAACAGCTTTTTTTGCACATCTCGACTCTTCAAGCAATAGAAGGTATGTGAAACATCAGCTTCTCGTCCGACCTTTTTGGCAAAACATAGTTGATTTTAAATTTAAAGTCTAAGTGCAGGATTACTCCCAGATGTTTTTTTTTTTGTTTGTTTTTTTATGGTGTTTGTATGACTTGAGGCAACCTAAATGAACAAGAGCTTTCCTTGAGGCCTGAATAAAATAACCTCTGTTTTGCTTTCACTGAAGCTAAAACAAAAAGTAGCCATGCCTTTACGTCTTCAAGGCATGTTGATCGTTTTCAAAATATTATTAGGCATTAGAAGCAGGTAAATCTGGAAGTCATCTGCATAGCAGTGAAAGGCGATAACGTTTTCTAAAAATAGACCCCAATGAAGCAGGTATAAAGAAAAAAGAGCCCGCACCGCAAGAAAGAGGGGCTAAGATGAACAGAACATTTTTTTTTTTTACTAATTTTTTCTAGGTTTTTACAGCACTAATGTTTTCACACAGCAGGATGACAGGAAAGGGGGTTTGAGAGAGGGGGGAAGACATGAGGCAAAGGACCTCACACTGGAATCAAACCTGGGTCAGCAGCATCAAGGACTAAGGCCTCTGTATATGAGCTGCGCTTACCACCACTGTGCCACCAGAGCACACCCTGGACAGAACATTTTAATGTTAAAGCTAAACGGTCTGTCACTGAAATCACAATGAACCCATCCCATGCTGCACCTTTAATCCCAACTAAACAAGAGATAAGAATAGTGTGGTCCACAGTAACAGTTGCTGCAGTGAGATCTAAAAGTACAAGAATCACAGAGCTTGCAAATTATTTTGCTAAAAGGATGTCATTAAAAACAGTTAACAGAGCGGTTTTTGTGGAATAGAAATGTTTAATACCGGACTGGAAAACCTCTACAATGCCCTTTGTGCCACAAAAAGTATTCAATTTGAAAACCTCCATTCCTTTTAAAAAATATTGGAGAAAAGAATATTGGAGAAAAAAGTTGGAGCAAATGGAGAGGTCAAGACCAAGCATTTTTATCAAGGAATTAACAATAGCAATCATGGACCATACTGGAAGTAATATTGCTGTTTAAAATAGCAAGGACTGAGGTTCCAATTGAAGGGAAAACCTCTTTAAAAAGGCATGCAGGAATAATACCAGCAGGAGATTTTTAAATGTTCATTTGACTAACCACCTCTTTATGATCTTTATGGTTATTGAAAGAAGCTCAAACTGATTTAAGGCAGGAAATTAAAATCAATCATATAAACAGTTGCATAGCAAAAATCGAATGTTTAATAGATTTCAATAGGTTTAATGGAAAACACAAAACATTTTCAGTATAATCAAAACATTTTTCTTTGTAAAACGATGCAAAAAACCTATGCATTTTGATGTTGGAAGCTAAAGGAGCTAAAATATAGTTTGCATTACCGTGACTGTGTCTGATACTGATTGGCTAATGATTGGCAGACTGCTTAAATTTCTGGAGCTGTACTTTTTATAATAATGAAAGATATGTTGCTACCAAAAGCGTTTCTGTCGAGCTTTCTTCTCTGTTCCAACAAAAAGTTTACAGGGTTTTGTGAAGCTCTTAAAATCTTGTACCACACTTTATCGAAAACACTTAGCTTATCAATTATTGATAAAGTAATATCACACTTGGCACAAGTCTAGATTAAAATTATATATCATCCTTAGAATCTTTTAATTGATAGGAATTTCTAAAGTAGCAGGCTAGCTTTTGCTTGACTCTTCTTTGTTTTACATTATCATTAAGTTTGTAAGATATTTTAGGGTCACACTTTATTGAGGGGAGACTACACTTAGAAATAGGTTTTCATAGGTTTAATGCTTTCTTCAAAAAATGTTTTTGTTAGAAAACCTCACAGCTATTTGAGGTAGACCAACCCCTTAAAGGAGCAATAAGTAAGAAATGTACTGTACAATTAACCAAAATCATTCTCATTTGTCACCCCAGATGGAATTGGTCCTCTATGTCAACAATGTTTTAGTCAGGTTTTCCTCCTTTCAAACCTAGAGGTATGCTGCAGAAGTACATTGGTGCATTGTGTAGACCGTGTTTACTTCCTGGCTTCTGAGCCAATCATATTCCCAGGGTTGCCAAAACAGAGCATTTGGTATTTTATGTTGGCAAATAAGAAGCAGCCTTCATACATGGAAGCCAGTAAGAGAAGCGGACCAGAACTAGAACGGAATGCAACATCATATACTTATCCTGTGTAAGTAAAAATTCTGTGGGGTTTCACAACAACAACAAACCGTTGATCCGATTTGAAACACTAGGTGTCATTATTACTTATTCCTTCTTTAATTCAGCACATCTCATCACAAAGAAAGATTTACTTTTAAATAACTGCTGCAACTTATACTGTAATTTAAATTTACTGCAATTTAGAAGCTGTATGCAACAAAATTTTGTTCTGTACGCACTCTGTGCATACAAAATGACAAATAAAGTTGTCTAAGTCTAAGACTGGAAGCTGCATGGGAATTGTGGTCTATCAGAGTTCTTTCAGTGTAACCATTATAGTAAAGAGTGGAAAAACTTTTGTTAGGAAAAATTTATGCTCAACAGATCATACTCACACATTTACAAATTCCACAAATCGAATTTTAGAGATGATTCATTTGCCTGCATTTGCCATATCACATGTAAATTGAAGTGTGGCCATCATATTGTAATAACTATTTTTTGCCTCAACAATTGTCAAACAATGTTGGCATTATTTCTTTTTAATGGTGGGAAAATTTGATTGCACAACCTTTTTGAGAGTTAAGTCTTGATTATCGAACATTAATGTTACTCAAGTTCCCTCTGCAACAGTCTGGATCTGAACCCAGTATATCAATCTGTAAGAAAATAAAAAAAATATTGCACATTAATGTTGCCAAAATGGTTGAAACGTATTCCCAAGGATATTTGAAAAACTTGTGAGACAGTTGCTTATCTTCCAAAATATCTCAGGCTTTTATTACAGCATCCTATTTAAGGGTGCTGTAATAAAGTGAAATTAAGTTATCATGGAAACAAATGTATATTTAATAAATCGTACTAAACCAGAAACGTAAAAGAAAAGACATTTGCTTAGCTAGAATTGACAGACTTCTGGATAGTTTGCTGTTGTTGCCATAACCCAGAAAACTTAGAACTTGCACATTTTGCACCACTGCATTTCATGGTATTTGCCAGATCTGGCACTATGAATTTCACACTTATATATATATATGTATATAAAGTAACTGATACACAAAACAAAGGTTAGCAGCTATCAAAACATCTACTAGATTCTGTCCATAAAATGTCTTCAAGTCATAGGAGTGATTGATTTGACACTCTGGGATATAAAAACTGTTTTTGAGCCTGTTGGATATGTTTCTAAAGTCCTAAGCCTTATATAAGATGGGAGTGGAGAACAAAATGTGCCCAGGGTGAGGGGTGTCTGATGCAATGGTATTGGCTTTCTTTTGGATATTTCAGGTGTAATTGTCAGAGAGGGCAACAATTTCTGCTGACCTCACCTCACATATAATGCTGCATTCCTAATACTCTGGATGGGTCGTTGTTAGGGCTTGGTGTTCATCCAATTTGTTTGACATTAATCTCACATTGCCTATTATGATTGATGGAAGAGATGGTTTGAACATCCTCTTTTACTCTCTCTTCTTTTCCCCAGCTCTGCATCCTCCCTTTCCACTCATCTAGGGTTTGAGGGTTAGTTGACATAATAATTGAGCTTTTGAGATGTTAATCACCTGCTCCCAGTTGTAAAAAAAAAAAAAAAAAAAAACACAAAAAAGTATCAACCAAAGTCCTTCCATAGGATAAATTAAAGTTTTAAAACAAATAAATAAACCAGAATGAAAGTAGTAAAGCTGCTCCAACATGCTGCCACCTTTAGCACTGCAATTCTAGATGAGCTGTGATGTTATAGTAGCCAAGTTACAATCAATTTCACAAAAGGTTATACTACATCCTAAAACAGTGTTACCTCACCGCCTTCACAGGAATGAGCTTTCTGATAATCACTCAGAAAGAAGTGAAATGGTAGAAGTGATTGAAACAGAACACCTTGCCCTTTAGAAGACATAGGAATGGGAAGCTGCACACTTTACAAATGTATTTGTAGTCATGCAGCTATTAATAACAATTATAATGCCCTTAACTACCAAAGTCTTACATATGCTAGCCCACCCACATAGTCTCTGTTTTTTTTTTTTTTTTATGTGATGGGGCTTGACTTTACGTGGTCAGTTTCCTCTACTCACCGTTGCTTCCCACAAACCCAGTGGGAAGATAATGAAAATAAATAACACAGCAGTGTCTTCAGCGGAATTCAGTAGTAAAAAAAAGCATAGGAATAAAGAATGAATTTTTGTAGATTTAAAGAAGCTACAGAAGTGGAGCAGCTATTTCTTTCCCCCTGAAGGTTACTGAACAACAAGATTAAAGGCGTGTCAGGCTGCAGCCTTTAAATGCCTGCCTATGAATGCCAGCTGAGAAAATGAGGGAACGACCAGAAGAGAAAAGGGGATGTCGAGTCTAAAACTGTGGAAGAGGAGGAACAATGAGGTGCAACGTCAGAGAGAGACCATGGAAGTGTGGTGAGACATTTAGGAAGAAGACGACTGTGTGATGATGGGTGAGAAGGAACGTGATGGATGAGACAGAAAGAGAGAGAAACGATGGGGGGAGAGCAATTGTGCAGTTCTTGACACCTTCACAGACAACACCTTGGCAAGCTGTCAATCAGAAGTTCGCTTGATTGATTTTTCTCCTCTTTTCAATCAGCATTTCACAGTGCATCCTTCTCTTTCATCAGAAAGCACCCTGATGCCAACTCAACTTCCAAGTTTTTCCTTTTTTCCATGCTACATGTCAGGACCAAACTGTGACTGTCAAATCAGCTGTCCTAGAGCAGCAAGCAATCAACAAATTAGGTGGGAAACTGAAAATAAGTTCTTGTCATAACACAAAGGGACCTTTTTTATGTACTTTTTTGCAAAGGACATTCAAACTTTCCTTCTTTGAACTAGTTTTGGAACTGTGTGTTCTTAAAATAAAGTTAATATTTGATCGCATGCTTAAGTAAATTCAATGGTAACTTGTACAGTCCTAATTTGCATAATAAAAAGTCTAAAACATGCATGCCATGCATGTTTGTATAACTTTTGAATTCACAGCATATACTGATTCGTTGACAGTAACTTATTTAATAAAAACTGGGTTCATCAAAAAAAAAAAAAACTGCCATTCTTTTCTTGGAAGGTATTTAGTTTTGACAGAGCTGAACTTGAACATCTTTATTGTGGTATTCTTACAGTTCAGTGGAAGTAATTAACTAAAACTTCAACATCAAATCAGGAAGTTTTAGATCAATAATTATTTCACCAATATGTGGTCACCTAATGCCACTCTCATTGTCACTTCCTCTCCAGAAATCGCTAAGGTGAACGTAGAAGCTTTATTAAACCACTCGGCATGCTGGAAAGTATCAGCATAATCACAGCCACATAACATGGCGTATTGGCATATTGATTTGAATAAAGTGAATGTTCCCTGAATATAAATATTATTATAATACTTTTGCCCAAGAATTTCGCATTGCAGCATTTCAGTGAACATGTTTGTGATTTTTTTTCTGCAGTTTTTGTGGCGTGCCTCTACCTGCTAGGGTTTTCCCGGTTCTATGGCTTCCACCAAGTAAAATTATAGTAACTCTAAGTAAGATGTGACCATACATGATTGTGTCTCTGAGCCAGTTTTGAATTAATGGTCTGTTTAGGCATGCATTGACTCCAAAGCCACCTTCACACTGGATTAAGACTGTTAATCCACACAGGGAATAGTGGCCTAGTGGTTAGAAAGCCAGGCACTTGATCCTGGAGAGGCTGCATGGTTCTGGGTTAGATCCCACAGACTGCCACTCTGGATCCCTGAGCAAGACCTTTAGCCCCAGAATGCTCCTCTGGTGTTGTACAGCAGCCCTAAAAGATGGGTTAATTGCAGAGGATGAATTTCATTGGAATGTACAGTATGTTGCAATGACAAAAAGAGATGATTTTAAATTATTATTATCTGATGTCCGGGACCTCTAAGACACATTCAAACATTTCAGGATCATGACACATTCAGAAAAACTGATTTCAAGGTAAAAGTAAGTATTACAATGATTCCACCAAACCAAAAAACAGGGTGTTTCTTTACGATTGGCAAGAGGCAGAACACCGGCTCTCAGCTGTGCACGGAGAGATCTCTGTCTCCTTTTTAGGTTACCTTAAACGGAGCCTTAACATAAGACTCCGTCTCAACATTGTCTTTAAATAAGGCATAACTTCTTAGCTTTGGAAACAAAGTCTGCTTAAGTCATGCAATTTTACATCGCAAATTATTAAAATATAAAAATGTACTATTTATCAAAGTAGGTACCTTTAGAACATTGTTTGACCAGATATTTATGAGATTTGTCACAATAAAATGTTCTTGTCTTCAGGTAACAAGGCGATTCCACAATCCAATAACTTCTGCTTTCTGTTTAATCAGAAAGGCTCCCAGCCCATGTCACACTCTATGGCGGCCATAGGAGAGTACTCATGAACTCCTCAGAAATAGCTCATAGCTCTATTCTGGATGATGTTACACTCAGGTGCATCTCCAAAGCCCCAAACACCTGCATCATACTGTAACACAGGAGCAACTATAGAGTCATGCATTGTAGTGTATGTGGAGAAGCCTAAATCTTTTATTAATCACAGTTCCCAGTACCCTTTTGCTGATTCACACAATTCTCTTCTGCCTCCAGTAAATGTCATATTCTCAAAACAAACTAAACCAAGATACAGAATACATCACTCGTGTTTCGCCAAAACTGAATAGTCATTTCTACACATGCAGACATTTTGAAAATGAACAATTTGTGTTAGTTTATTTTTTCAGAAGTCTCCGTTTATTGCACCAGCTGTTCATAATGTAAAACAATTTTTTGTAGATTTGATTCATCTGCATAACAACAAATACCATTGGTGTACAAAAAATGCTTAAATAATCCCATATTCAACCTCAAACTAACTTCACAGCGGATAGTAAAAAGGGGAGCTGATATGTCAGAGGGTGCTCTAAAATGCATGAAGTTTCCACTCACTCCTGAAAGTGTTTGACCAACAAAGAGTGTTTGACCAGTTTTCCAAATATGGTTGTAGCGAATCAGAGCTAAGTCAACTTGGTTGAGCTGCATATCAACCAAGAATCAACCCTTTTACTGATGAGGGACATTTGGCCTGACAAAATAACAGGCCGTTATTTTATTTTTTTGTTAAATGGTTAATGCAGTGATATCATGGGACTTTTAAGATTATATCCTCAATTGGTATGCCCATGTTAGCTGACTTAATTTATTGTGCTAAATCATTACTATAAGGAGCCAACAAAGTAGGAGAAAGAACATATCCCTGTTTCACACCAACCAGTTCCTAAATTATTTACCTGCACACAAGCTTCTGGTGCTTTTAATAAATTTATTAAATACCACCGCTAGAAAAATTCCAGAAGCTCTATATTTACCAAATCGAAGGCTTTTTTAAAGTACACAAAACACACAAAGGTACTTTTAAAAGCCTTCCTGACAACCTACCCGTACAACAGAGGATAAAACATATATATGATCAATACATGCCATTTTGGTAATCAACCAATATTTTATTCAGTTCTGTATACTCATTGTAACGAAGACCCGGTTCGTTACTGTGAAGTAGAAGCATAGCTCTTACCTGAAACGCTTGAACATGCACATAGCACTTTGGATGGCACACTGCACTTTAAAGTTTTTACTAATTTGCACACCCCCAGGCTCCAGCCTGTAGAAATAAGAATGATGAATGTGATTTTGGTGATATCTTTTAAGTGTCCGTGTGTAGTGTATGTGGTATGTTTTAAAGGGTTTTAGAGTGGTGTAATGTATTTTCTAACCTTCTTCTTGTGTCCAGGTGTCTGGCAAAAAGATTCCCCAGAGGCCAGACACCAATTTGAAACCTTCCGGGCCAGACCAAGAACAAAGAAGGCAGGGGGGAGTTGTTTACTGGTTTTAGAATTGCCAGATAATTATTTATTGTATTTGTGTTTAATTTAGGATTTTGTCTATTTAATTAGTGGGTTTATTTCTACATAATTATTGGTGGGGTTTTTTGGAGGAATCTTACATTATTTTTAAAGGAACTAATGTTTGTACACCCCTAGTTGTTTTAAGCTGTTTTTACCTAGTGGGGCGTGGCCCCTTTAAAAAGCCATCTTGTTCATTCATGAGTGGGTTGGATTGTTGGAGTTTCTGGAATGTCACCTGCTATTCTGCTGCTACTCGGTAAAACCTTAACATCCATGCACATACTGACTGCACTTGCACTTTTTGAATGAACTTGCACTTTTTTTTTTAATTGAAAGTAAAAGAACATGGAAACTGAGGACATCAAAACTGCTTGACCTCTCAATTTTTGTTCATTGGTACCAACCTTGTTTGTTCCACCGCTCGTGCCAACCTGACTGCATTGATCCACATGGTAGGATAGTGTCGACACTCATTAAAATGTAAATTTTGGATACCAGAAAATGTATAAATAGTACTGATCAGGCTAATACATTTATAATTTAAAGGGACTCTTGGATCTGCCTGGGAGGACTTAGAAAGGGGCTTAATGATTGATTTGCGCCACTCTGATGAAATGATGCCTGTCTGAATACAATGATTAAACAGCCAATTCAGAACTGTTAACAATATGGGACATTTAAGAAATTTCATTGGGCAGTTCATCAACGCCAACAGCTTTATATGATTTAGCATGTTCTATTACTTTATGTACTACTTCTACTGTAATCTATTTATTCAAAATATATCTTTTATTTAATGTAAACCTGCTTCGGCCGTTTCATTTTCAAGCAAATATTTAGCCTGGCAAATATCAGCTAAAAACTGTTCAAACACATGTGAACTATTATATGCATACAGCCTACTGTAATCAGCCTCCCAGCTGTGTAACACTTGTAACACTGATTTATAAATTCACCATTTTCACTAACAACTTCCAAAGTAACAAGTTTATTTTTTCTGGGACCTAGCTTTTTTTTTTTTTTTTTTTAGCAGAATATTTGTGGACTGATCATTTGTAACTGCTCTAATTCAATTGCTTTCCCACTTTTGAAACGCTTGAATTCTGAGTTTTTTGTCAAACTCTACTTTGCGACATTTAAAGATATTGTACATCTCTGTTTGTAACATGTGTTCCTTACTTCTCAAATATTCTTTACCTGCGCTGTGGAGGTTAAACCACAAATTCTGCAATTCATTATTCAAATATGACTTTTGTTCTGTAATGTTTCTTCTGTTTGCATTTTTTTATTTCAATTAGATCTATGTGTATTTATTGCTTTGTTAAAAATTTCATAAAGGCTTCTATAGCAGGCTTTACATATTAAGTTGTTTGGTCTTGCTTTCATTACAATATTACTAAGAGAAATATACCAGAGGCATCAGAGGCAAGAAAACCATCAGGGAAAGTTCTCATTGGTCTTTTAATCTGATGTCTGTCATGAATCAGAGACAGAGAGACCCAGTATTCAAATCAAACAAGTGAGGTAAATAAAAAGGCTTTAATAAAAGCTCAAAAATAGATCAGACAGAGATAAGCAGGCTCGGTGGTGAAATAACAGTCCAGGGTCGATATACAAAATGGCAGTCCAAAAAAAAGGCAGGAACACAGACAGGGATCAGGCAAGCTCACATAACCAAAAGGCAGAATTAGGTCGGCAAAACGAGTAAGCAGTCCGACAGGGCAGGAAAAACAGGGATCAGGCTGGCTCGCTCAGATATTCACAGGACTGTCAGAAAAGACCGCTGGATAAGACTCACCAAAAGGCTTGAAATGATCTGGCAGATTGGAGGGGGCAGCGGCAGGTATAAGTAGGGGAGTGAGCAGGTGAATTGAGTGAAACTAATTACTGGAATGGGTGGAGCTAATCAGGGGAAGGGAAGGGACTGGAAGTAAACTCAAGCTGATTGGATGGTGTCTGGAGAATGGGAGTAACAGGGTGGTGACTAAGAGTTGAAGGAATGTTTACAAGTGAACTGAATAAAGGCTGGTGAGTGAATTAATTAATCAAATAACAAACATAAACCATAACAAAACCCAAATCATGACAATGTCGTGTCTGAGCTTACAAGAAGATAACTTGTTGTACTGGAAACGTAAATAAAGTACAGAGTATTCAGGCAGCCTACAACCATCATCAATCATATTTAACACAGGTTGATAATTTCTGTCCACCAAATCAAAGGGAGTAAAGACTTTTTAGGATTTATTCTTCCATTTAAGACACAACATTTAGAGTCTTTGAGAAAATTAATAAATTACTATCTGTGTTTATTTAAGCCATGATGCAAAATGACTCTGGAAGATAATTTATCATCATCAACAGAATTATTAAGTTGAGCAATATGACTATTGTGAAATTCGCACATTTATAAATAGAGTTCATGCCAGCCTCATAAATTAATGTTGATGTATATTAAGAAAAAATCTGAGTTGCGACCATGATACCCACTTCTGTGTCCACATTGAGACACAACTCATTAGCAGTTTTGTCCCACTTTTCAATGTGGCTTGGCTCTCTGAGATTGTCTTTTCCAAACTTCCATGCAGGCTGTCAATTTTTGTATTCATTTGCTCTCCCACCAAAGTCGGCATACAGTCAAATTGTGCTCTTAGTGCCTGCAAATCAGTCACACTGGCATTGTCACCATTGTCTTTTGGCTTATGTTGATGTACATTATCAGCCATTATGGAGAGATTTGTCCCTCCTTAGAGAAAAGCATAAAACAGATCTTGAACAGATCCAAGATTCAATAAATGTCCAGGATTATTTGTTTTGAGTTCTTTTTGTGTTTTTTCACTGATACTCGTTGGTTTCTTGTCGTTGCTATGCATGACTGACAAGGCCTCACCTATTGTCACCCTCCAACTGTTTAATTGTTGACTGTTGCCATATATTTCATCTGCAGCGGTTACGCAATGCAATAACACCTTCAGGCTTTTTTCTGCTTCAGTCATGTTTGAATAGTTAGTAGCCTATTTTCTCCCTTGTCTAGTTACCCTTCCTGCCCGACACCTGTCCCTTGCGTGTTCGAGCCGAACTCGACACCTACCTTCCTATCTAGGGTTACTTGGCTTTAATTCTCTGAAAAAGAAAGAAATCTTTATTTGTTATTGCAATTGTACATTCCAATAAAATTTGTATTTTGCATTTAACACATCACTCTTAGGGAGCACTTTACAGTTTACAGTGCCCAGGGACCAATTTGGGTTTAACTGTCTTGCTCAGGAACCCATTGTGGCAGTCTGTGGGGTTCATGCCAGGTACTTGCAGCCTCCTTAGAATGCAAGTTATTTGCTCTAATCACTAGGCCATCACTTGCACCTGACCCTGACAATGTCAGTGGTGTATTTTCTTACCTGCTTCCAGCTGGATGTGACAGGTGGACACCACCCACAGGTGTTTCCCATTTACATCAATTAGGAGGAGTACCTAGGGTGGATGGAGATAGATGGAAGGCGTCAGAGCATTTGCTTTCCAGAGCGGTACCTGACCAGTCCTTGCTCTTAGTGATTCCTGGTTTCTTGTTCCCAAGCTAACGTTTGTGTTGTCTTCTCCAGACCTCATTCCATTGGAACCACAGTCCAGATCAATCTCAGTGTCCCTAAGAAGATCTCCTCCTGTTCAAGATCCTCTCTTCACACTGCTGTTGACCGCTGTTCCTCCATCTCACTAGTGTTCCCAATAACCATCCACTGGCCTGTCCACCATCTAGCGTTCTTCGATCAAAACGATACCACATTACACGGCCACGTCTGTCAGCATGCCCGACTGCTGCCGCCATCTCAACTCGAGTCCACCATTCCCAGACCATCTGTGAGTCAGCCACAGGCACAACCTTCCTGCTTGCTGTTGGTGCTCACTCGTTTTTTTTATTACAGTTGGTGAGAACCAGTCCCTGATTACTGATCTTAACTTACTGTTGTCTCCTTGTCTGTTGCTTCTGAGCGGGCCATGGAAAATGTGAACATGACAGACCCAGAAACTGCCCCAATAAACTCAAGTCTATTCTTTCTCAACTGCTTAGTCTCAGCGTTGGATCTGTAGTTTAACTTTCATTTAAAAGTTGTTCAGCAATTACTGGTATAGTCCATATCTATCTATCTATCTATCTATCTATCTATCTATCTATCTATCTATATATATATATATATATATATATATATATATATATATATATATACCCGTACTTTCTAAAAACACTATTGTTTTTTAAATGTTAAACCATGGTTGTCCATATGTCTCTTCTGAAACAAATTGCCTTTTTTGTGACTGAGCATTTTCTGAGAAACAGCTGCATTTTCACTTTAATGTGCTATCATCTTTTTTATGCTGTCTTATCACTGATAATTACACTGATGAAAGTGTTTATCACAGCAGGAACACAGGCTCCAACTGCTCTGTATTTATGCTTACAGCTGATTCAGAAGAAGTGCTTAATCCCTATGGCAATGAGGGGAAAAAGTGACTTTGGGGCCTTGGAGGCACGCCTCTGTCTGTTACTAAAAAGTGCTACATAAATAAACTTGCCTTGCCTTCAGAGACAAAACCAATTAATTTTCATGTGGACAGATGAATTGATCAAACGATTTTGTTTCTTTCTCCATAATTCCCCTTGCATTCATGAAGGCCAAGGCCAATCAAATAGCCGGCAATTGTTCAGGATTTTAAGCGAACTCCTGAGAGCAAGTTTAATATTAATCAGAGAGACTATTGGAGGAAGGCATGTGGGAGTTGTCAAGGAATAGAAGTTTTGTAGAGAGAGCAAGGCGGAGGTCAAAAAGCAAAAACAGAGTATGTGACAAAGAGGAGGAGAGAAAGTTAAATACATGCACAGCAAATGCATAGTTTCTCATTTTAGGGGTGAATGCATGTCAAAGAAGTTATCTTCCACTGGTCTTGTCCAAAATAAAAAAGAATGACAAACAGGGACTGAGCCAATGCATCCAATAAATTGAGAAATAAAAGAATAAAGAAAACAAAGCGTGAGCAAGGAGAAAGAACGGGAAATTATACACGGACAAGACGTCTGCAATTCATCCCTTCACCAGTTACAATGACATAAAAAGGTGATACAATCAGGCAACTTGCTTGCTTCTTGAGTGATGACATCTATCTGTTGTTATGCTTGCATCTTTTTAGCATACCAATGCGTCAATCACTCCATAATTCTCACTGTCCCACTGTATGGAGGACCAAGTCTTCCATATCTAAAAATAAATACAGAAATAAATAAATGCTCAATAAATAAATAAGCATACAATTAATTGCCACCAAATTAATAAATGTAGGTAGAAATTAAATTATACAGTGAGACATAAATGTATATATCTCTTTTAATTAGCTTATTCTTTTATTCGCCTTTGTAATAATTACCTTATTTATTTATTGTGCGTTATAATCTTCAACTTTATTTATTAATTGCTTATATTTTTTAAGTATTTATTTTTGTGCATGTTATAATATTTTTGTCTGTTTTATTCTTCCTTTGTATTTTTTTACCCTATATATTTCTGTGATGCTATTTATTTCTGCCTGTCGTTTTTACATTTCTGTCTCTCCTTTTTACATTTCTGCCTGTCCTTTTTACATTTCTGTATGCATTTCTGCCTCATTATGCAAATGAGGAGGGGCTGTGTCTTAAGGGCTCAACTTCTTCCCATTGGTTGGTTAGCATTTTACTGCATCGGTCAAATCTACATGGCTTTTCCCCGCACTAAAGCTTAAGTGTCAAACTCAGCAGGCAGACGTTCAGTGTCCAACCTCTTAAGGAAAGCTGCTAATAGACTGGAAGAATTAGAACGCTGTACATTTGGGATTTGAATGTTTTTCTGAGGTTTCAGATTCGGTTTTTCCAGATCAGTAACTCATCGGCGGATGATTTCTTCTACAAAACAGACACCTCTCCGCAACCACAGCAAGGCAGACAGTGAGATACAACCATAGTTTCCTCAAAACGAGTCTCCCATCGCGCTGGGTGAATTACATTGGACCCTATGCAGAGCTCGCTTGATAAGAAAATACTGTAGTTGATTTATAAAAGGCACAATATGAATTATCAGATTCACATCCAGGCAATAAAAAGCACTACATATTATCATTATTCTATCCATGTTGGTCTAATTTGTGAAGGAGGCGGAGTTTCATCAAGCCGATCCAACATTTCCCCCTCAGCTGCAACACTTGGGGTTCACGCTGCGTCTTTACGCATGATCCAGCACCGCGGTGAAGTTGGTTTGAATTTGGATATTGGACATTACAGCTCCGCGCAGTCAGCGGGATCTAGCTCATGGTTAATCCGGTTGAGGGACTCCGATTTCGGCCAGCGTCTCTCAGCTGCTCCCTCCTCCCACACACGGTGGTGCAGTTAGAGACCGTCAAAAAACTTTAGAACCAAGCACTCTTGAGAAATAAAAACCAATAAATGTATTATCTTGTGACCAGCTAAGATAAAGTAATATAAATTGATGCCAATAGATAAAAATCTGTAAGGCACACTTGTTTTTATTAATTTTTAAGCTATTTTAAATTTTCAAGACAAAAATTTGGACTTTTCTTCAATAGCTTCCAGGTCATGTGACCCACTCACTCAAATTCTTTGTGAAATTGTTCTACTACTTCAGCCAACTATTGTCTTTGAATAAATCTTAAAAATTGAAAATAGCTTAAAATGGAATAAAAACAAGGGTGCCTTACAGATGTTATTTAGTGGCATGATTTTATATTAGTTTTGTCATAGGTGGTCACAAAATACGGAATTTATTGATTTTTGTTTCTCAAGAGTGCTTAATTCAAAGGTTTTTTTGGCGGTCCCTAAATGCACCACGCGTGTGGGAGGAGGGAGCAGCTGAGAGACGCTGGCCGAAATCGGAGCCCCTCAACCGGATCAACCATGAGCTAGATCCTGTTGACTCCGTGGAGTCAACGGGACTTTTATAATCAACTACAGTATTTTCTTATCAAGCGAGCTCTGCATAGGGTCCAATGTAATTCACCCAGCGCGATGGGAGACTCGTTTTGAGGAAACTATGGTTGTAGCTCAGTGTCTCCCTTGCTGTGGTTGCGGAGAGGTGTCTGTTTTGTAGAAGAAATCATCCGCCGATGAGTTACTGATCTGGAAAAACCGAATCTGAAACCACAGAAAAACATTCAGATCCCAAATGTACAGCGTTCTAATTCTTCCAGTCTATTAGCAGCTTCCCGTAAGAGGTTGGACACTGAACGTCTGCCTGCTGAGTTTGACATTACTTAAGCTTTAGTGCGGGGAAAAGCCATGTAGATTTGACCGATGCAGTAAAATGCTAACCAACCAATGGGAAGAAGTTGAGCCCTTAAGACACAGCCCCTCCTCATTTGCATAATGAGGCAGAAATGCATACAGAAATGTAAAAAGGACAGGCAGAAATGTAAAAAGGAGAGACAGAAATGTAAAAACGACAGGCAGAAATAAATAGCATCACAGAAATATATAGGGTAAAAAAATACAAAGGAAGAATAAAACAGACAAAAATATTATAACATGCACAAAAATAAATACTTAAAAAATATAAGCAATTAATAAATAAAGTTGAAGATTATAACGCACAATAAATAAATAAGGTAATTATTACAAAGGCGAATAAAAGAATAAGCTAATTAAAAGAGATATATACATTTATGTCTCACTGTATAATTTAATTTCTACCTACATTTATTAATTTGGTGGCAATTAATTGTATGCTTATTTATTTATTGAGCATTTATTTATTTCTGTATTTATTTTTAGATATGGAAGACTTGGTCCTCCATACCACTGAACCAAAATGCTCAGAAAGATAAATCAGTTATCATGACCATGCCCCACCACCATCACCCTCCCCCCACCCTCACCCCAGCTCCTGACCCCATCCAGCATTTACAACAAATATGAAATCCAAGATGCAGATTACATTTCTGATTACAGAACTGCCGTCTTCCTTTTGGAATGTGAAAAGTAGGTAGATGTAATCAGAGCCCTGTGGCAAAAAGGTCCTTATTTAGTTTGTGAGTGAAGATAGCAACAGGGAAATGAAAAACCCCATCTCATTTCCTGTCTGCTACAGTCACTATGAGGTATCAAAGCACAAAATGTTCCTCCGGTGATGCATATCGCTCACGCCTGGACTTTGAGTGCAAACCAAACACAAAATTGCTTTTTTTCTCCTTTTTTGTGCAAACAATCATGAAGAACTACGCTGACAAGGGGTTGTGAGGGGCCTCCATTATTTGGGGCACCATGCATTTTACAATTTCCTTTCTTGTCCTTGGCACACTGGTAAGACTTGGAAATCTGTTCAGGTGGGTCACAATGATAGCCCTGCCTCCAAGAATAATTAGTGTAGAGGAAATACAGTGTAAAAGCTTTTACTGCATTCTGAATTTAGTTTAACAGATCCAGGTTGCAACTATATTGTGAGTTCAAGGTAGATTCATACCACTTGATTATAAAAAAGGAAAAGAATCACTGGCCATATGAATGCACCATAATTTTGCCCCCACTATTCCTGGCATTGTCCATGCATTGGGCCTCCAAGGTAGACGAAAGGTGGGTAAACCTGGAGGAGGGCTTGCCACCCTGTCAAAGACCCCCCACAACTTATTTTGCCTCGACAGAAACAAGTGTTGATTGTCCTGAGCTTGCAGAGAACCACCAGAGAGAAAGGCCAGAGATTAGAGCTGACATGTTAGCTTCCACTTGTGAGAAAAGACATGTTACACACACACACCAGTGTCACATTAGACCAACTCCCCAGCAAGGAGGGAGACCATGCTGAAATGCTGATTTTTTTATGCAACTCTGCTACCTGGTAACCCAACAAATTACTGCTGGTTTTTGGCAGCTGCAGGTACATTCAAATGGTGCCTAAGATGATCAATGGAAATGTCTGCCTCAAGAAGTTATAGTTTTCAATATATGCATATTCAACAAATGACTTGGCATTGTAATCCCAATATTGAAAGATTATCAGTATAAAATTGTTTGAACACCATCAAAACGGTAATTTAAACCAATCTAATTAAACCAATGTTAATTAGATTGATTGCACATGGATTACTATATTTGTTTTGATATAAGCATATATTTCCCAAACCAAAGCACATAAAGTTTCTCATCTGGTCAGTTTATGATATTCTCTCATGCACAGCCAATCTGCAGTGCTGGGATTTAGCCAACACTTCAACATGCAAACTGTGCCAAGAAAGAAGCTCCCTGGAACGTATCCTCAATCACTGCCTAAAGGCTTTGGGGGATGGCAAGTACTGTTGGCAGCACGACCAGGTGCTCAGGGTCTGGCAGACACAATCAGCATAGCAATTCACAACAGAAAGGACCAGACAACTCCCAAACATACCATCCCTTTTGTCATGGCTGGGGAAAAGGTTCAACAACAGCCACATTCCATTGGAGGGCTACTCACAACCAAAAGGCACTGGAAGATCCAATTTGACCTCAGAAGGTAGCCTAAGTTCCTGGAACAAATTACATCTACTTCCATCCACCCAGACATGATAACATTGGAGTATACAAAGTAAGTTGTACTGCTGGAACTTGTTGTCCCATGGGAAGACTGGATGGAAGAAGCTAACAATCACATGAGGGCCAAGTACGCAGAGCTGGTGATGGAGTGCAGGAGCAGAGGCTGAAAAGCTCACATAACCAATCGAGGTCGCTGTTTGGGCTTTGCCAGTCTGTCAATGCATTGAACACTCAAACGTCTGGTCATTAAGGGTCAGCTGTCCAGAAAAGCCATCAAAAACATATTGGAGGCTCCTCAAACAGCCTCAAGATTGTTGTGGATCCACAGGGGGTTCAATGAAGTAGTTGGCCTCTTGGGCACAAGACAGAGGCTGATGGATTGCCTAGGCGAAGGTGTCTGATTATCAAAGACCGATGTAGTATAGTTTATGTTACTGAGCTATCACACCAGCGGCCAGAGAAGTAGCAGAACCACAGCCAGAATGAGACAGACATGGCAGCCAGAACATGAAGTTAAAATGTTTTAATAAAGTAAACATAAAATGGAACTAAATGACTGTTTATTATAACAACACAACAGCCAAGGACACCCTATGCACCTAGGTTTACCACTGAAATGTTTCCAAGTAGCACCAGAAGGTACATTAAAATCTAAACTATGTTTATGTTAAGATTGGCAAGTATGGCTTACTTCAGACGTTTTTAATACTTCAAGAGATCAATAACAATGACTATTAAGAGAAATACTGGCTTACTAAAATGTGACTCCATGTACTGTATAGTATGTTTACTTAATACTTGGTGGGGATTGTTTTTATATACTCGTGAAGTAACTCATGACTCTGCATTGATGAGTATGTTTATCAATGCAGCTTGAAATGGGTGTGATTGGGATGTGGCTCTGTTAAGATGTTAAAGGGTAACATACCTCCAAACTGACTTTTTTGCCAATCAACTGTTAACATGGATGTCCTACAGAGCTGTCCACATGCCCTGGTCATTATTTTTGACAAATTACTCCATAGTTGTTGAAATCCTGCTCTTTGGTCTGAAAACCTCTGTGGGGTGCCCTCCTAAGGTTTAACATGTCTTGCACAGTATTTTGAATCAGTATTGCTATCGGTTCAAAAGATATTGTGATGTCACCCAGAAAAACTGATGCCAGTAGCTCTGCTGCTGTGGGGTATAGAAGAGGCCCCGTCTCTATATTCCTCTATAGCAAGTTGGAATAGTGACCTTTGCGATTTTCCAATCAATTTTCAGGTTGCTGATTTATATATATATATATATATATATATATATATATATATATATATATATATATATATATATATATATATACATATATACATGTATGTATGTATATATGTATGTATGTATGTATGTATATATGTATATATATATATATATATAGATAGATAGAGAGTCACAAAGGCCACGTTACTGAAAGCTAAGCCTTCAGCTCATCTGTGTTGTCGAGTTTGGTGTCGCTCATCTTCCTCACCACAGTACATAATAGATCCGTAATGGGATTTGGGTTAAAAAGGTTTGCTCTCCAATCAAGCACAGTGCTTTTATTTTTGTGGGTAAGCGCAAAGAGCTGAAAAATAAATTTCCATAAAGCTCGTCACCAAAGGGAAGCCTGAAGCCCTCTACAATGACCTGGTAGACATCTGCCCTCACTTTGGATTTGAGAAAACAGTACCAGTGGATGACCTAGCTCCCTAAATCAACGATGATTTTTGAAACTTTTTCAAGGACATCAAGCTATTTAGATTTTTAGACCACTGAGTAACATTCTAGTTGGGCTCCTTAGCCCAGGTAAGATGATTCTAATGCTTCTGCTTTGTTTACACAACTTTTCTTGTTACACTTTTGCTCTCCACTTTCCATAGACATATTTGGATACAATCCTTTAACAGACAGTTTCTTTAGAATGGACCTTTTGTGGCTCAACATTATTGTGGGGAATGTTAACTTTCTGCTGGACAACCAGTCAATCAGCAGTCTTCCCTCTGATTGTGTAGACTGTGTAGAATTTTAGCATTTAAAAAACAGCTTTTATCTATTTTATTGGTGCTATGTAATATTTAAATTTTCCAAGAAATTAAAATTTTGAATTAGCTCCAAGCCATAATCATCAAAATTAAGATTAACACACAAATCTTAAAATTAGGATTTTCACTTCATGAACTAAATTATTGAAATAAATAGATGTTTCAATGATATTCTAATATATTGAGATGAATCTCTAGAATGCTTATAAAGCACATTTGAAAATTGACATAAGTGAAGTGCAATTTACCTATAATACTATAAGACAGCTTGTTGAAATTAAGTGCATTATAATCTGTTTCATCAGCATCCCTGCCATCACTTAATGTATAGATATTCAATGACGAAAGTGGCCCTTGCCTTCAGGGAAATGCACTTAGGGATTATTCTACATCATGCATATTTTGTTGCACTGAAAACTGCAAGAGCAAACAGCAGAAGGCAACAGCAAAGTATCAAAAACAGTGAAGTGGTTAATGTAAACTAACCCAGTCAGTTGTTCGGATGCAATTTCATTTATATTTAAAAGCGGTTGTAAGAAAGGGAGTATCAATAAGTCAGAAGTTGTGTTGTGAGCCTAACTCAATTCTGTGATGAGAGCTGTCTACTTTATTACCCCAGTGAATTACTTTGCCCTCACCCTATTCTGTGAACAATCTAGGTTTATATATAGGTGTTATCTCACTGTAGCACAATAGAACAGGGGATAGTTACTTGGTACTGTGTGAATGTAACAATACGAACAAATTGTGTTCTCCAAACAAATGTGTGTTGGATCTAAATCAACACTGCGGTATCCTCTTGCTGTTTGTTCCGCTGTGTGCATCTGTCACAATGTTTGGATTAGATTCCTGTTACAGATTTGTTTCTACTTTCTATTAGGTTCCATATGTATGCATAAATATTTTGTCTTGATTACCTTTGCTTTGTGTACACAGGGAAACACTGAACATATATAGTGTCCTGCATAGACTTTTGCCATTGTATGTCTCTGTGCTCTTTAAAATGGAAAATCTGTGTTAAGTATAGATAAGCCACTACTTTATTATCATATTTGTTCATATAACTATTGAAAAGCTGTTGTTACATGTTCGTAATAATGTGAACAAGAAGATTGTATTTTAGCCACCAATATAAGAAAGTGTTTTATTTCCTCACAGTGCCTTCAGGGAGTCTTCAGCGATTGTGAAATTAAATAGCTATTTAAATCCACTTTTCTGTTTACTTGAAAGCGAGAAGTTTTCTTTGACATGAACAGTGATTTTACCTAATAGTTTAGCTGTTTGAGCAGACTTGTTGAGATAGACAGTAAAATCAACTAAAAAACTGTGGGGTTTCAAATAAGAAAATTGATCTGTGGCTGTAAAGGCAATAGATTTTTCCACTCTGCAGGACGAAATTCCCTAGCTCTAAAATGATCATACTTTAAAGGGGACATATCATAAAAAATCCACATTTTTAGCCCTTAAATCGATTTCTAGTGTACAAGAAGTTGCTAGAAAAACAGAAAATATTAATGTATTATGTCCAGAATCTGCATAGATACCTTTATATTCTGTTTGTGCGAAAGTTTTCTCTGTTTTGTATTAAATCTTTTGAACAATTACGTCACAGCATTTGCTGCGGAACTGCTAAACAAGGTCATGGACTTCCGGCTTACCAATTTTGTCAATGCACCATTTTTCTTTCTTCCTAACATAGATGTTAGGATGCTCCAGATGAGTCAGAGAGGTAAAAAAGTTCTCACTGTGGGCAAACTGCAGGCTGTACTGTGGGAGGATCCTCTTGAAGCACTTCATGATGACAGGGGTCAGAGCAACAGGATGGTAATTATTGAGGCAGGTGATTTTTTTGGGGAGGCACAATACATAAGCACAATGATGGGACTGTGCAGAGCTGCAGGGAGATGATAAATATGTCCAGAAAAACCCCTGCAAGCACATGAGTTTAGCATCCGACCTGATATGTCTGGACCTGCAGCCTTGTTGACGTTGATCTTCTTTAAAATGGAGATCACTTAGTGCAGCTGCAGTATGAGAGACTGATGCTGCACCTCTGGCTGAGGAAGATTTTCAGACCTTTCTCTGTTTGGACAGTCGAAGCGTGGAAGGATGTTTTTCAAGGTGTTAAGCAGAGCTTGGTCATTGCTGCTGTCATCAGCAGCCTGCAGCAACCAGCAGCTGTGCTTATAATCTGTGATGGTCCTTATGCCTCTCCACATAATAAGTGGGTTGTTGCTGTTGAGGTGTTCCTTGATGCACTGCTTCTACCTGTGCTTTGCCTTTTTCAGCTCAGCCTTGCTGTAGGCCAATCTGTTTCATGATCTTTCTGCTGCATCCCATGTCCTAAGAAGGGAACACACTGTGCTGTCTACCCATGGTTTGTGGTTAGGAAACATTCTGATTATCTTCATGGATAGGACCGCATGAGTGCAAAAGTGAATATAGGGCAGCACAGATGATGTGAATTCCTCTCATCCTCTTCGAACACTCTCCCATGTGTTCAAAATAATCTTGTAAGGTGGAGGAGGCCTCTTCAGTCCAAATTTGAATTATTCCGACAACAGGTCTGGTTCTAGAGATCAAGTGTTTGTAGGCAGGGATCAGATGATCTGACAATCCAAAGTGGGTTGTCTGCCCCTTGCAGCTGATCTTAGGCTGTCCGACTTCATGTGAAATCATAAAGCATTGAAACCCATTGTGCAAAGCTTAATTTTTTTTTTTACAAACATGGCAAAATCCTTCGTCATCTTTACCGTTGACAGGCTGCAGCCATGTCCCGAATTCCTTGTTTTCCACCCACTTTTGTTGAAATTTGCATTTTCCCATTCTCTAGCTTTTTCTCCACCTCTAGCTTCTTTTCCGAACATCGTAACAATGTTACATCGTTACGATGTTTATGATCAACCGGAAGCAGTTCAGCGTGTTTGGTCCCGCGCAAACACGCAAAATCAGTTATATCTGATATAATATATCTGACGAAACTGTTTTTATGAACGTATTTTTTTTAGAAAAAAATAAGGCATTTTAAATGCCACCGATAATCACATTTAATGAATTTGAATGACAATTAAGGCCTTAATTTAAAAAATTATAATTTAATGACTACCCTAGTATCTATTATTGTACCTGAGTAGTAGATGTGAGTGCTTTTGACACATCTGGTCAGTGTTGTGCCAGTTCAGACGTGACAGAAAGCGGGCATCAATTCGGGACGTAACAGACTACGTTACCCATGATGCAATGTGGTCAAAATGGCCACCAACTCATGTGGTCAAAATGGCCACCAACTCCCATCACGCAACACGGCAAAATGGCCGCCGATCAAGATAAGGTTGGCTATAAAAGCCGATCACCCACGAAAATCTTCCTTCTTCCCTGGCTTTTAGCCAACCCGAGGAGACACACACACAGCTGATTCCGTTGGGGTGATTCCCACGCCACGTGTTCGATTGCTCGCTGGACCGAGATTTTTCGACGCAACGGTTATTCCCTGCTTTATAACAGGAGGTCGACTTAAATAAGTACTTTTAAATTCCCTCTGATCAAAAGACTGAGAGACGCCGGATTTCCCAGTGATCGAAGAGGACCCCGCTTTGTCTGGCCAACAAAGCGACCGAACCCGGAGGAAGAAACGAAGGAGCTTTTTTTTTCCCCGTGCCGCTGCAGCCTGTGGACATCTGCGCTCGTCGAGGCGCGTCCAGAAAGCCACACTCGGAGCGCTCCGGACCAGCCCCGAGGCATCTCAAAGTAACGGGGTTTTCCCCCTTTTATTTCTGTCTCACCAACAGGGTGTTTAGAAGTGCCTGGGCAGGCGGTAGAACTTTGTAGGTGTTGGTTAATGCTTTTATTCCACGACGAAGTTGGAATTATTTTGCTGAACATTTTCTTTGTATGTGCATGCATTTTACAATTGATTTGCTGTGTTGATTTGTGATCCATCAAGAACCCCGCCGTGGGTTACCGCTTCATTCCTTTCCATCTTCTTCCCTGCTTCCCCCTCTCTCTCTTTTCGCTTTTTATCAGTTTAATTTCTTTGTCCGAGCTCAAGTTGCGGGCTTTGCTTTAAACTCCCAGTTAGCTGCCCCCCTCTCGAAGCGAGGCATTATCCTATCAGCGTAAGCGTGGTTACGTCATTAGGACCTCCCCTCATACGTCATCGTAGCAGCCATCTTGGGAGGGTGACGTATATCTGAACTGTAGGTAGCTTAGCTGAACTAGCTTTGTGTAAGACATCAAAGCGTCCAGTGAGATTCCCGAAGCTGTTATGTCTATCAATGCTGATACGTGAAATGCCGGTGTTTCGAGGGCGGTGTTAAACAACTTTGAGTTAAGTTAAGATCTGCTAACCGCTCATTTTAATCCATTGTTTATTTTGTTTTGTTCTTTATTTCCACATATATATTTTGCATGTTTTAGTTTAGTAATGAGTAAGAATTCCAAAGTTGTTTGAATCAGAGAATTACTGTAACAGGGAATTGCTTTTGGTTCAATAAAACCACGACTGCGGAATAGACATTGTTTTGTGTTCAGTCCAATTCACAGTTACATGGTTATTCAGAAATCAGAGCTAACCTCCTTTGGAGTTAACATCTGATATTAATACAGAGACAATATCATTGGATGGTGATAAGGAATAAGGATTTAAACTCTAATTGCAGTTACATTGGGGTTCTCACAGCCTGCTGGATAAACCTGGTCGGTTAACAGTCCAACCTGATCATTTATTCCAGCATAAATGAGTTCATAACAGCAAGTTAACTAATGCATTAGTGGTATAAATACTTATAAGCTTATAGCTAACATCACCACCATTTGAACTATATTTGTTATAGCGAAATTTTGAGTTGAATGATTTATTATTTAAATTATAATACCAAATTATAATTAATAATAATAATAAGCATATTCAATCAGCTTATGGCATAACATCAGTCATTTAAAGTCAAATATTGGACTTTAAATTAAATAAATAATCTTTATTGGATTGTTCAGATACAATGGCTGCAGTGGTTTTCTGTTTTCATGATATACTATATTCACATGCTGGTTAATGTGAGCCTTTTCCTCACACCCTTGATATGAAGAGTACTCATTCTGAAAGATGCAATCATGCATGGCTGTACAAGGTCAAGAAAAGCTTATGTAATATGCATCTCCAGCACTGTCATCTAGTGTCCTTTGATCCACATTCATGTCCATGCTTTATGCTCTGCGTTTAGAGGTCATTTTCATTAGATGCAATGCACACTGCAGTAGAAACAAATGACAAAGCCTAATTCACCTACTTTCAGCAATAGAAAAAGCTCATTTAAGCTCCTTGAAAATGGTGAACAAAATCGTTAAACCAAATTCCTCTGTTGCTTTCCTATCATCACTGCAGTTCTGCTCTCATTATCAGCATCCCGGTAGGAGAAGCAGCAGTGAGGCAAAATGAATACAGCAAACCTGGGTTTTTGCTGACATACATGTACATTTGCAGTGGAGGTCTGTTTGTCCCTGTAAAAACCCTACAATCTTCAAACTCAAGTCTCAACCAAAGAGAAATGTGTCTGGAGGTGCAAGACAAGACCTGACAGGTGGTGTTGTCTTCAGCACTGCCAAAGTCGATGTCTGCTAAACAGGACTGGAACACTGAACCTTTTTTCTCATTATTCTCTCCCTCTGTATATTTTTAGACACAGTGTGATGATAATGTATGTTTTATTACCAAATCTGTGCATTGAAACATCGGTCAGTGTTGCAAACTCCAGTATGATCAGCACTCGCACAGCATTTATCAAAAGGTCTGACTACCATGACAAGCTGGAAAGGTCCATTTTGGCCACCATGAACAGCTCACTTATGCCAGCAGGGGTTCTCCTTTAATACTAATGTTCCAGAATGCACTAAATACTGCAGCTATTTCAGACCAGTTGCTTGCTTGTCTTCCTTTGTTTGTCTAACAAATGAAAGTAAAGCTGAAATTTTGTTTTAGGAGCCTCTTGTACTCTAGCTGTCATTTCCTGCTGCTAAGAGTATGAATGCTCGTACACGTATATGGGCTGTGTATGTGTATCCTGACCATGTGTCTGGTTATTTGCTCAGCGTTGCAGAAATTTGGAGGTCTGTGTGCAGCCACCACCATAACTCATTAGTTCAGTGGGACCATTGGATTGGGCTCATTGCCTCAGATGTAGTAACAGTGACCCCCACAGGAAGAGAACTATACCAACATTTCTGCCTGAGGGAAATAGCAAGTAATTCTCACTACCTTCACTGATTATACCCTGGGTGCTTGAGGTTCATGGAGACATATTCGACAAGGGCAAAATAATAAAATATTAATGGCAGCAATTCTTTATCCGTATCTTAAATAGGACAGAGGAAAACTTCCTCAGCAAGAATATTACAAGTGATATGCTTTGACTGGCAGTGTACTCAACAGAAAAACAGTAACTCACAGTGATTTTTCTTACTCTGAATTTAGCAAAGTTGTTTTGTTTTTTGTTTTTTTTCCATTTGAGACAAAGTAAATGTTGAAGATTTTTCCTAAAGGGAGATTTGGGTTTTCTCTGATGTCACTATTTTACATGTGGCACATTATCTGGGGAACTATTAAAATTATCATCAGCCTTAATATGTGTCTTACTGGAGACAACTGGCAGTAATGTTTTCATTAACACTAGCTGTAGCTTAAGGCAATAAGCAAAGCACAGGCTAAAAGGAGAAAGATAATTCTCTCTCTCTCTCTCTCTCTCTCTCTCTTTCTCTGTATATGTCTCTCTAAGTTCATGATACACACTTAGCCTTTAAACAATCAGGAATAATACTGCTCATCATGATGGTTTCAGTAAAACGGTGTTCATAAGTTGTATGTGTTTGGTTGTGGTAATTTAGACATTAACAAGGGGACAGCAGTGAGATTAGACATATGGTAGCATCAGCCTATGACACGGATAAATAATTGCCTTCTGCCCAGGCCCGAAATACTCCCAGGAAAGTCATATGCAGTCACGATTCCTGTCCACAGTGTTAGCATTCCTGTATGCTATCAAAACAACCATGCTTTACTTGTTACCAAAGTTCTCATGAATTATCCCTCTGGTCAAGCCAAACATAATTCTCTTCTCAATGTGCAGTGAAAGCCAAATGCTGGCTGTATGACTTAGGCTGTGTGTGCTCCAGCTGGTGAGTCCTTGGCAGCACCTTGAGGCTTACTAACTATATGCTATTGTGGTTTGTTGAATCTGAGTGGTTAATACAATAATCCAAAAAAGCTAAGTTTTTAGTGTCTCAGAAATTCAGTGCTATTTTTTTAAAGCCTCCATTTTATCATTGTTGAATTCCAGTTATTAAAATCATGCTGTCATGTTTGGTAAAAGCTAACAAGGCTGGTGGAGAGACCTGTAATTAGAAGGTACTATTTTAAAAAAGAAAACAATATGTACTGTTCTCAAACACAATAGCCTCAATAGGTCAATTAGAAAAATATTTATAAAGAAAATGTTTTATTTTCTTGTCACTGATTATTTACCCCACTGTCTTTTAAATATAGCATGGGTTTTATCTGTTATCTTGAACAGCCCTTAAAGTCAATATCCTATAACTAATGAGGTAAAATGCTTATTAAATATTTTCTTGCAACTGAAGAACAAACGATGCTAAACAACAAGCAGCTTTAACTTATGGAATCCCCTTTTATCTTGTGTTGATTCGTTCTGTCTCTCAGCCTTGTCACCTGTGTGTGTCTGTTGATGCCCCACTAACAGTGCACCTGCAAACAGCAGAGGGAGCATGCTGGGGCTCAGGGGTGCCCTTTTATCACAATCCTCATCTCTCTTGTTGGGGTTGCACCAACTGAAAATGTGTGGTCATGACCCTTGCTTGTCTCCGACCACAAGCAGTGGCATCACCTGGAGGGAAAATGAGTCTATGCTGCAGTATTGCAGGATTCCTGCTAGAGCCTATCTATCCATGCAGAAATACATGTATAAAAGAAAAGAAACAAATAATAGGCACATATGGCGAAAACAGTATGGTAGGTATGGTTGCCTTGCTGTGTCAGTGCAGATCTGCTGTACAAAATGGAATATTCCCACTGTTGCATTATTTCTTTCAATAAATGTAAAGCTCAATGGATGAGACTACAAAGTGAATGAGGTGCAACACTATAACAACTGTCACACTGTTTCCTATCTCAAAATGTATGCTGGTATATTTAATATGTAAACAAAACACAATAAATGGGAACATCAAGTCCTGTTCATCTTCTAAACAGGATGTATGTATGTATGTATGATTATATGTATGTGCTCCTGTTATTAATAGGGTGTATATATTGGGATCATTAGCATAATTTTTAGTTATTTTTCCATGGCGTCACCATTTCATTTTAATGTTTTTTTTGTTTTGTTTTTTAACTATACACATCATATTTTGTTGCTAGAGATAAAGTAATATTCATGTTTGCTCATTATTGTAATATTTGAGTTACAATGGCATCAATCTCATGGCAGTGGAGCAAATTTGTGCTATACATGGCTTGTGGGAGCAGCAGCATTTATGTGGAGGGCATTTTCAAAATGCCTGAAATAAGCTCTGGCAGCCTGACTCATAAAGTGATCCAACTATGAATGCTACAGTATCAAAAGTATTGTGTCTTCCCGTGGCATTAAATTCAAAGGCAAATACACATTTTTGTGAAGGGATGTCACAAAGTCAGTGGCAGCCACCACAGCAATAAAAAGTAAAACAAAAGAAAGACACATGTTGAATGAAATTGAGGGATGTGCATAAAGAGGATTGGTTTTATTTATCTAAATGATCATCAGCAGGTATTTTGGTGAACTCTTTAAGTTATTTGCAGATAAGAAGATCAATGATCGTACAACATACTGCCAAAGAACTGTGCATCACTGCAGAAACATTCTTCTTCTGCTAGAAAAATTAACATAACCCTGAAAAGGTCTTGTCCTTTTGGTCTTGCTCCACTGTGCTATCCTCCAATTAAATATGAGGTGTCAGGGGCAGACATTAAATATGCAGCTCTTCAGTCTGACTATGCAAATGCGGAAACCCTCTTCTTAATGTTTTAAAGTAAAGCAAACTAGATTGCATGCCGGGTAGAATGTTCCGATTTTCTGCTAGAAAGGCTCTCGTCATGTTCTTTCATGCATGCTAGTTTAATCCTTCCAACTTAGAAATTCCACTTATTTTTCCATCTTTGCCCTGCAACAGCACATGTTTACACTGAGTAGGCTAGACAAACAGATATAAGAGGAGATTGTTACCTCGTGACATCTACATAGGTTTTTTTTTTATATATATTGGATCAAAGGAAAATATCATGAAGCTATCCAAATAACTGCAACAGTGGAAAAAAGTCACATCATTAAGGAGGTACTGACATCTAACCTACATTAAATTAGCTTACTCATGCAATTTTCTGTTGCCTCCCACATTCCCAGCTTTTGTAAGCCATTTGTAAGTAAGCAGGGAGACACCGAGTGTAGCAACATGAAATTAATTACAGTGCAGCATGTTCTCCATGTGGGCTGCACACGCTGAAAAGCTGACAATTGTACCCAGCTAACAGCTTTCACTGAACCACACACAGAGCAGAAACATTCTCTCCTTCCTTCATACTGTGGATCTCAGCGTTCACAATGACTCCTCTGCGCTAAAGTTTAATGTGTTTGTTCCTTATCTGATAGAACGTAAAAGCAATTAATTCCCCAACAATAAACTAGAGCAAGAAAAGGTTTCCAAAAATGTGTTATAAATTCATAAGACTTGACATTTTGTTCCAATATGCATTTCCAGAAATACACAGTTTTATTATTTGTATTCACCAGCTTTAATGGACAGACAAGGTGTGAAAACACAATCAAGAATCAAGAATGTTTTTTGTCACCTCGTTTTTCCATAGGGAATTTCTCTTTTTATTTTGAGACAGACACCAGCTCAGGATGTACACAGATAACATAACACGCAAACACACCACATATTGCGGTATACAGTAATATGCATACATACACACATATACACACACATATACACACATATATATATATATATATATATATATATATATATATATATATATATATATATATATATATATACACATACACATACATATATATACATACAGAGAGAGAGAGAGAGAGAGAGAGAGATTGACATGTGAAGTCAGTTGATTGCACTGACCAAACACATTTCTTGAGAGTCTTAAAGGGTGCAAATACCCCTTGGGGCCTGATTAAGCTCATAATGGGTCGAAAATATCAGTCCCTTTCAAAACGATATGAATTACTGTTGTTGCATAAATTAACCCTTCAATGCTCCCTCAATGATATAGTCATGACCGCATTAAATTCTGTGCAGTAATCTTAAGCCTTTATTTACAGAGATGTGCAATCAGACATTCGCTGAGAAATTAGTGTGCAAATAGGCATTGCCAGTAGCAAGATTGCAACACGAAACACACCACAAAGGTCTCAGCTGGGAGTAATAGCCTTTACATCCTTTGGAAAGAAATAGTTTTTGAGTCCATTTGTTTTCAATTTAATGGTTCTGAAGTGTTTAACTGATGGAAGTGGGTCAAACAGTGCGTAGCTCGGGTAGGCCTGATCTGTGGCAATGCATCTGGCCCTTCTCTGGACTTGTGCAGCAGAAACCATCTCTGGATTTTGCAGACGGTATCCCACAATCCCCTGCAATATCCTACAATGGACATTGGTTTTTACATATTACTGTTCAAACGGTTAAGGTTATTCCTAATTTTGGAACACTTACTTCTAAAGAAAACCAGACTTCTTGGAGTCATTAAAAGTTCTTTTTAAAAAGCAGTAGACTTACATAAGATCTTTTATAAGTAATTACAAGGGTTACAAGTAGTCACTGCGCTGTTCGGTTACATGGTGTGTATCATGCTGAACATGGATCACAGGAAGCAAAGGAGAGAGTTGTCTCAGAAGATTGGAAGGGAAATTATTGACAAGCACATTAAAGTTAAAGGCTATAAGTCCATCTCAAAGCAGCTTCATTTTCCATATTATTTAGACGTTTAAGGTCCATGGGATTGTAGAAACCCTCCCTAGATGTGGCCGCAGGAGGAAAATGAATGACAAATCAAAGAGAAAGATCATATGAATGGAAACCAAACAGCCCAGAACAAATTCAAAATAGATTAAAGGTGAAAATACTTACGTATCTTGTTTGAGCAAATCTGTTAAATTGGTGAAACATTTTATCATAATTTACAATATGTGGCAATGCTTTAAGAACATATGTATCCCTTATTGATTTAGAAAAACCAATCCCATAGTGATTTCTCATTTATACATTGAGATGTTATTGCATGAAATAATTCTTCAGTATCTCCTCATTTCAAAACTGGAGCTTGCTGTGAGGATTTCTTTTTCTTTTAGTGTTGTGTTTGTGGTAAAGGTCATATTTAGACTGTGAATTGAATACAGCGGTGTTCTGTCACGTAAAGAGTACAAATTGCTTATACCTAGTGAACTACAGAAATGTGTTTGCACCTGGATTTAATGTGTGCTATTTGCTCTTTGAATGGGAACCTGAAATGGAAACAAAACAAACATGGCCAAAAAATGGAGCTAAAATGGGGATTAAAGGCCTGCAGGTATACAAATAAAGATGCACTGGCCATCAAAAATGTAAAGTATATATTTTCTTCTCAAGAAACATCAAGAGGCCAAATGCGGCAAATGGAATTGTACATTCTTTGTCTGCAACATTACCCCACATTAACCTTCACTGTTTATGAAGAGGCATTTTGTAGAAATATAATAAGACATGATATAAACTCAGTTTTTCTTTTTCAGCATTTACAAAACGTTCCCTTCCATGGCTTCAACACAAGCAGAATTTTCAACATTATTACTGGACTTTTTCTTAGACGTTTCTCTTTCTCTTGGTCTATAATGATGCCAGACCTTAAATTGGCAAGTTGTGGGAAATCCTTATTATTCCTCATTCCTTTTTTTCCTCATATTTTGCATCTTGTGTCAATGGTTGCTGCTATACTGGGGGGAAATTGCAAAGCCATCCAGCCTTGAAGAGCAGCAGCAACAATAATCTGTAAACGCCAAGAGGGACAGTTATCTTTTTTATTGCAACAACAATATGTAGACATCAAAATCAATGGTTAAACCAATAAAAACGTATAGTACAGACACTTAGATTTCATTTCAAATCAAAAGGCATTCTGGTTGCCAGGTATTATTACTTTGACATTTTGTTTTTTTTGCCCTCCGGCTTTTGCAGTGAGGTTTAGTTAAAGCGTAAGCGGGTGACTCAGCACATAATTATCTCTACCTTTGTGGTGGGGGGGAAGAAAACTACAGCATAATCAGATGACAAATAGAGGTCAGGTTGACAAGCATTATACATCCATAATGTGTACCCAAAAAGCTAAATGCTTTCACCTCAGTTCACTTAAGGAACATTCACATTAATGAATGCTGCCAGCAGTGACCACCCAGTTGTGCTCAGGTGGATGAGTAGCGAGGTATGGAAAGACAAAACCATTAAGTCCTTTCCTAGCTTTTCCCATCTCCATGTGGGATGCTCCAGTGACTCAGCCTGATTTGTAATGACAGCCTCGCCTACCCGCACAGCAAATCAGTAGCATTCTCAAGATCAAAATAAGAGCAGCGTTAAACCAGGAATGATTATCTTGTTGGCTTTGTTTTGCGTGAGCATCAAACGCAAGTCAGGAGTGTGGCAATCAAATTAGAGGAAACGAGAGCCGACTCGCTGTTCAATTAAAATCAGGCTCCAGTTGCTTGTGAAAGGTTTGCTTGTCAGATTAATTTAATTGTATCAGGAGCAAAAGCTGGCGTGGAATTGATACCTTTTAAAAAATTAATTATTTTACCCATAGTCTAACCCAGGGAACATTTCAAGCAGCACATTTTATAAGCTCTGGGAATGGAAGGTGTCAGAGAGCAGTGGCAGGCCCTGCCAGCTACAACAATTTTCTTTGATGCAGTCTGTCTCTGGGCTCCACCCACAAGCGAGGCAAATAGCTCTGTCTTACTGAGAGAAACACAGGCAGATTGAGAGTGAATTCCATCAAAATGAAAGGCCTTATTAGTTGTGTCAAATACTGATACTCACCATGGCAAAGTGCACTGAATACAGACAACATTACAGCTGCCGAAATAAACAGCTCAGGGGAAAGTGCCCCAGACAATAGCGTGTGGTGTTGTGATGGCGGGCATATGAAAACCATCAAAGATGAGGTCTGATCTGAATTAAAAGAAGCTGGGCTGTGTGCATTCGCCTCTCTGTCACGGTGCTAATGGAATCTAAAAGCAGATAAAAAAACACAAAAGGGTAAAAAAAGGGGTCAAAAGCAGAGCAAGACACCAGATGAAAAGTAAAACTGTAGATAATAGTGATGACAAAACGTCACAGCTTTTGCAAAAGAACAAGACAGATTTGTCTGAGAGGGTAGAACAGGTTTCAAAGACACACAAGCATGCACAATTATGTGCTCCTTTGGTGTTCAATCAATTTTAAGGAGCAAACACTATTAGATATTGACATTCCCCTCTTTACCTTACTTGTATGTAAGCCCTTGGCTGGACAGAAATGATCATTTCATGATTAAATATAGAATAGAATAAAAATATCCTTCATTGTCTCTCAGTGGGGAAATCCAGGTATACCGGCAGCAAAGTGATGGGCAAAATGGAGGTGAAGATGAAATGGAATGGATACACAAAACGTCAAATATACAAAGATTGAATAAGAAAAACAGACTGTATAGTAAGGGCAAATTTATGCCATCCAGTTGCTTTTTCCCTATTAATGCTCATTAATTATGTCACTCATTTTTTTATGTGATAGATAAATTGTTGTCTTGCATTAGCTCCATAAAATATGACTTTCAAGGCCTGAACAGCGCTTCTTGTCTCACAGCCTCTGAAAATGTCCTTTTTCTTTGCAACAGGATACAATCCTTTCCACTCTCTGACTTGAGTTGTGTTTACACTGCAGGGTTTTGCTATAGTCAACATGCCACATTAGATAAAACAAGCAGCATTAAGGTCATTAGGCAGCTTGGCAAGGAAATAATCATAATGGTGTAAAACATCACCACAAACAAATAGGGAAGGAAGATTTTCAAGGTTGCTTTCCCAGAGTATGCACACTAAGGCATTTGATGTAGACCATTTACAGCTGACCAGACCCAGAAAACCCAGCAGAGCAAATTCCAGAAGGAACAACAAGAGATCTATCAAAATACATTGAATAAAATAGTGTTGAAAACCTCGGCTGGATTTAGACTGATAGATGAATGGATGGATGGAATTTGTCTTGATAGCAGACACTAAATGTGCCTTTTACCCTTGAAGTTGAAGGTGTATTGTTAGCCACTTGATAAGCTTTAAAAAACGAGTCTGCAGTCCCATAAACGCAAGGCTGAGCACAGACACAGGTAGCTGGAAGCTATCCTTAAGCAGCTTTTTCCTAAACATTTTTGGGGGTTTATCTGTTCCTGACAGCTTTCTAATAGACCTCATCACACAGAAAAAGATGCCAAGATGGCGCTAATTTACAGAGCCAGTACTGTTGCAGTTTATCATTCATGACTGTTTGTCTTACGTACATACTTTAAAAATTAAATGTATTTATTTATTTGCATCTGAATCTACTGCCTATGTGCCTTCATTTTAGCCCTTACCAACATCACTTTATGGTAATAAGTAATTTAGATCAACACTGTACACACCAGGTGGGCATGGGGTGGTATGAGATTCTCATGGTATGAGAAGTTCGACAGTTTGTGCATGTGTGTGTGTGTGTGTGTGTGTGTGTGTGTGTGTGTGTGTGTGTGTGTGTGTGTGTGTGTGTGTGTGTGTGTGGTAGTATGTGACCTAATTTCTGTCATTTAAACATTTATTTCAAGCTTTAAAAACAATATATGACATTGATATTTGTTTGTGTTGTTGCCATTAGGACAAATAGACAAAGGCAAAAATAGACAATATGAGCTTAATGTAGAAACCGTTTTTAAGTGTGTATTATCCAAATACCTATTTGGCAAGAACTAGTCAGGCTTTCTGCTCAGGTAGCAAGTTGCTTGCTTAAAAGACAGGCCAGCCAGAGTTTTCCAACTATAGTTTTAAAACAGTGCTGGCTTAATGAGTTGGATGGAAGTTTCCACACCATGATTCTAAATGTCTATGTGACTGGAAATATTTCCACACATTCAAATTGGTCTTTCTTGTAAGTGAGAGAACATAGAGGGACCCTTCAGTCTGCTAGACGTCCAGCTCTGTGTGGCTTTAAATGTCGCAGGGTTAATGCTGTGTTACTCTGTGCTCCATATTATTAGCTTGATTAAATCAACTTGTTCAAGCGCTTTCTGATGGAAGCCACAATAATAAACTGAGGCAAACCAAACAGATGCCTGTTGCGTGAGGAAAGAAAGATCCAGCAAGGATATCAGGAGCCTCTGTGTCTAAATTGTCTGTGAACACTAGGCATAGGTGTTCTTTTGTCAGCACTGTACCTGGAATAGAAATGGTTATTAGAGGTACAGACAGGAGTCGGCACATTTGACAACTGAACCATGAAATAATCAGTTGAGAATTTATATAGCGTAGCCTTTTCAACAGAATATAATCAAGAAAAAAAATCCACTCATTTTGCCGGAAGTAGTTATGAAACACTTTACTTTAAATAGTAAATTAAGCAAAAATAAATAAGATGGAAGAAATAGATTTTTGAATTTTTTTAAGGAATTTATGTGATAGATGAACACAATGTAGCACATAACTGTGAAGCAGAAGGAAAATCCTAAATAGCTTTTGAAATACTCCACAAATAGAGAATGTATTTTCAAGGAAGAGGCTGCAGAGATCAGCAGCTAGGTGGGAGAATCTGTTGATGGAATAACTATCAGTCAATGACTTCACAAATGGAGCCTTTGCAAGGGTCAAGGAAAAATATATTATTGAAAAAAATCCATAACAAGTCCAGTTGCAGTTTGCTACAAGCCATGTAGGGGACACAGTAAACATGGAGAAAACGGTGCTCTGGTTTGATGGAAATAAAACGAAACTTTTTTGGCCTTTATGTAAAACTGTATCAGCCTGAATATACTGTCCGTTCGATAAAACATGGTGGTAGCATAATGCTGGGGGGATGCTTTTCTGTAGCAGCGGACATAATCTGACATACTTTATTTTTCCAGGTAGGTATGCTAAATATTTAACTCAAATGACCAGAGGTGAATTAAGAAAGAAAAGGAAAACAAACTGAGGCCGTTAATGGTGTGAAGGAGGAGGGGAACCTGACATCTTAGCATTTGCTCAGCAGTGGTTGTCATCCACCACAGCCGTTCTAAATGGAATACAAAAGAGTTCATATGACTTTATGTCATGGACATTTTCGATTAGGGTTTTTGCGCGAAAATACACAACTTATTTTAAATATGGCCTAAAACTCCCAGGACAATTCAGACAAGCAGATTCATCCAAGTGCTAAATGCTGGGCGCTCATTGATCGTGAGCTAGAACCAATTACAAACCAGCCAGTATCAAAGAGAGAGACAGCAGCTTTCCAGGCCGCCTCCTTTTGCTCTGATTTTATGCTTGCAGCCACATATTCATAATTACTCACGCTAATCAAGGAGGGAGTTCACAGTCAGAGATTGCATTGTGTCAGCAGCTCTGAGTGGCAACAGAGAGTCAACAGCCAAATCACATCTGTACCAATTGGCAGAGATTACAGCGACAAGCCCCAGCACTTCACAATATTTACAGACTAATCTGCTGTGTCAAACAGTCAACATCACATCACACGCATGTCGATGAATGAACAGGTGCACATTACAAAGGCCGTGTATCATCTGCACACTCTCACCTACCCCAGAATGAAAATTGCCGGGTTCACAAGTAATCAAGGTTATAACTTTGTTGTGGAAGTGTCAAAACAAGAAAATGGATTGTACTTTTTATATTAAAAGCAGAAAGGTTACATATTGTAGATGTTTAAAATGCATTAGAATCTGTGATCAGGGCTGAACCCAATAACGTCCCTTGGGAAGTTTAAAACATGCACTGAATATAATCATGAGATTTTCATCAAAATAAATTTGAAGTAACTGTTGCTGATACTTGCCTACATTAGGAAGTGTTCGACTTTTTCTTGGTTTTTCCTTTCTTTTTAGTACTATATTTAAAAAATCAGTAAGTGTAATTTGCTGTCAGAATGTTGATTAAAGGAACCATTCTCCGTGAAATAGCACTTCAGCCCGTGCAACGCCTACAAAACAATAGAGCATGGCAAAACTCTACTTCTCTTATTCTGACATAATCAGAGAGAAATAGAATGAATTACCGTTAATGAAGATCCATCTGCACAATTAAACAACCTTATTTCCACATGAGAGTCTTATTACCTTTCACTCCCTGTGAGTACCCCACTTAAAATGCTAATCTGAATTCTGAAAAGGTGAAGGGAAACCTTTTGAATACTTCAAATGTTTTTTGAAGACTATGGTAAACTGTTTGTGCCTCTAGAAAGGTCTTTCCAATGGAATGAGATTGTCGTATAAATCTATGCTGTTCCCACCCAATGCAGAATAAATGTCATTTGGGGACATCACAGGGCAGCACAGAGACACATAGAACAAAGAGCCAAGCACACACACTCTCATACCTAACACTAATTTAGAAAGACCAATTAACTATACAGTCTTTTGAAAAATGACAACTTATAAGTTTTGATAAATATCTCTTTGATGTTATTTTTAAAGAACCACATTTTTATTTCTATTTTTAGGTTTTGGAATAAAGAAAAAAAACATTAAATGTTTTGCAAAACATGGATTAATACATTTACTTCTGATATTATCTTACCTGTTATATTATGTGATTATCTGATGTTAAGATTTTTTTTTTAAATATGCAAAAAAAAAAAAAAAAAAAAAAAAAAAAAAAAAAAAAAAAAAAAAAAAAAAAAAAAAAAAAAAACAATTTCCAACCCAAGACCAATAAATATAGATCTAAAAGAAATTGCTGGTAATTAAATTGGCATTCTGTTGTGAAAATCTACTGCAATTATTCCATGAAAAATCTGCATTTGTTAATGTATCTATATTTACCGTATAAACCTTATTTGGCTCTTTATCTAATTTTTTCTATTTTTAGAGCCGTTTTGCAACATCTAAAGAGGTACAGCTCTGGATTCATAGATCGCAGACCCTTGGTTTACACCACCTCTACCTGTTTTGTCTTCACCTGCAAATATTTACAAACCACAGATTTTCTCTCTTGCAGTCAGGAGAACAATATATTCTCCTTTCTGTATTGTGCTGCAAAACGTGGGGATGGAGTGGTGCCGTGTAATTCTATATTTCATATTTAGGTCATTGTTGCACTTTCTCTGGGATCTCATTAAAAAAGACAAAACCATGGCAACAGTACAATGGGATATTTTAGCTGTTTAAAAAAAATAAAAATTAAGTGTGGCATATCTTGATACTGTTGTCTGGCCCATGCTTTAGACAGTTTAACCCAGGACAAACTAGACAATTCAAACAGAATATTTTTGTTGAAAAACACATTCATTTAAATAGCAGAAAAAGTAATAAAAAAACTTTTAAACAATAAAACATTAGCTATAAAAATGTCGGCAGACAAGCTGCACACATGTTGGACACATGTAATTTTTTGCTTACTACTAATACCACTTTTTCCCTTTCACATTGAAATTATCAGTTGTGGTCTATTTAAAGTGGAACTGCAATGATTTGGTCTAAAATATTGTTGCCCCAAAGTCCCTCTTCTGCCCCATAGTTGCTATTGAGAGCAACTTGTTTTGGTGCGGTTTCTTTAAACGCAAAAAACGCACCCTACCTCCCTCCAGGTCGCTGGGTGTTCCACTTCACCCAGTTCGGCCATTTTTGTTTGCATGCTTGGGGACAGTGTAATGAACTGTGCTGGTTAATACTCCCAAAAACCGAATATTTTCACTTATCCACTTGTTGCGTCGACATCTTTGAACTTGGACTACACAACTGTAGCAAAAAAAATAAAATTAATAATAATAATACTAATAAAAACGGTGAATCCACAAAATTGATAAGACAGAAGTCCATTACCTTGTTTAGCAGCTCCTCAGCAAACAGTGTGATGTAATTTTTCAAAAAAAGTATAAAAGAGAACAGAGAAAACTGAATGGCTTCAAAAAATATGGGCCAAACAAAATATAGAGATATCTACACAGCACTTGGACAGACTATATCAAAGTTTCTGCACTCCTAGACACCCCAAGCACACAACATTTATTTAAATGCTAAAAACGTGAATTTTGCATGATCCCCTTTAAGTGAGAAGTTTACATATAGATAGATTTGTATGCCTATAAACAGTTTAAAGATGATGATGTCAGGGCTTTTAAAGCTTCTAGTAGGTTAATTGACAACATAAAACGGGGTCACATCTTTGGATGCATTTCAAGGCAACACCTCAAACAAACTACTTCCTTGAGGGACATTTTGGAAATTCAGAAAAACATCAAGCAAGATATCAAGGAAAGCATGGACCTCCACAAGTCGGGTCTATACTCTACACTGTAGAGTATAGACCCGACCCAATCTGTTCGGAAAATTATGTTAAAAATAGCCATACATGAATGACCAGCTAGGCATATTACACAAATGGGACAGCGGTCAAAGAACTGAAGGGGTTTTGGTGCATATTGTGCAATCAGTCATATAACAGAAAAATACTGTATGAACATGATGGCTTAAGCCGAAATGTTCTGTCTATTGAATCCTGTACCAACATTGTCTGAATGTGACTGCGAACTAGGTAATAGTACTCTAGCAATTGGTTTAGGTATTTAAAAAAAATCCTGTTGATAATCCTAACTGGAATGTTAACAGTTATTTGAAACTTAATAAACAAAATAGTGCAGGAGTCCAGTTTAGCTTTTATCATCTGAGGCTTATTAGTAATATCAAAGATTGCCTTTGTTATGAATAGCCTTGAGAGGGTTATTTGTGTTTTTATCCCTTCTCGATTGGACAACTGTAACACCCTCTGTCATGGGATTGACCAGTCTCTTCTTCAGCTGCCTGTCTGCTAACAGGGAACAAGACAGGATGAACACATCGCCCCAAATTTGTATTCTCTTGAACAGCTATCCTTTTCTCTTAGAATTGTTTTAAGATTTAGTTTTTAAATGACTAAATGGTCTGGTACCTCTTTATCTCAAAGACCTTTTACAGCCACATCAGAGTAGATCTCTAAGATCTCTAGACCAAAGCTTATAGTTATTACAAAGACTCGACTTGTGACCAGGGGAGACGGGGCTTTTTCAGCTGCAGGTCCTAAGCTGTGGAACAGTCTTTCTGTGAGGTCTTCAGGATCTTTAAATTACTTTAAGTTTCCTGTAAAAACTCATCTTAATAAACCGATGAGCTTAAAAATGATTATGCTCCAGAGAGCACAAGCCAACCTTTGTTTCTTCTTTGCCTTTCATTGCTGATTGTATTGCTTATATTGTAAACCTTGTATTTTGCTTACTTCCTATGTATGTATGTATGTATGTATGTATGTATGTATGTATGTATGTATGTATGTATGTATGTATGTATTATTATTATTATTATTATTATTATTATTATTATTATTACTAATATAATTATTATTATTATAATTTCCTATTAGATTTTACACAGGCCTACAGGCATATATTTTTTTAAGTGCTTTACAAATAAATTATGATGATGATGATGATGATGATAATGAAAACTTTTGTCAGACAGAGAGGGAAAAAAGTTATGACTTTTATAAAAAAATATCTTAAATATCTATATGCCATTTAGTCATTTCTCTTTTAACCCAAAAATAATCAAAAGTTTGCATAACATTAGCCAAATTTCATATTGTATTTCAGACCATCAGTTATACTAAGCAAGCCACTGGTATACAATATTGATTTCAACAAGGAGCCCTCTAATCAGAATCATGGTAAAATCAATACCTGGCATGGCCTGAGGTGCTGGTCATGCTTCATTGTACACATCTCAAGTAAACTCCCTGACGTTGAAAGTGTCTGGTCATCTGCTTAAAGAAAATCAAGACCCACTGCAATGAGGAGGACTGTGCTGATAAACTAGAGGAGACAAACAGAGATAAAGGAGGAGAGTACCAAGATGAACGATCAAGAAGAGGTGTTAGTCAATGAGGGGCTTTGGTTTGATTGAAAACTATTACGGGGGCTTTCATTCTCAAAGTTTCAATCAATCAAGCTTGAAGGGTGCAGCAGAGCGTCGCAGAATCAGACTACACAGCTATCCCGATGCTTTCACACTTCCCAATCTCTCTGACCACTATGCTCTCCTTGCATCTTTTCATCGCTTGAATAAGTTAGGTTGCTGGGCTGCAGTTGTTTGTCTGATCACTTGGAGCAGAAAATGGAAGGGTGAGGACAGATCTAAGCCTGTCAACTTAAGACATGACTTTAGTTTGCCTGTTGAGCCTGTAGCAGTCACATCCTATGAACAGCTAAATGAAGCAGGCTGAAGGGAGCTCAGAGGGGCCATGCAACGACTGCAAGGTTTCCAACTGTCTGATCTGTTGCCAAGGCAGTACGCAGCCCTTGGCACACTAACATTTCCCCACTCAACCTTGCTGCTCACATACAAGGAAACCACACAGCTAAATTTGTAGGGTATGTTGTTCAAGAGCAGAAACAGTGTTGAGGAAGGACACGTTTTGAGAGAAGACAAACCTAAACATAAAAAGGAACAAGTGGAACAACAGTTGTGTTAATCAAACCATATGTTTACCCTCATAACACAAAAATCAGAAAATCATCAGTCATTTTGACAGATTAAACCACAAGACTGGTGCACCATAACAGTGTGTAATTATCTGCAGCAAAAGTCAATACACCACTTTAGGACCTCATGCGCGGCTCAGAGTGAGTCTGCATTAATGAAAAGGTACAAGTAAAGCTTAGGCTCATCTTTGATCACACCGAGACCTTAACAAGTTATGCCAGCAGATTTTTGCGGCAGAACACTTGCACAGTCTGACATCCATAAAAACATGAGGCAAGGAAGCTTAAAGTGATGTCACTGGTTTAAAAAACACGAATATGCCTCACATGATGGTAACACGGAAAACTGAGCGAGGACATGGATTTAAAGCTCACAAAGCTCGGGGGGAAGGCTGGGGGAAAAGGTTGAAGCACCAGCATGAAAAGATTCCTGTCATGAATAGGACTCTTTGTTCATTCTCCACTCCATGCTCCACCCTTCCCAGTCATAATTCACTCAGCTCAGTCACCTCCCAGCCACAACTCAGCACAATGATAAATAAATCCACCTGCTGCCACTAATGACCTTCAAGTCAATTCACCTGTTGCTCTGCCTATATTTACCTGCCTCAGCCAAACACTCCTTGCCCGAACATCTCGCCTTGTCTCGCTGCCTGCATGTGTTGTTCTCCAGTGTCTTCTCGTCACTCTGCCTGTTCATCCCTTGGACCTGTTCTCACCCTGCCTTCGCTATTTTTATTTTTATTTTGACTAGTGCTTGGGCGCACCTCCTGGTTAAGGTTTTTTCCTGGAATTTTTGTGTCAGCGGCTTCTCATCATGCCTGGTTCTGCATGCATCATCTGGTCAAGTCAGTATCTGTCTGCATCATCTGGTCTCCTGTCCGTTCCTGCCTGCCCGTCTCATCTGCCACCAACACCTGTTTTTAATTAAAACTCTTAAAAGCAACATTACTCTGTGTTTGATTGAATTATCAGGTTCACCACATATAGAAACATTACAGGTTCCATATTTTAAAATACATGTAACTATTCTCTGCGATGGACTGGCGACCTGTCCAGGGTGAACCCCGCCTCTCCCCCGTTGACAGCTGGAGATAGGCTCCAGCACCCCTCGCGACCCCACAACGGATAGACTTGTTAGAAAATGGATGGATGGGTGTAACTATTTTCAGTTTTTACAAGTATTTTCAGCATTTTTACAATTTAAATTTGGTAATGTTGATTCATTCCTATTCATCAAAACCAGTTTTTGTCACGCAGCAACACATTTTACTACATTTATATAGGATTTTATTGAGTAGCCTAACACAAAGTGCATAATTTTTAATTTTTAATGCAAAGTGCATAATTTAATTTTGTTTGTTTGGGGGTTTTTTTTGCTTGGGGGGGAGGGGGGACAAATAGAAAGTACCAGGCACCGGGGTAGAGTAGGCACACAACATGTGTAGGGTACAGTCCTCCACTGAGCTGCCTGGGTTCTATTCCTGGACCTGGGCCATGTCTCCCCCTTCTCTCTCTGTTGATTTTTCTGTTCAGCTACTAAAAAGTACATGCCACTAGAGCCAGAACAGCTAGAGGAGAAAAATACAAATAAATGTAAGTTTTTGCTTACCTGAATCAACACTTTTTAGAACCATCTTTTCAAAATTACTGCCCTAGTCAGGGGTTTTAACAGCTGCACACATGTAGGAACTGATATTTTTCCCCATCCTTCTTTATAAAATAGTTTAAACATTGGCAGATTTAACAGAGAGTATCTGTGAAGAAGTCTTTTAATAGATTCTTAATTGAATGTATGTCTGGACTTTCCATTCAGACAAGTCAATCTACCACTGACATTGGAGCTCTGGTTTTGTCCTGCTAGAAGGGTAACCACAGACCAGACTTTAACAGGCTTTCTACGATGGGTTAGGGTTAGCTTTGACCAGCTTTCCTGTCCATGTTAAAGAACTGCATCCCCATAGCATGATGCTGCTGCCACTATGCTTCACAGCGAGAATGGTGTGTTCAGGGTGTGATCATGACGCTGTATCTTCAACGATGTTCTCTAAGGTCGTTTTCACACTTGATAGTCCAGTAGACTTGTTTGCTTTCACACTGCCTTTTGTGAAACGAACCAAACCTTTTGACCAACCTGTTCAACCCCTCGCATGTAGTGGCGATGCATCAAGTAACAATGAAGAAAAGCGTAAGAAACACAGATTTTAGTAGTGTGATTGCAGTGCTGTCTTTTGGCAAGTGTGTCATAAAAACACAATTCAACAGTGGGCACAGCATAAGCAGAGGATGAGGCAGAGGACCATGGAGATTGTTGTAATTTACTCGAGGTTGGAGAGATGGAGCCGTATGAGGTGGCGGCACACGAGCAAGGGCACATACAGCTTCATTTAACTGATGTCATAGATGTCGACCAAGGTATTTATATTATGATTAACTTTATTAGTATTATAGCAATTACCATTGTAATTACCATTGTACTTACCAGGATTGCCCTGCGCTGTAGTCTGCCTCCTCCTTTTGGAGCATTCTCTGGTCTGCTTGGCATTCCCATATTTATTTGAACCACTCCAGAATTCAGACGAGTTCTAGGTTTTGAGGCAGAGCTGAGTTTGCTTTTTTTGGTCAGCATCATTGTTTGATTGCGCATTCACACCTCCCCAAACAAACCGAAGTTTCTGGGCAAATGAACCAGAGTTTGATTAAGGAGTACTGAACAGGGCTGGTGTGAATGCACCCTTACAGACCTTCTGAGGTCCATACAGAAAAGTGGTATTTATAGAGTTCGAATAATACATAATTCTATATTTACTAATTATTTTGGGGGACTTTAGAGGCAATTGTTTTTTTTTTATTTTTTTATTTGGGGGAGTCTGAATGAAAGGGACTGAATGCAAATTCTCAGCACACTTTATAAACAAACAATTGTTTTCCCAAAGAAAATCATAATGAAATCCTAAAAGATGCAAAGAAGCTCATGGTTGTAATATTGCTGAATGTGTAAAAGCAGTGTACATCTTTTTGAAAAGCACTGTACAGGCGTGTAGCTACCAGAGGAAGGGTGACGTAAAGAAATACCTCTGTTGTGATTCGATTTTTTAAAACAAACAACTGGATGAATATAATATTTATTAGAAGAACATACCATGCTGCATTAACTAGTGGGAAACGGTAGTACCACCGTCACTCAGTGAAAATAACCACAAGAGGAGCAATTATCACAACATTAAATAGCGATAAACACTATGGCACGGCCATTGTCAGAACATCTGAGCTGTCCCCGTGTCATCAATCAAATAGCACGGCTCAGGGCAGCAGCAGGCAGGAAGTGATACATTACAATGGACAGAAACAGGTGCTGCCGTAGATTCTAATTACTTTGTTCTATCAATTATGTACAAATCCTTGCATGGGCCCAGAGTCTGCCACACACCGCTGGGCCTCCTACGCTCTCTGCACCAGCCCAGCTGTAAGCTGCATGCCAGGCAGGTTTTTTCAATTGTGCAGATGCCTACTGGTAACTAAAAAGGTTTATTTTTCCAAGGCTGGATGTAAATACAGGCGGGGGGAAAGCTCTTAAAAATAAAAGAGGAAAAAAGCTATACTTTGCATATCCTGCTGACAATTGTTGCATTATTTCTACTCCAGCAAAAGGAGCGGATTGTTTCTTCTTTCACTCAACCCTGCGAGCATCGGTTTAAACACACAGGTGCACTGCTGTTTTGTGTTTTTAAACCGTAACGGTCTTCCAGGCACTTGAGGTTTATGCCTTTGTTTTGCACACTCTTCAAGTTTCTCTCAGCCACTCAGAGCTCAAAAACATTATGCTAATGAGTGTGTAGACAGCTGCTTCCAGCATGGTTTTTCTCTGGGTTTTCTAAGGGGTGCGTTTGTCACTCATACAGAAGATTTGCTTTCTTTCGAGGGGGGGGGGGGGGGGGTCACATCTTTAAAACAGAGACACACAAGGAATTTCATACTGAACCTTCTTGTTTTTCTTTTACTTTACTTTCCCAGCCTCAAGCAAAAGAATGGCAAGATAATAAATTATGGTTAGGTGTATTAGTGGATCATGGAATTGGCAGTCCATTCAGCCGTATGTGTAGAGTGTCAGAAAATTCAGAGAAATTAACAGTCTTGAATCTAAAGCTTATGGTTTAGTGAGGTGGTGTGTCTGCGCAGCTTACACGGAGAGAAAAATGGACGTGGAATTAGAAGAAGAAAGGTTCTTCAGAAAGAATGAAAGAGCTTTAATTATGAAAATGGAGGTTGTTACTCAGGCGTACCTGTGACATTGCAGTTAAAAAGACTCATTGATGGAGTATTGCTCAAGAAAACGTCTGTTTTCACTGTTCAAGTGGCTCTTTAAAATACAATAAAAAGTGTTTTTGCAATAGACTGCCCCAAATTTAACAAAAAGCTCTATAATTAGCTCTAAAGGTTACTTGACATCCACGAGTGAAGTGCTATTTTAATTTCAGCAAAGAGGTGATGTGTTTCAGAATTATAAGTGCTGCAATGTGGTGTGACGTGTATTCTTTTTAATCAGATTTTAACAGTGGGCATTTTTTGCATTCCAGACTTCCAATTTCACATCTTGGACACTGTCTTTTTTAATTGTCACATACTCTCACAGGCACCTTGCTAGTACTGGGTTGGACCCCTTTTCCCTTCAGCATACCTTAACTGTTTAAGGCACAAATCCAACAAGGTGTTGGTTGAAACTGATGCAATAGTATTACACAGTCACTGCAGATTAGTCAATTCCTGATTCCTATCTCCTTTTTGACTTTGTCCTAAAGTTGCTCTATTGGATTGAGGTCTGGTGACTGCTGAGGCAACTGGATTACAATGAACCCATTGCCATGTTCAAGGAACCAGTTTTAATGGATTTAAGTTTTGTGGCATTTTGCATTATCCGTCTGGGAGCAGCCATAAGAAGATGGAACGATTGTGTGGCCAAAACTTGGTACTATAGGAAACAAAGTGTGGCAGGAAAGTATTCCTACAATATTACATTGTACATCATTTTTATAGTCAGTTATTGTCCAACTATGGTGGGTCTAAGCAAATTGTAACCTTGGTTTCCTGTTCTTAACATACAGGAATGGCCTCCAATGTGGTCCTTTGCTGCTGTAGCCTTTCTGTTTCCAAGGTTAAGATCTTGCCTTCTGAAATGGTATTCTACATATTTTGTAATGGGTGCTCATTTGAGCTACTGTTGAATGTGTTGTCGGCCCCTTCTCATCTGATGTCAGACATCAATAAGACATTTTCATCCACACAAGTGTCATTTTCTGACCACTCTTAGCAATTTCTGTATTATTCAGATCAGCCCAACTTGGACCAAAAAGCCTCCCACATTCAAAGTCTTTAAAATCTTCTTTTTGCAATTTGGTAAATTTGATAATTTGTCTAACTGCATGAAGTTTTCGCCATGTGATTGCCTCAATCCCAATTTCTATTCACAACCAACTGAACAGGTGTATCTAAAAAGTGGCAGTTCAGTGTATATGGTTTTTGAAACATAGTTGCAATTTTCTGGGAGAGTGGTACACAGCAAACATGTGGATGTGTTTTATTTTTTAATCTAAAACACTGAATTAATGAAGATGGGTAGAAATATAATATTTTCCCCAAATATTTCAACAGCTGTTCAGCAGTTCTAATCTAATTTTGTTCTTTATATTATTGCTGATATACAGTTGAAATACTGAGAACTGACAAACTGGAAACACTCGCTAGGCACACCTGCCAGTGTGCGGCAGTCACAGACTGTTAACCTCAAGATCTGGAAGTGTTTGAGAGTCAACGAAGCTTCACAATCTCAACCACTTTCTGCCGTCATCAAAGATCGGTTACAAAAAGAGCTCTTAAGCCTCTTCTTAGCGAAAGCAGGATTTACATTAAAATTGAAGCTCAACACTATATCTTGCTGCAAGTTGTAAGGTAAGTAAATTGAAATTTAAAGTAGCATTAGGATAGTAAAGGACTCAATTCTTGTACTTTCCATTTTCATTTTACTTTTAAACCTGGAAAAGGGCATTTACTTATTGTAATCTTATTCATTGCCTCTGACTAATCCCTTGAAAAAGATTCATACTTGGCTCTGAGGATCTAACTGAAAGCTATAACATTTAAATTCAAGCTTTTGTTTGTGTGGGAATATAAAAAAGGCAAACTCATAAATTACAATTGTTAGTTGTTAGAAGTAAATAATAAAAAAATACACTGCTTTGAAAAATAGCAGCGCACATTCAAACACTAGACACCTTGCTCTGTTTAATAGTAAATGAACAATGTTAGTTTGTGTTAGAAGTGTGACAGTGTAGGTTAACATCTTGTTTGCATTTTATTTGCTATATCTGTTGTGAAGTATATAAATATCACAGCTATTTTGGTAAAGCAAATATCTTTATTTGTCAATAATCAAACAATTAGAGACTTAAAGTCAGTCTGTATACTGTTTAATATTTATTTGTGTCACTGCTGATATAAGAATTACAGTAACTGTGGTTGTTCACATGAAAAAAACAGGAAGTAGACGTTTAAAAGTCCTCAATGAAAACAAACAGCAGCTGACTGACCGGGACATTGTGTTTGTGTGTTCAATCGCTGTTTTGATGCAGGCACCTGGTGGATCATGACCCTACAACCATTAACTGCAGTGAACTGTGCAGGCCTCCTGCAGCCTGGCTGCTCCCTGCTACAGCTGGATGGGGAAATCCTCCTGTTCGGCCAGAAAGGCTGGCCAAAGCGCTCGTGTCCAACAGGAATCTTCAGTGTTCGATTTAAACATGGTGAGATGAAACTCAGGGCCATATCCTTCTCCAATGACTCGTGCTATCTCCCTCCGCTGCGCTGTCCTGCCATCTGCCGCCTCGACCCATATGATGGCCTCGCAGAGAGTTATCTCATCCACGGAGGCCGCACCCCAAACAATGAGATCTCATCAAGCTTGTACCTGCTGACCATGGATAGTCGAGGCTGCAATCGCAAACTAATGCTCAGGTGCAAAGAGAAAGAGCTGGTGGGAGAAGTGCCGGGGGCCCGGTACGGCCATGCAATGAGCATAGTTCAAAGCCGCGGGAAGACCGCTTGCGTGATGTTCGGGGGCAGGTCCTACATGCCTGCAGGAGAGAGGACCACAGAAAGGTGGAACAGTGTCGTTGACTGTCCCCCCCAGGTCTTCCTCTTTGATCTTGAGTTCGGGTGCTCCTCTGCTCACACTTTACCTGAGCTCAGTGATGGACAGTCTTTTCATGTAGCTCTTGCCAGAGAAGACTGTGTTTACTTCATTGGAGGCCACTCAATTACCTCTGACTCGCGTCCTCCTCGCCTGTTTCGCCTGCATGTAGAGCTCCTGCAGGGAAGCCCCTTGCTTTCCTGCGAGACTCTGGATTCAGGCTTTTCCATCTCCAGTGCCATCATCACACGCACAGGTCCCTCTCATAGATATATAGTGTTAGGTGGATACCAGTCCGACTCCCAGAAGAGGATGGAGTGCAGCACGGTCATTCTGGACGAAAAGGGGATCCACATTGAGCATCTAGAACCTCCTAAGTGGACTCAAGATATCATCCACAGTCGCACATGGTTTGGCGGCAGCACAGGAGACGGATGCATCCTGTTAGCAGTTCCCACAGAGGGAAGGCCGTCCCAGCCTGATGTGCATTACTTCTACCACGTCAGCTTCCAACAAGAGAAAGGATCCAATGAGGAAGAAGCGACCCAGGCGTGCAGCCAGGAGTCAACAGATTACGACAACTCTACTCCCCTTGAGGACTCCGAGGAGCTCTATTTTGGTCGGGAGCCACATGAGCTGGAAAACAGCAGCGACGACGAGGGCGACACTTACAATGAAGAGGATGAGGAGGATGAATCACAAACTGGCTACTGGATCAAATGTTGCCTGGGTTGTCAGGTGGACCCCAACACTTGGGAGCCATACTACTCCACAGAGCTCCACCGCCCGGCTATGATTTTCTGCTCCAAAGGAGAGGGGGGGCACTGGGTCCATGCCCAGTGCATGGAGCTGTCTGAGACCCTGTTAGTCAAACTATCTCAGGGAAGCAAAAAGTACTTTTGTTTGGATCACGGAGGCCTGCCTTACCAGGAGATGACCCCACCTCGGCAGGTTATTCCACTAAGGCGCACCCCGATGAAAGTGAAGGAGAGAAATGGAGCCCTGATCTTCAAAATATCCCCAACCAAAAAAAGCTTTTTCAAGAGACTTTTTGATTAATTTTGGTGATCTTTATTATTGTGATCTTTATGATGTGGAAATTTCAATCTGTAATAAAAGTATTTGTCTAAGTGTGCAAATCAGTAATACAAGCTGCATATTTTCATGAAAACTTCATGAATAGACCAAGAAAGGCTCCAAACAAATTCTTCATAATTTTTCTATTGAAATCAAAGCTGCAATTGCTCAATGAAATGTAATGAAAATAAATGTTGTTTGAAAATAAAATAAATACATTTTGTGAATTTCAAATGCATATTTTGACTTTTTTAACTTCCTAACAGTTTGTAAGTGTTTCTTACAAACTTAAATAATTGAATTTCTGTCTGGTCAAAAACCAGAAAAAGTTTAGCTATGAATTAACAAATGATACATTTTTGATATAATGTAGAATCCCTAACAAGTAAAACAATATGTGAAAAATACATTTCACCAACAATGAAACTGGAACCAAGCAGAAGATGATGCAAATATATTAACATTCCAGGTGTATTTTTACTCCTGGTACAAATGTCTAAAACCCTCAAAATAAAGAATATGGTAAGTGAGTGTAAAAGGCCTCCACTTGTATAGGGCTTTATCACCGGACCCTCTGACCACCGGCAGCAGGTAAAGCAGGTGAAGTGTTTAGCCCAGCGACACAACGAGCAGTGGAGAAAGACGGAGTGGGAGTTCAAACCAGCAACGCGGCAGACGGCAGTTACAGGACAAACTAGCTCCTGCAACACTGTAAATAAAAAATAAAAATAAAATTATTTTATTCAAAAAGAATAGTCTGAAATGAAATTCCTTCTCAATTCTCAGTGAGATTGGGAGATTTTTTTAACCTCTGTATAATCCTCATGACTGTGCATGATGGCAAAATAAAAAAAAAATTGTACTATTCTGTTATTGCTTTGCACATAGACAGGGGCTATTTTAGTTGAGTATTTTGTTTCAGAGACGCTCTCCTTTCTTGTGTCTTTCCCATTTTTAAGAGTGGTAAAGAGAAATGCCCCTCTCTTTCTCATATTCTGTTGTATGTATAGAATTGCATTTGACAGCACACTTTGTTTTGATAAACACCTAAATGCAGATGTCATAACCATATCTTTCTAACAGAAGGCCCTTAATTCTCTTTCCTATATATATATATATATGCTTTTGATTTGTAAAATTATCAGACAGCATGGGATTCATTTCCACTGTAATGCTGATGACACTCAGTTATATTTATCCATAAATCCAATAAATTACTTTGACTAAACCTGGAGGACTGTAAAAGTTCCTGCTATTAAATTCTGACAAGACAGAAGTTGTAATCTTTGGACCAGAGTCCTCAAAAATAAACTTATTTGGCTTCCTGTTAAGTCAAGAATAGAATTTAAAATTCTCCTTCTGACGTATAAAGCTCTTAATAACCAAGCTCCATCATATATCAAAGCTGATTACTCCGTATGTTCATAACGGAGCACTTCACTCTCTGCAGGTCTGCTGGTGGTTCCTAGAGTCTCTAAAAGTAGAATGGGAGGCAGATCCTTTAGCTATCAGGCTCCTCTCCTGTGGAACCAACTCCCAGTTTTAGTCCTTGAGGCAGACACCCTGTCCACCTTTAAGACTAGGCTTAAAACTTTCCTTTTTGACAAAGCTTGTTACCCTGAGCTACCTCTGTAGTTATGCTGCTATAGGCTTAGGCTACTGGAGGACATCAGGGCCTATTTTTCTCACTCTGCTGAGTTCTCCTATGGTTCTCAAATTTGCATTGTGTGTTGTTACTTCATCTTTTACCTTTTTGTTCTGTCAGTTTTTCTCTTGATGGTAGGTACACCTGGTCTGGCATTTTGTTAGCTGTGACATCATCCATGGGAGACACATCATCCATTTTCATTTTCCGACACGCTTATCCATGCTGGGGTCTATATAAATAGAATTTAATTGAAAGGACCAGCCGTTTCTTTCTTATTTTGAGAAAGTTATGTGTTGTCATACGGAGGGCTACCAGTACTGACCTTACAGTACATATTTTTCATGCCTTGTTACAGATATAGTCATTTTTAAATTTATATAAATACAAATTTGTATAAACAGGAAGAGTAACAGAATAAATATAAAGTTTTAAATGCAGCTCACTGGCGGATTGTTCTTTTTTTAGAACAGGCTCATGGGCACCGCATGTGGTCCTCGGGGGCTACTTAGTACCCGCGGGCACCATGTTGGTGGTCATGTCAGGCTTGGGGGACTGACGGGGGAGGGGGGCACAGAGAGACGAGCATACGAAGAGCTAAAAGTTGAGAAGCTGACGCACAATAGCTCACAGCGTGCTCTGCCGCTATTTGTAAAGACATCGGGGACGTGTGGTGCTACAAGGGTGGGATTGTCCAGCTTCGATAATTTCTAGAGTAAATAAGCAGACTAAAGAACTTTTGCTGTAGCTGCACTTAAATATTTGAGCCATTGGGCTGCTTTCATTAGCATTTTACCATAATCTTAAAATGTATAGTATTCAATGATAGTATTAGTATTGTTTACTTGCATACTGTCAGTTTCAACAAATAATAATATGCACTCCGATGATGCTTGTTTGTCAGACTAAAGGTACTCTTTTTTAAAATACTTTCCATTAAGCCTATATGTCTGTAATAAAAATGTTCTTTATTGGTCTGGTCTAGTATTCTAGTCTTAAATGTTGTCTTTTTACTGTTATTAAATAGAACATCCTTATAAGTAACAAGAATAAAGGCTTGAAAACATCAGTCTGTGTGTAATTCAGAATTTACTGTGTGTAACTCTTTCCTATGACTACTGATTACTGAGCCGATGTGACATGTGAATTTCTCCAATGTGAGAACAATAAAGCTTATCTTAATTAATTTATATGCTTCAACAAGGGAATAGAGTTACAGAAATTTAACTTTTCAGTAACATTGTCATTGTAACTCCGAAGACATTAAAGGGTCAGTGTGTAACAAATTTGGCTTTTAATAAGCAAAAAAATCAAGTATTGCTTTTATAAATAAATACATATTCTGGCAAAGTCTAAGAACATCACATCAAAAATGAAAGCGTTCTCATAACTTAGAATTAGTAGTTTATAAATACGTTTCAGTTGAAATGGAGGACCCCCCCCCCCCCCCCCCCCCTCATACTGTTTGCCCAGAGAGAGGGAAAAGATAGTAACCAAGAAAAGGAAACGTAATAACTGGAAAAAAAACTAGTCTATTTTGGCGTAGCTATTATTACCAGATGGAGTGGAGATAATTCTGAGGGAGCGTGGACTTAAAACTCATGCGGAGGTTGCAGGCTTTCTGCTGGACAGGTAAGTTAAATTAAAATAACAGTGAAGTTGACTTTGGTGTTATGTTAGAAACAGGGTAGTGCAGCAGTGTAGAGCAGCAAGTACTCTGTCCTCTCGGCAGATATGGGTTGTTTTGTTCGTCTCTCTCTCCCTTACATGAAAGGGACATTGGCCGGCCCGTTCACTGTCTTTAGTACAGCAGTAAGACAGACCGGGTCTATTTACTGGTGTTTAATGTCGCTTATTTCAAACCCCAAATAAGCTACTGCACATTCAGAAACAAGTAAAAAAAAAAAAAAAAAAAACACAACTCACGGAATTTACAAGCGACTTTAGAAAAAAAAAAAATAAGCAGTAGCAAAAACCATTTCATACGATGGCTGCAGCTATTAGTTATTAGCAGTAACTAATACATGGAGGACATGTTTACATTGTCACAATTATTATACTCCGAAGCTTCCATAGTAGCCATTTAGGTGAAGCCGTTTGTAACGGTGCACCATTGTGAAGATTTTACACACTAGGACTTTAAAGCATAAAACAAAATTCACACCATATCTTAATTATTTTTCTGATATTTAATAATATAACCTTCTCCAACATGTTATTCCTAGGTAGTTATTATTTTTTTTTAATTAAAGAGAAGAAATATTTTTAAACAGGCCTTTTCTTGGCTAATTTACTCTTATGATGCCTTGATCTCAGTTGATTTTTTATCTGGTTAAATAAAGACTTAATAAAAGAAATAATGAAAAGATTGTCTTTATTTATTTATTTATTTTGAATACAAAAATGAATACATCAAACTTCATTATGGACAACAGTAACTTTTCATTAAGACATTGCTTGTGAGGCTGAGTGACAACACAGGATAATCTAAACAAGACAGCAGAGCTGTAGTGTAATATTTTGAAACTTCTGTGAAGATCATCACAGAAAACCTATATATAATTTTCCTGAGTGTATGTTTAGTGTATGACTGGAAGCATAAAATGAGGAAAAACAGAGCAAAACAAGAAGAGGTAAATCTTTTTGTGACTCATCCATCATCTATTATTTTGGAAATGCAATTTGTTATTGCAAAAACAAATATGTGGCAAGTTTCAAAGTAATGCTCTCTAAAAAATGATGTTATTGTAGAGCTCTGACAACTTTCCGATGAAATGTGAATATTTCATTGCATTTGTACCATTAAACATACGGCAGTAAAACAAAACCCAACATTCAATCAAGAAAGAAAGAGAAAATTGCCTGTCACAATTCAAAATCATGGAGGGCAGAAAAAGACAATATAATCAATCAATCAAACAAATAAAGTTGCCTAAAAAAATGAGACGTTTTGGTCTCGCCCATCACTCTTCTCTGTCAACAAAGGCAACAATGCAGAAATGCTGAAGAGAAGGAACCAGGTCATAAACAAAAGTGAAGAAAAATCCCTGCCTGTTGGAGAGTCCATGGGGTATTAGGCTCTCTAATGGACCACACTATATTCCTATGATATCAACAAAAAGGTCAGTATGTGCTTCATTTTATGAGAAGAATTCGAATAACTATCATCTATCCTCCACTGTGCAAAGCCTAAAAGAGATAAAAAATTGCTTCAAAGTGACCCGGCATCTATTCTGGCCCCTGGGGACCCTACGATAAAGCACTAAAGTCATCTTTTTCAGAGGGCACTCATGAAACAAAGAACATTTAGGTCCCTGTGATTGCATTTTCCTTTGGCTAAAATGATATATTAATACAGTGGCCACAAATGTGGTCTTTTTTAACACAATTTTACTCCATGACTTACAGCTCTTTCATCTCCTTCCATAAATATCCCCTCTGTATAAATTCATAAATGTGTCATATCCTTGCAATACAATAAAATGCACCATATTTCACAGACAGAAGAGATGTTTTAAAAAAAGAAGAAGAGGGGGAAAAGCAAAGAAAAGAAACTTCTGTTAAGTTTACATTGAGTTTCCTCTGTTATTCTGAAGTCCAGTAACAGACAGTTAACCAAACAGGGCAGTTCAAATCCACTTAAAGTTTTAACGTATAGTTAAAACATAAATATTGAGGTAAGCGTCAGATTACTGACTCACTTAAAATAAATCAGTCAAGGAGTTAGAACTAAAACAAATCAAAACTCAGTTATTTCCAGAGTCATTTCCTCATCTTCCGGCATCTCTTCTGGATCTATTGTTGCTTGGAAAGCTTTAGCAGAGTCCTTGTGAGCCTCCATGAACTTCTGCAAGTACTTGGAGGTGTAGAGCCAGTGGTGTTTCAGCACGTCCTCCAGCTCAAAGGCCTTTGACTGACGTGCATTCATCTTCCTGAACCGCCGGAACAGTTTGTTTGCGGACTCATTCCCCTCGCTGGCCCAGGCTCCTATGGATCCTTCTCTCTCGATGATTTCAGGCACGTGGGCCAGGGTCTTGTGCAGGTAATTGGTTATTTTTCCATTGTACCTGTACTTGAAGGTGGAGGAGAGCAGGTCAGCAAAGCGCTGGGAGTTAAAGCTGTACCGGCACAGCTGGTCAGGGCACTCCTTTGCTGGACAGGTGGCACGCCACACAGGTTTCATCTGGAGGTAGAGTCTCATAAGCTCCCTCAGGGCCTCTCTCCTCTCCTCTGAGGGCACCAGTTCACAAACCACCTCGGCGGCCTCCATGGTCATTAACCTTCGGGCGTAGTTCCCATTCATCCTCATCACTGGTTTAAGCTTCATCGTCTTCCTCAGCTGTTTGTCCAAGGCTGCCCTCCAGGTGCGCCGCTCCTCCCTGCTGGGGTTGGGCCTTTTATACACTTCCCCGATTTCATCCTGAAAGATTTTGTAGAATTCAGTGGCGTTACCTATGTCGCAGTGCAACGCGTCCAGCGTGGGCTGGGTCTCCAGGAAGGGCTTGGCCGAGACTCCTTTGACTCTGTCTCGCAGCTCATCTACAGACTCAGAAAAAGGGTTGGTTCGCCATATTTCATAACGTTCCAGGTTCTCGTCATGGCTGCGGGTGATGGAGTGCAACACCATGTTCTGAGCAGCCTCCGCCCGACTGGAGTCGCACAGAGTGCAGATGTATGTGGATCCCGACGCTTCCAGGCCCTCCATCTCACGCACCATCTTCTCATCATACCCCGTGCCCCTGAAGTGGAACCGAAAGGAGCGCGGCATGCCGCCGATGGATAGAATGAGCCTGCTCTCTTTCATTGCATTTCGCTCTGCAACTATAGGCCCCAAGACAGCGGTGAGAGTCTCGTGGTCTGACTCATCTACAAACATTAGACAAAGGGGCTTGCAGGAAAGCTCCGAATTGGGCTTCGGCTCTGTGAAAATTGTGACCTCCCCCTGACCATCTTCAGCCTGGATGGACACCGACATGACAGTGAAAGAGAAACGGACAGCCTTCTCAGGAACGGCTGGTCCTCCACCGTGCTTCTCGCTAACGTCGCCCATGCCGTCACAGCACTCCTTTATCATGACTCTAAAGCCCAGGGTGCAAGCGCTATCTTCCATGCCGGTGTCTCTAAGCCCCTCCATAATGTCCTCCTCAAGATCCTTCAGCGCTGCAACCAGCGCCACGTCATAGCGGAAGCGCCGGGTGATGGTGTCGGCAGGGGAGTCATCCAGTGAGGAGGTCCATCCCGACAGCCCGTTGATGATGCCGACACTGCAGGACGTGGACACGTTTTTCAGAGCTGGCTGCCATTCAAACTGGTGAAAGCCAGGGAGGAGCTCCTTTTCCGCAGCTCTGAGGGTGTGCAGGGGCTGAAAGATCTGGCGGCCACTTGTAGCTTTGACTGTCCGATACATCTTATGGTACTGGCTGCAGCTCAGAAATGTGTTGACCCGAATGGCCAAGCACACAGCAGGACTCAATCCAAAGCCTCTGCCTGCGGAAAGACAATGCAGGGAGATTAGGTTTGTGAGAAAGACAGAAGTAGGGGTAAAAAAAATAATACATAATAACAGGATTGTAGATGCACAAGCCTAAAATCTTGGAATTTGAAAAAAACGAAATGCAGAATGTACCATTTGCTCAGTTATTTTCTCATATTTGGAGTAATTTCCACAGTGAGTCAGAAGGAACTGCACATTTTCCACCGAAATGCGAATCTATTATCATCAAAAGCCCACGAACACATTATTACATGATCCACTACTTCCTATTTTCCAGATGTTAGAAAGGGACAGAGTAAAACTGGCAAAAGTGAAGCTGGCAAAAGTGATGTATTGGCTGAAGATGAAAACAGACACCAGCTGCCTTCAATTCCCCGGAGAGGAGGATGGTGCTGTCTGTGTAATTTGCAGATACAAGCGCTGCTGATGTTGTTTTGATTCTAACAACCCCTCCACAAGACTTGTTACTGTGCACTGAAGGGAGTGTGAGAATGATGGACCGACAGACAAGATGAGTGAAAGAAGAGGATTAGGGATGACTGTGTTTGTAACAGAGGTGAACAATAATGCCATATTTTTTCTGATCAAATACCAGAAAACAATTTCGGTCCCTGCTGTCTTGAACTTTTCAACTCATTGTTATTCATGAGATGCATGTATTCCTCAGAGGAAGGGGCATATTAATAAGCAATCATAGTTAATAGTTGCCTTTTTTTTGTATGTTCTTTATTGCCATCCGTTGCTGTACTGGTTGAAGGAAAGGCTTAAAAAAAAAGCTTCTTACCTTGCATCATGGCCTCCAGCTCATCTGCCTGCCGGTGTTCATTCCCAGATCTCAGAGCGAGCAGAAACAGTGTCAAGCACACAGACTTCAGATCACCTCCTTCCTCTTTGTCTGCGAACACCTTCACCTGGCTCTTCAGATCCCTCAATCTGTGCTTCTGGGCGCGACGGGTTAGGGAGAGCAAGTGCTGGCGGGGCCTTCCCCCCTTATTGATAAGCAGGTAACTTTGAAACGGCGATGGTTGTTTGCTTTCACCTTTCCCCAACTCGTGGCTTAGACAGTGGGCCTTGAACAACCCCAGCTGCACGTGCTCGCCGCAACCTTCGCAGGGACACAGCAGAGGTAAAGAGTAGAGGGTTGACAAGAAGGTTTTGGCAGGAGGGATGAGATCATCGGGGGCACAAGAGAAGTTGCATGCAGGGCAGTGAGGTCCCAGAACGTGGGTGAATTTTATAATGCAGCTGCGGCAGAAGAGGTGCCCGCAGGGGGACTGGACCGGGTCGCAGAGCAGGTGGTCACACACCAGGCACGTGAAGGCAATGATGAAATCCACGGGGAGCTTCTCTGCAATTAGCTTGGTGTTCAGGTGGTCGTTCTGGCAGTGCGTGATGTTCTTCACCCACTGTTCTCTCTGGATGCCGTTTTTTTTCCAGGCCCTCACCACCGGACTGTGGCCGTCTCCAAAGGGTCTCAGGGCTCTCTTCTCGCCAACAGCGATGCTGTCGCCGTGGTCCCACCTGGCTCTTTTGGCCAAACTCTGGACTTTAGGAACAACCTTCCTCCTCTTTCTCCCTGTCCTTTGAAATGATGACTTTTTGGGTGAGCACAGGTTGCAGTGGGCGGTGTGGGGCTTCCACTTCAGGAACTTTTGTTCTGGTGAAGCTGCAGACACCCCCTCCACGTATGGCAGTCAGCCAGCAGCGATGGCAGAAGAAGAGAGGTTGGATGGATTCGGCGTCCTCTCTCACATCCACCTTGAAAACTTTCAGGAGGACCTCTGGCCAGCTTGTAAACTTGCAGCCCATTTTACGGAGCACACACTTGCTGGCCTCATCCAGATCTCCATGAACTTCATGGACTGGTCCTTTGACCTTCCTCAGGACCATTCCACAGATGCGGCACAGGCACCTACATGGAAACACAGTGTTATTACCTCTGAAAGAATTACAAAAAAAAAAGTTACGTATCTGCATAGATTTATTTTTTTCATAGCAGTTCACCTGAGATGGTTCATGTGGATGTCCATTTCCTGCAGTTTCATATCCACTCTCTTGCCGGGGCCCTCCACATTGTCTTTGCTTTTTCCCCCAAGGCACAATTTCATAACACTCGCCGGTCCCGCACCATGATCTGTCTCTATATTTGGAGCGGTGGGAGGTGAGATCCCTAATGAAGCTCCTATCTGGGGCTGTGTCTCACTCTGCAGAGGTGCCTTCTCCATAGACTTTACCCTAAACAGCTTAAACTTCCACTGAGAATACTTAGAGTGGGGATGCTGGAGCTCAGCAGGCATGAAGGACCTGGGACCATCTGTCTCCGGGCTCTCTGCTGCCATGATGAGAGCTACTTCTAAGACCCTGGAGGGAAGAGAAACGAGAAAAGGAGAGATTCATACGATGAACTGGAAAAGTATTAAAATAATTCCAGCTGTCCATGAAATAATGGATACAGTGAAAAGACTGGATAGTTCAAATCCCCCATTAGGACTTAAACATGTTGTGTTCTCAGAGCTGAGCCCTAGACACGATCTAAAAGCCTTTTTCTTGAGTCCCATGGAATTTATACACCACAGGCTCTGAAATCCCATTGAACAGTCAGAGCCTCGACCTCGACTGCTGTGTTATATCATAAGTGGCATTTGGATCTTGTGTAAAATGCATGAGTCAAGCATTGGGGGATCAATACAACACAAAAATGTTCATTTCTCTACTCTTCAGACCCATCACTCACAGAGCAGCTGTGTCTTCTTTTTTTTCCCTTTGACACAGCAAGTTTTCTAAATCGACAGCCTTATTTCTGCAAAGCTGTCAGTCATCTCTGTTGTCATTTTCTTGGCTATGGGGAGAATTGGAGCTCTGGGAGACTTCAATTGACATTTTAAATGCAGTTGGGGAAAAAAATAAGGCCAAGCCTATTTCATAATAGATATATATTGACCAAATAGAAGCAGAAAAGAAAACAAGAAAGCATCGCATTGAATAAACATCAAGAGAAGCACAGCTTTACACCGCTCAGAAATTGTATTTCAGCCCCACCAAGTAGTTTTTATGATACTGCACAGGTAAGATCTATGATATTGCCATTCTAATAGACCTTCTGTTGTCTCCTTCCATAAAATATATGTTATTTTACTAGTTCTGACAATGAGGCGGTCAAACAATCTTAGAAACTACCAGATTCTTACCATTTCACTCCAACGGCGGACAGAATGTAGAATCCTCTGTCTATCCATCTTTTAGTGTTCTCCGTGTGTTTTCTCCCTTGGAGGCTTAAATCTGTCAGACTACTCCATTTCCTAGATATATGTCTGCTTCATGGGCTAAACCCTCATCTGAGACAAACAGCTGAGCCTGTATGCATGTGTGTCAGCTGGGCTCTTACCTTGTTTTTCAGTCTCAGCTGGCATCGGCTCCCCAGGGGGCCCTTTCTGCATGGGGGCACAAGGAAAGCCCTGCAGCCAGGCCCCCCACTCACAGCGTGCACAGTACACCGTATTTGTGCTGGAAAGTCTGTTGAGTTTGGAGTTGTGTTTTCATACAGTGGGATAACTCCATACCATGCTGTATTTATACCCTTCCTGCGATGGAATCCCAACAGTCAACTCTTGCCACCTGATCCAAGCAGCTGACCCGAAAAAAAAAAAGAAAAGAAAGAAAAAAAAAAAACAAGGTCGACCCCAAAGAGCAGTTGCAACTGCTGCATGCAGAATCCAACGGCATACCCCAGACAAACAGCTTTTTACCACAACACACTGATCCTGTGCTCCCCAAATCCATCTGCAGGCTCACCTCATCCAGGTGGCTTCACTGCAACAGAGAGACTGTTAAACAAACAGAAGACCAAGCAGAGGAAACACAGCAGATCATGCAAGAACCGATCTGCAAGACAGGGAAACTATGTGCATTTTAAGAGAGACTATATTATAAAATGCCTTTAAAAAGTACTTACATCTTTTCAATATTTTGTCACAATCTAACCACAAATGTCAAAGTATTTCACGCAAGGGATAATTATGAAGTGGAAAGAAAGGGATTGATGATTTCAACATTTTGTCACAGTCTCTGTCATACTAGATTAGACAGAGAGCATATGTGAAGATACATTCAGGTGTTTACAGCCACTGTCCTGCTGAAAGAGGAACGTCCACCACAGACTTAAGTATTTCACAGCTACTAACAGCTTTTCTTCCAGCATCGCCCTGCATTTAGGTCCATTGTCTTCTCTTTAGCTGTTCTTTACCCTTTCCATCCTAAAGAAAAGTATCACCACAGCATAATGCTGGCACCACCAATTTTCTCCATGCTAAATGTGATTTAATTGTGAGGTAGTTAAATGTCTATCAAATATGCTGCTTTGCATTCAGCTAAATCTTCTGACCAGAGGACATTTTCCAAATCTACTCATAAAAAGTAAACCAGGGTAGTTGTCTACTTTACAAAAAAAAAAAAAAAAAAAATTAAAAATTTAAAAATAATTAAAAATAATAAAATAAAAAATATATAATAATAATAATAATAATAATAATAATAATATTTAATAATAATAATAATGATAATGATAATAATAATAATAATAATAATTTAACACAATAAACATTTTTTTTTTTTACATTTTTCTATGTGTTAATTTGAAACAAAAGCCAGTACTAGGGAAGCCACTAAGGGCAATCAATTGTTCTGGAAATTATTTTTCATTATCAAAGCACTGAATTTATATGTACGGAGCATTTTGTAAATATTTTTATTTGTAAACATAGCCAGATGAGACTGCACAGTGCTGCAGTGGGTAGCGCTGTTGCCTTGCAGCAAGAAGACCCTGGGTCTTTCTGCATGGAGTTTGCATGTTCTCCCTGTGCATGCGTGGGTTCTCTCCGGGTACTCCGGCTTCCCCCCACAGTCCAACAGCATGACTGTTAGGTTAATTAGCCTGTCTAAATTCTCCTTAGGTGTGTGAGTGTGTGCGTGAATGGTTGTTTGTCCTGTGTGTCTTTCTATTGCCCTGTGATAGACTGGCGACCTGTCCAGGTTGTACCCCGCCTCTCACCCATTGGCAGTTTGAGATAGGTCTAAGCACCCCTCACGACCCCAACAGGGATAAGCGTGTAGGGAAATGGATGGATGGGACATAGCCAGATGGCTCGTTAAGCAATATAGGCAAATGGTAGGGGTGCTGTGTCCTCCAGTCATATTTTTTAGATTTTTTTATTATATTAAAACTGGTTATTAGATTTAACTCTTAAAATGAAATTGCTAACATACATTCAAATGTAAAGTGATAACCACTCAATGTCGCTACAAATGATAATACCAAATAAGTCTTACTGTTTGAAGCTTGTTAGTTTTAAACTTCAAATCATCTGCTGATCAACATTTCACTGTGATGAAATTAAAGTTGTCTCCAAGCTGAAATGCATATTAGAAAAAAAAGACATTGTATATTATGCATAGTAGACAACATGTATCTATTAGGTTTTTCTTTTTTTTTTTCTAGAAATCCTCATTTTTATATTATAGCCATAAGATGTGTCTTCTATCTTCAGACGTACTTTTGAGATGTTTAAGTCCAGCCTCTCTAAATGTTGGGTCATCAGCAGATATCAACTTCAGCAGCCTCAACCACTTCTTCTGCCCCCTCCACCTCAGAGGTGCCCAGTGATTCACCGTCAGGAAACAAAGGCTGCTACACCATTGGACCTGGCTGACAGGCCATTTTCTTTAATTAATCAAGTAAAAAGACAGTTCTGAGAGATACATTTTTATTTTGAGGTAAGGGGCTACCACAAATTATCTTATAAACTAAAGAGAGTGGTTAAACAAAGGTATTTGATTTCTTTGTAAGTGCATGCAGATCACTAATGTATGGGGGATGGGGGCTAAAAGTAAGTAAAATATTCCTGAAATAAGTGTATTTTTCCTTGATTTGAGCAGCTAAATAAGATTATTTGTCAATGGAATGAGTATTTTTACCCCTAAAATAAGATAATTAGATATCCTGCACTTGGAATAAGATGCCAGAGATGAATTGTTCTTATTTTAAGTGAAAAAAAATCTTATTCCATTGGCAAATACTCTTATTTAAGAAAGTCTTTTTGTTCTCTTTTTGCAGTGTAGGGTGCCACATTGGTAAATAATGTTGAAAACCATTTATCTTTTGACTTCTAACTCACAGTTGAGCACTACTTTGTTAACATTATGGCTTACATGCAGAATGCTATGTGTGGCAGCAATCGAACACTGCACATCATCTTTTAACATACACTACCATCAAAACTGTCCGAATACGATAGTGGCAGCATTATGCTGTGGTAACACTTTTCTTCAGCAGGACCAAGGAAGCTGGTCAGAGTTGATGAGAAGACAAATGGAGCTAAAAACAATGCGATCCTGGAAGAAAATGTCTCAGAAGCTGCAAAATACTTGAGACTGGGTTGGAGGTTCTCCTTTCAGCAGGACAACAAACCAAACTGGATGCTCTCCATCTAATATGGCAGAGACTGGAATGTTTTGCACCAAGCTCGGAGAAGCATACCTTGAAAGCTTGGTATGGTTTGAATAAATAAATAAATAGAAAGCCAAGCATTTCTTTTCTTTTCTTTTTTTTTTTCTTTTTCTTTTTTTTCCCCAGTGTCCTGTCTAGCAATGTGGCAATAAGAATTGACGTCTTAATGCCAAATAGAGCTCGACAGATTTTGCTTTCACAAGTGGAGCAAACAGCTTTCGCCATAATGCTCCGCTTGAAAGCCAAGCATTTCTGATTTTTATCTCTCAACATTTCTGAGGTCAATTATCATTTTCCTTTTATTCTATTATGGAGGGGGGGGTTTTCTATCACTTTTTTAAAAATACATTGAACTTTGTTGGTAGACCAGTCAGAGGCTAACAAAGAATTAAAATTATGGTAGAGATACACACACTAAGCTGATGTGCAAAGCTGGTAGAGAGTACCCTCAAAGGTCTTACAGCTGTAAGCACAGCAAAAGGCTGTTTTACAAAGTATCGACTCAAATGCACACCAAACATTTTAGATTTTTTCATAGTAAAAATATCAGAAAAACCTTTTTTCACCTCACAATTATGTTTTACTTTGTGTGTTGGCTTATCACATGAATCCCAATATAACACATTGGAGTTTTTGGATGTTAACAACACAAAATGTGCAAAGTTTCCAGAGATTGGAACACTTTTGCAAGGCACTAATAGGCCAAATATGCAAGAAATAAACAGCAGATCACAAATGAACTGAGGCTTTAAAAAAAAGCAAACTATATTTATTTTTAGGGTGATAAAAAATGTGATAATTTAATCCTTGAAATATCTTACTGCTGTCACACTATTCTACTTTTAATCAAAATGATTAAAGAAGGTATACCAGTGAATCATAGGTTTAATAAAGAATGTGACTGTTCCCTTTAACGGTTACAATTTCAGTAAATTAGTTCTCAGAAACGCAAGAAGGAAGCAGCACATTCAAGAAGCCATGTGTGAATGTTGAGTTTCTCTTATTATGTCCATGGCTTGTAGTTGCACATTTTGATCATCTTTTGCATCCCATATTTCACTACCTGTTTGTAAGTTTAGATTATACAGCATCATTTGATGTGGCGTCCCAGCAGGTGTGCAGAATATTTGCCCGGGATCATTCTTGTTCCTAATTATCCAGGGGATTCATCTGGTTTACTCACCATGGGAGCCTGTTACTGTTGCTTTGGATTTGCTATCCAAGTCATTAGATACACAGTCAGTGGGCACCAAACAACAGTTGGGTCTTTCACAGCCTCGTCAGCCAAACAGGGGAGCAGGATGAATACTGGCAGACACCGCAGCTTACATTTGGTGCATATGGCCGAATGTGACCTTCGACCACAGAACCAGTTTTCATTTCTGTTTTTCTTTCTTCCTTTTCAAACAAGAGGATCCATTCCTGGAAAAAGAGTTTGCCAGCAAATTCTGTGCCGTTTTCAAGGCATATCTAAATCCGTCACACAGAGCCGAGAGATCTTAGGTGTGCAAAACTTGATTCATTATTCAAGAACAAACAAATGATGAATTGTAGCAAGATGCTCCTGGACTATTTATAGTTGATAGTTAGATTTATGATAGCCAAGTAGCCACATGATTTCAAGGTAAACGACACACCTAGCTCTATGGCAGACAGAGACAGAGCTGCAGATGTCTGCCTGACAAACAAGCAGTGACCCCCAGAGACCCTTATCTCTCTGCGCCTGCTAATTGACTTGTTATTGATCAACTCAAAGGCAGTCTGATTTATGAGGAGGACGACTTGTGGAGACAGCCACCTGGCATGGAGGGGAGTGTTATGAATGTGGGAAGCGAACCCCAGGGGGACCACAAGCTGCAGTTTAGCAGAACATGGACTAGTCTGAAATGTGCCACTGACGACATACACTTTGAGGGAAGGTTTTGTGTTTCTGCTACAAGATGCAGTTTAAGAAACATGGTGTGTGTGCGTAAGCGTACATGCGTTCGTGTGCGTGCGTGCGTGCGTGCGTGCGTGCGTGCGTGCGTGCGTGCGCGCGCGCGCGCGCACGCACACGAACGCATGTACGCTTACGCACACACACGTGCGTGCGTGCGTGCGTGCGTGCGTGCGTGCGTGCGTGCGTGCGTGCGTGCGTGCGTGCGTGCGTGCGTGCGTATGTGTGTGTGTTCTTGTATTTGCAGCTGAGTGAGAAATGTTTTGCTAATTTTACCAGTAAAGTGAGGACTTTGATGTAAAGTGAGGACTTTTTTTGGTCCTCACTGTTTTTCTGGGCTAGAAAGTTTAGCACTAAGGTGTCAGTTAGGTTTAGGTTAGGGTGGTTTTAGGCATATACTGGCAGGGCCGGATTATCCATAAGGGCCAGGGGGCCAGTGCCCAGGGGCACCAACCATGGGGGGGGCACCACATGACACATGCTTTAAAAATATATTTTTCATAAATTGTTATATTATTTACTTGAAATTGTTGAAAGACCATGCATTATTCGTTTTGTGAACACTGATGTCGCAATAATAATAAATTATAAATAAATCAATATTTTTTTGATTTCAACATTTTAAAATGAGATATTTGAATATTGCTCACTGCTCATATGCCTACATGTAGTTGTGTAAGTTAATAAATAAATAGTAAATTACATTACAGGAAACCCCTTGATTATGTCTGATGTTTTTGACCGGAGGACAGCACGGGTAAGGGGGGGTTGAGGTATAGTGCCCAGGGGCACCACATTGTCTTAATACGGGCCTGTATACTGGTTAGGGTTAGGCCATATAAAGGCTTGAAAAACAATGGAAGTCTATGGAAGTCAAGGCACCGTCCTCACTTCATATTTTAAACAAGGGTGTGTGTATGTGTGTGTTTAGACTCTTTATTTCTTGATTCAGTGGCTCTTTTAGTGTCCTGTTTTAAATCACATTGTATTGCTTTCCGTCCTAACTAGTTATTTTCCCTCATCTCCTTAGTTCAGTTCATCAATTGAACATACTCACATGCTTCCCATGTTCCTGATAATTCCCCCGGCACGGAAAAATAGCAAAGTTGCTATGCGATTCGATCGATTCAATCTTCTCCAGTGCATAATTTTCTTTGTTAAATGATCGCTTTCAATATTAAACTCATGTTCTCCTGAGAACACTTGGGTCCAAAAAAAAAATAAAACGTATTAAGGGTTGCAAAATAGTTACACGTTTCACAGTCCAATATTGTATGTTAGATGTGCAAATCTGGTAGGGGGAGGGGGCATCTTAATACGCAAGCATTCTGTTGCAAATAAACTACAACTGTGTTTTTGTGGTTGTTTTGCAATTATGCACTATTTTTGGTTGTTGATCACATAAAATCTCAATAGAATGCATTGAAGTATATTTGGTTGTAATTATGTGAAAAAGTTTATTTGCTTTTAATACTTTTGCAAGAGACTGAGGTGGAAAATGGTAGAGAGAAGTAGGACAAAGAGAGTTCAGTGCCTGTTTTTGTCAGCCTGTGCCAGTGTGTAGGTTATGATGAAGATAAAGATCAAATAAATATAAAGTAGTCCCACTAATCCATCCTTGAGAGACTTCATAGTTGTTAGTGTCAGATATATAGTGCGTGTAAAACAAAAAGACAGAGAACAAATAGGACAAGGGAGTGAGAGGGTGGTGAAAGACAAAGAAGAGGGATATAGTAGTGATCGTTTGTAAAGGAGTTGCACAGGATAACAGGCTTAGTTCAGAACAGAGAGCACAAAGGGGCTTAGACTGATTGCAGGCTGTGACAAGGAAAGAGGGGAAAGAGATCAAGCCCTCCAGGCAGAACTATGCAAGTCACAGATCCAAAAACGGTTCTCAGACAGCTCCCGTCGCTTCAGCAGCTTATGAAAATGTGTCAATAGCAGAAACAGACAATGAACGAATTCCTCAGCTGCGCTGGTATCTCCCTATAAGAAATAAAAATGTCAGCAATGTCTGCATTTGAATAGGCCGACCAAAATTGCACCATGATATTTCAAAATGTCACCCGGAATGTGGGAGTCCTTCTGATTACGTTCAGGGTAAAGGGGGCATTTCACGTTTGCGTTTTCACCGTGTGCCGTGCAATATATTGAGCATTTGGTATGCAAATTTTTTTTTTTTAAATTGCAGTTTCAAAGCACGTCCGACTGCCTCCTCTGCTTCTCCCAAACGGTACTCCATTAATTGCATCCCAATGTCTACTTCCTCCATCCCTCATCCAGAGACATGATTTGGTAGATTAATACCTATCGAGGTAGATTTCAGCACAGACATGTTCATCAAAGCCTCCTGCCAGAACAAACCCCCCTACCCAACTACTCAAAGCCACCCTCTTTCATCTCCCTGTCTTTCCCACTCACTGTCTCTGTTTTCACTTTATCTTTTCTTCCTCCAGTTTTTGTTAATAATCATGGTTTTGTTTCCATCAATGGGATGTTTAATTAGTATTCCCTCCTCCCGCACTGGAGATTTTTCTGTGAGTAACTCTTTATGAGCTGGCCGCAGTTGTTGTTGACTCATTTAAATGGATGGAGAAAGCAACACAATATCATGGCCGTCTTTGAATAACTTCCACCACAAGCTGCTTACAGCTTTGCTGCATAATATCCTCTATGGCCAGCAACCTAAATATCCATTCTATTAGATACCCTATTCCGGGGACTGTATTAGTTCATTACATGTCCTGCATTATAACTTTCCCCTTGGCTGCGCAGAGTTATTTTGGTTTAGGCCAGTTCTCTTCATCTCTGGTGAGTTATATAATCTGAAGAACCACTTACATGGCATCTTCTTTGAACATCCTTTACTGGCAGGGAAAATTAATATTCCTTTAACATTTCCAGCATTTCTTCCAGAGATCATTAACATGCAGAAACTGCAGCATGACTACTCTCACTGGCCACTTTAATAGGTATACCTGTTCAATCGCTTGTTAAAACAGTTCATTACGTGGCAGCAACTCAGCGTAATTCGGCACCTGGAGTTTAAAGAAGAAATCAGGATGGGGAGGATTTTGAATAAAGACTTTGAACATGGCATGGTTGTTGCTCTGAGCCTTTCAGAAACATAAGATTTTATGGGATCTTCATGCAGAGCCATGTGGAAGTTTTACAGAGAATGGCCTGGAAAAGAGAAAATATTGGTATATACCATGAGGGATTAGGGTACTTCTTAAAAAAAACTGGGTTTCAACCTGGTCGTTACCAGGTTTGCCTAAAAAAAAAAGGACCAGGCATTGTGCATTGTTGTTGTTGTATTTTTGTGTAGCACTGCAGGGCTCTCAAAAGTTATATCTACATCTACAGACAATCCAGATGGATGATCATCTACTCACAGCAAACTGTAGAAGTTAAACCCTGTGCCTGATTTGGGAGCCCTAGAGAAGAATTGGGGAATCAGGGCCAGTGTATTTCATCAAAATAACAATGCTCTTTAATTCTGTGTTAATTAAATGTAGATTGTACTGATTGTAGAGCAGTTATCTTGATACCAGGGGTCCTCTGGTGACAAGAAGATCGACTGCCTCGGAATGTCTCTTGTATAATCATGCATTAGTGCTATTTTCCCCAAACTGTCTGGGTCTGGTTTACACAGAAGGTCTGTCAGCTGAAGGATTCTATCTTGTAAACAACTACTTAAGATTTCAAACACTCGCAATCCTTAAAGAAAGAGTTTCCTGGCAAATTGCTTAAACCATCATGAGTAGATTGCATCCACAAACTTTTTAAACACATCATGTCATGCTTTATAGACTTTATTTCATTTCTTTAATGTGTTTTATAGCACTGGCTCTGCCACAGTCTTTTCCCTCAATAATTAATTATACCATTGTGTAACACTTGCACAGCACTGGTGCAGGGGTCTGCAACTCAAAAGTCTAGCGTTGAAAGAGCCACTTCAGAGCATCTGAAGTGGCTCTTTGTAACTTGACAGAAATGATATGGAGCCTACCAGTTTCGCTTTGTACAAAGCATTTGGAAAGGCTAATTTCATTTATGTTTCTGTTGGGTTTTATTGAAATATGTGCTTTGAAATCCCCAGTAGAATGACAATAGTAAAATGGTCCAAAATGTTATGTTCACATAAGGTTAGGTTTGCATTTTCTAACAAAAACTTAAGCCTATATTTTGCTTTTTGTACATCAGCCTTCAGCAGTTGTGTCATATTATCTTAATAAATAGTCATGTAAGCCTGCTCTTTACATATCAGAGCTAGTTGGGGCAAATATGACTATTTGTTTGTAAAGGAGTGCCAATCTCCAGCTAGGTTGCAAAGTAAGAATATTGTGTTACATTACTTGTATAACTTGATCTTTAGATCAATCCTAAAAAAAAGACATCTTTGAGCTTGCATATAATACGCAATTTATTCCTCAATAATTTCAGAAAATACGCAATGAAACAAAATTGCTTTGTCCAGAGGATATTAGTGAAGTCGTTTCTTCCTACAGAAGAAACACAGCAGATTAAACAGCATTGTGGATTAGGAAGATTTGCCAAAGAAATCAAATGACACCTTTAGCAGCAATCTCTGTCTAACCAGCCTGCATTCAGTCTCCTTGGTAACCAACTGCTGTAATGGCCCAAGGGTGGTGGTAGAGTGTGCACTACTGTACTATAATTGTTGCTACATGTCTTACCTCAGATACTAACCACAATTTCAGGATAGAGGATCTAAAGTGTCATCTGATGCTTAGTTAGTAAAGCTTAGTCCTAAAAAAAACCCTCTTCCAGACATAGTCAAAAGGTACAAAAAGGTCAAAGCAAATTCTACATAATATAAAACTGAATCAAAAGGAACAAAGAAGAATCACAACATAAAAGCCTGATGAAACACAAGAGCTTTCAAAAAGCCAGATCCATGAACATGGCATTTTAGTGATTTAGGCCTGGTGACACAGCTGCAATAATAATTTTCTATGAATCTGCAGGGGAAACTATACTTCAGCAGTGTTTCTTAAATGAAAGAAACAATGAAGAAATCAAGCTGATCGTGTATTTCATGCCGTAGTGGAGAAACCCATCTCTGTACTTTCAACCTCATCTTGATTCTCGCTATCTCTTTGCAACCGGTCTTTCACCTGATTTTCTTGCACATCTCCATCTTCATTGCCACTTATTTATAAATCATTTTCTAAATGCTTAGCTGGTAGTGTGATATCTACACTCCTCTTCCTTAAAGGGGTAAAGAGTGAAGTTGCATGTAGTCTGTAAAATGTGTGTCAGTTATAGGTAAATAAGTTAGGCCAACATCAACCAACCAACATCAAAATTATACTGATTAAATTATAAAGATCAAAACAAAGTTATGAGAAATGGTATGCCTTTGAGCATTATCTATGTTTGAAGATGGTACCAAAGTTTCAAGCTGCCATGGTAGTGCTATATGATTCACAGATAAGACAAATCACCTTAATATAAAAAAAGCTCCACTCACCTATTGGTATGAATAGGTATTTTCAAGACAGAAAATGGCCAGGAAATTATATTTCGTGGTCCCTTTTTTAAGAAAGATGAGACAAAGCTGTTTCATTTGAAAATGTCCTAAAAAATATGGTCTGAATATGACTTCCTTAAAGTAATGTGGCAAATTAAAGCACTGTTATTGTTTCCAAATGGCATTCCCATTTGTTTAAAGTACTACATCAATAAAATAGAGAGATTATGAAGATGTGATTAGACAAAAATGGGTCTGTTGCCTTAATCTGGGGATACTACTGAGGAAGCCAGCATAAAAATCTGTTACTGGGAGAATGGGTAAATGCCAAAGTCTGCAAGTGTGTGAGGGGAACTGATCCAACCTCAGTCACAGTCAGGTCAACACATGATTGAATATTTTGAGGCGGCTCTGGACTTAGTCAGTTGGTGTGAACTTATTACTGACGCAACTGCAAACACCTGCTGCTGTCAGCAAAACAGAGGCTGGGATGCAAAATTACCTGTGGACCTAATTTGTAACCATAAAACCCTATGAACAAAAATGTAGGGCAGAACTGGGCATACTATAAACTATCAACTAATTAGTCACAATCAAATAAGAACACTAACAAGAAAACAACAGAGAGATACCTCGGATATTAAAGACTAAATAAAAGTAATTATTTCACTTATTAAACATAAAAGGGAGGTAAGCACCAAGATGAGCATTTCGGTCAATATAGATGTCTGATATATATATATATATATATATATATATATATATATATATATATATATATATATATATATATATATATATATATATATACACACACACACATATATATATATATACATATATATATATAGACAGAGAGAGAAATAGATAGATAGATAGATAGATAGATAGATAGATAGATAGATAGATAGATAGATAGATAGATAGATAGATAGATAGATAGATAGATTCCTTGTCTATCCACTCCCGAGACACATACACAATAAGCAATAAGATCAAAATGAACATATATTATTAATATCGCCCCTGTTTTAATTATGGGACTGACACCAAAATGTTAAAAAATGTCTTACATTGGCCAATACCAATGTTAAAGCAGATACATCTTTCACCCCTACGTAAAGATAATAGGAAATGGTTTAACAAACTGAAATTTCTGAATGAAATATTTTCCACATATTGTACCTGTTGGTATAGATAAATTAAAATAAAGCATAGCATCTCTTTGTGTGTACGGGGACTGCAGTGGTGTGGCTCGGGGGAGCATACAGACTGATCTGTCTGATCCAAACTTTGCCTCACAGAGTTACAATTTAGAACTTTCCGAGTAGGGTTGTTGCCTCTCCCGTGGCAAGAATAACCAGAGGGATTCTTCCGTACAAAACCTCTGACTTTTGATGGGAGCAAAATTATCTTTATAGGTTATAGGATATGCGCGGTGTGGTCTTTGACACAACCCCTTATCCGACTAACTCTCTCAATATCAAAAATGGGAAAGGAAAACAGATAATTTGGTTCCAAGGTTTAAAACTTGAAAACAGCAACATTCTTGTCTAAAACCTCCAATTGTCCTTCATCTTAACTCCTCAAAAAGGTTTTGTGTCACTTCGGAGGTTCTTATCACTTCTCTTTAAACTAAATCGTCCATTATTGGAGATCCCAGGACAGCCGTGTCCTTTTCTGAACTAGCCCTGCCAGAGCTCTGACAAGCCAACAATGCAGCACTTGTTGATTCAGGACTGATTTGGAGTGACTGGTTTAAAATCTGATATGCAGACTGTAGATATGATAGTAGATGAACAAAAGGGCTGTTCAAGATGCTTTGAATAGGAAGGGGCGAGTGAAGGGTGGCTTCTGTCCTTTGGCAGGGATTTGGAGAGAGAAACAATAACTGTAGCCAGAGTGTGAGTGGTGGAGCATGGCCCTGATTTGCATGTTCCAGCAGGAAGCCATTATTTTACAGCTTCAAAAATAAGAAACATTCTTCAGATGGAGAGGATGATTGGAGCTTTAGACCTTACGCAGTAAGTGTAAGAACAGAAATTTACCATAATTGTTTGACACTTTGGAGTTCTACCTGTTTCCACAATGTTACATGTAGAGTGTGAATTACATCACATCGCCAAAGCATTGAGCGGTCGAGTCACACCCAAGAGCAGAGGGTTTGTACGTGGCTGCAGAACACAGGGTTGTCTCAGGAACGGCCAAACTAACATGTTTTCCCAGTAGATGGAAATATTAGATTGACTACCATTGAATAAATAAAGATCAGAATAAGCAGATCATCCACTTGCTCTGTGACAGCTCTGGGACCAGGTAAGTCTGAGGGTATTGATACAGCTTTGCATTTGCTGGCCTGCTTGTACAAGTAAGCGCAACAGTCTCTGCATAAGCAAATACATTTCTGACTGAATGGGGAATAAGGGAAAATGGCTAGGGGAAAGTGAGATAGCTATATAAAAAAGTGAGATAGATTTAAAAAAATCCCATTCTTCTGTTCATCTCCCTCTCACTCTACCTTTACCGGCTTTGGCTTTTGGTTCCTGAGGGAAGTGCATCATTCTAATTCATTCCTCATCTTTCTGTGAAAGACAGCAACCAGGAGTGTTTGTTTAGTCAGAGGGAGTAACGTGTGGAAACTCCTTTGAGGTGAGGAGCAGGCTCTGCTCTGTACAGTTGACAGCAGTAAGTGAGTGAATGATGCTGTCTCTCTTGTTCATTCGTTTACTATTTTTCTATAGGATTACCAAGAAAATGCAGCACAGTAACATACACTGACAGTTTGGACTCCCATGAGATCCTGTCAGCATTGATTTACAGAACGCCTATATTAAAGAAGATCAAGAATGAATGCCTTAGTCTGTAGAACTATTTTTAGCCTTGGTTTTTGCACAAAAACGAAAATGTTAGAGTTGAACCAAAATGCATTGAAAGCGATCCAACTTTTTCCTAGGTCAAATTTAGTTTTCAACCCCCAAAAACCAAGAATAACATGTCCAATTTGAATTGTTAAGGCTACCAATAAGAAGATTGAAAATAATAAACTGCTACCTAGATTACAGTGTTATTACTACTATTGCATATACTTTCATGAATGCATGGTTGCAGATGAGCTGGTGTTTCACCACAGTGGTCAACTGGTTAGAAGTGGGATATATCCTGAACAGGCTTTCTTTCCAAAACAGAGCAATTGAGAGTGACCCCACAGATGCAGTAATTCATGCAAATGGAGGCCCAGTCAAGTATTGAGTGGATAGAAATGAACAGAATTTTCAGAAGCCTGACATTTCTGATTAACTATATATAATATGTAATATTAAAATTTTCTGAGAGACAACATTTCTGGGTTTATTATCTGATCATCAAAATCACAAGAAATAAACATATGAAATACTTAACTCCATGTTTGATGAATCTCTATAATATCTGAATTTTACTTTCTGAAATAAGTGACAGAAAAGATTAAACTTCACATGTATGCATCGGGAGAGCTTGTGAAACACACAAAGAAAGGCCCTGACCTAGATCCAAACCTACAACCTTGTTGCAAGGCAATGTTAACAACAATTGCCCCACCATATGTGCATAATGATTTGTGTTCCAATTCTGCGTTAGAAATTCTCAGATAAAACAAATAGACAACCTCAAAAAATCGACAAACAACTGAACTTGAAAAATAATATTCAGACTTTATAAAATGTTGTATCTAAATGTTGACCTTTTTAACTCCTTCTGTGGTCCGCATACTGGGTCACAGTTTTTGACTCAAGACAATTCTGCCGCAGCAGCATAAACCCATCATTTCGGCTAAAAACACAACGTAAGAGCTACATTTTGTAAAATTTTAATTTTTAGTTGTCTACAAAACATGGATAACAGACAACCCCACATGCGCACAAACCTCCTTTAGCATGATAACACCAACTGCAAAGCTATTTTTGGCACTCAGTCGTCACTAATTAGGAATAACCAGTGAGTGAGCCTTGAAAGCTGAATGGACAAAAACTAATAAATCTTTGAGGACGAACATTTATGCAGGAATTATTTTCTGATGGATGACCAATTAAAACGAGTACATCCAACTAATACATCATAATGAGTTGATGGAAAAAACACTGACTCAGTAATTTAAAGAGTCGCCTGGAGTGGAAACGAGTAAAAGAGCCAGCAACTCATCCTTCTTTTTGTACTGGCAGAGATACTACTTGTGTTTGCATTTATTTATGGAAAATACATCTTTCTTTCTAGCAACCTTTTCAGAAGCTGGAGCTCCTCTCCTCTGCCAATAACAAAAGGACACTTTCTGTTTTGCTTTTCACTTAGACCCATGCACTTAACCTAACACTGAGCTGAGAACATGTTTCACTCTCAAAGAACAATGAGGCTGATGGGTTGTCACTGAGTCATTTCCTCCTAGCACTGCCAAATAATACCATTATTTATTGTTTTCTTTGTGGAGGATGAATGCATGCATTTGTCTCACATTATAACCAAGTTTAACTCAGAGGTCATTTGTGTCGGTAAGAAAAAGAATTGTTTAAAAAGTAAATATCTTATCGAGCCACATGTTATTTAATCCAGCAGAATCTTTTTTTTTTTTGCATTTAAAAAAATTGTGTGAGGACTTTGTTTATCATGTGTCTCTGATAAAAGATTTAGATTTGTATGAATTGATTCAATTTTACCCATTTAGAACTGTTTATGCATATTGTGCAAACTTTAATTTATGCACGTAATTACAATGAACCAGTTTTTTTCTTTAAGTTTGTAAAGCTTTGTTTTATGTAACTGTGAAGAAAGCTTTCATAAAGAAAAAGCATTCTGCAACTAGAAAACCTTTATTAAAACAATGTATTTAACACTTCAAGTTCACACATTATTATTTAAATCTGAAAATGTGTTATGTTCTAATTAAATATAGTAATTTTGCATTAGGTGACATGGTTCAATAACTATAAATTGTATTTATGTAAATCACAACAGTCTCTAGAAGAAAGAATGAACGCAAACACCATAAAATCCAGATAATGATAATCAGAATGAAAACAAATGAAACACACAAAGGCAACCTTTTGGCCTCATTTTACATCAGACAAATTTCATTGGAATCAATCTTAGTTGTGCATTTAAAAACATGGAGACTGACTGAAGATAAGTGTAATAAACTGTATTACCATCCATCCAAAAGTTATTTTCATGGAAGCAAAAAAGCTAGAGCATTCTCATTACCTTCATTTATTGATAAGGCATATTTAAACATCCTCAGTTGCACCAAAGTGTGGTACAGATAGAATATAAATGAGTCTAGCACAATAAATCAGCATTAACTGGATCAACAGTAAAACTAAGGAGCTCTAAAAACCGAGTATAAAAGCCAAAGAGTAAATAAAACACACAGTTCACTATCACCCACAACAAGATCAAAAAGCCTGTATTGAGAGATGTGTTTTCAGAAATGAATCTGTTCAAAAATACCTACCAGTACATGAATCGTGTGGAAATGTAAGATTTAAAAAATTCAGACATTGGCCGTGGTCTCTAAGTGCAAGAAAAATACAAATCAAAATACCCACCCATCAATTTTCTATACCTCTTTAACCGATCAAGGGTTGCAGGGGGCTGATCCTATCCTCGGCGGTCCATGTGTGAGAGGTGGCTTAAACTCCGGGAAGGTTGTTAGTGTATCACAGGGCAACAAAGAAGTAAACAGGCAGACCACAGCAATTCAGAATGGGTTAACGTGGATGTTTTTTTAGATGGTGGAAGGAGACCAGAGCATTCAGAAAGAGCTCTCCCAGGCACAGGGAGAGCATGCATACTCCACAAAGAAAGGCTCCGCAAAAGATATGAACCAAAGAAATTCTTGCTTCAAGGCAACAGTGTGAACAAGTGCACCATTGTGCCACGAAACCAATAATTTTAATAATATAATCTAGTTTATCTTAATGACAGTGGTGCAGCTGGACAATATCTAACAGACCAGCCATTGTGTCAAATCATTGGCATGGTTAGGAAAGTGTTTTCACTCCATATGAAATGCATAACAAAAATAATTATGACTGGATAATTATCTGTGTCTAAGCTATACCACAGACTAAGGAAGAATGATTTGGGGTCCCTTTTGTTGTCGACTCATAATTATAAATCTCCTTTTAGATTATTCGCTCATGCAGACTTCTTTTCCCATGATGGCTGTATCCACAGCATTTAATGCTTTTTTTTTCTACTTCATCTTCTCCCTTCGCTTTAATTTATTGTCATTGTAAAAAGGTTTGTCACTCCCAAGTAGAGCCGAGCCCATTATCATAAACAGCCCAATAAGTAACTTCACAAAACGTGTGCAAAGCAAGGGCACTCAATATGCAAAGCAGAAAGGGACTGTTAAAGAAAACTGGCGCCTGGTGATTATATTTGTAATTTAATTTCCTTGGCCATACATAGATAAGAGGAGGGAGAGGCTACAGTTGGCCAGAGATGAAAAGCAGTGACGAGAATGTGACTGCACGCCGCTTCATTGTCTGGACTGAGAGGTCCGGGTCTCGTGAACAAGGTTCCTCCCTGGAAATTATAGGCTAATACATTGTGGTTTCTCAGGTCTAAATTAAAGACTTGAAGGCAACACTAGCGTTTGAGACGGAACGAAGCTGGATGGTACTCCTCTCAAAAATGAATCTCTGGTTTACTTGTTAGTAACAATGTAAGAGTGTAAATTGTCAACATGGCCAGTGCGAATCATTCACACATGTGTATGTATTTGTTCATTTTTGTAAACCAAGGTAAATTTATTTTGTATTCAGAGAAGTAATGAAGCTTTTACATGGTTAGTTACAGCTTAGAAAAATGTGTTAATACCCCATTTCTAACATTGCAACTGCTAACTTTAATGTGTTCTATATCCATTACACTTTAGTTCTGGCTCTATGTTTATGGTCCTTGTCTTGTTTGAATGTGAACCTCCAGCCTCAAGTGTCTAGCCTCCTATAACAGGTTTTCTTCCAGGACTGTGCTGCTTTTAACTACATCCATCTTTCCATCCTCTCTGACCACCTTCCCCGTCCCTGATTTAGAAAAACATTCACTCAGCATGATGTTGCCATCACCAGGTGTCATCAGATCATCACACTTGACCTGTTGCCTGTGCTCCTTAGGCTTCATTAAGCTGTTTGTCTATTTATGTTCTCTAGCACACCTCTGGGGTGTTTAAAGAACAGCTCCATTGCTAAATATAACTAAGGGGTATCCAAAAATAAAACTAAAAGAGACAGTGAAATACACTGACATTTCTTGCTGCAATACAATAAACTGTCAAAAATGTCAAGGATCATGGGTATTTATTAAATCCACTGAAGCCTGGAAGGGCACAACATTCCTTCACCTTTCTGGAAGGTGCTGATTTAGCAGATTCCCCAATGGTTTGTTCTTAAGTATATGACAATCAGCCTATAAGGTCACACGAAATGGTTTGCTGGAGTACGAGAGTAATTTGCATCCAATGAATCAACGTGAAATGATCAAGACATTGTTTTTCTAAACTCTGGTCTAAATCCCTGTTCTGCTAAACAAATGCAATCAGTGAAGTGGTCTGGGTGGGATGTCAAAGAGCTGTGGCTCATTGCAAATTCTACAGGCAAAATTAAAGCAAGTCCCCGCAAGAAGAATGGCTAAAGGACAAAGGGTGTACTCTCCTCACATCTCCATGCACTCAACCTCTCTCCCTTTCTGTCTGCTTTTTCTGAAATTGTAGGACTGCAGACATCAAATTTTCTGACTTTTCCATTTTCAAAGAGCACCCACTTATATTAATGACAGTGAAGCAGAGGTCGAATTCTTGATTTCTTTACTTCACCAGCACCTTCCAGTGAGCTGGCGATGAAGGGGTTTAGTGAAAGAAACAAGGGGCTCAAAGTTCATCGAAATGTGACACGGCACAAAGCGGCGCTGAATGAAGGGACATCGTGAAACAATTTTGTGACAACTCAAATCCCCTGCCCCTGTCCCTCTTTGTTCTCTCCTCCCACGATCTTGATGTCTGGTACCCCCTCCTTTGCTGCCTCGTCTCTCTGTGTATTCCTTCAGCGTCTTCCCTTTGAACTCAACAGCAGTAACCTGCCGGAGAAAGTTACAAATGATCGAATAAATTATGCAAACCGCAGAGAAATAAAACTGCAAAAGAGCAAAGAGATGGCTCTTTATTTCATAATTTATCATTCTCCAAGATCAAGCTAAATAAAACTTGACTTTTTTGGGGGAGGGGGAGTCCTTTCTGTTTCTGTTTCAAATCCTCTGACAAATGCTGGAGAATTGTCCACCATACAACTAAAAAAAATACATAAAGATACTGGTGTGCATGTATTTCATTTCTTTAATCGTCACATTTCAGCAGCCGCTTCCCATTTGAACCAGTTTCCATTGAGAGTGGCAAAGCGATGGGTGTTACACCAGCACCACCAAAAGGTAAAGAAGAAAACAACACTTTTTAGACATTCTTGTTCCTTTTTTTTAATTTCTTGCTCTCTGAACACCAAAATTTTTAGCTCAGAAAAAGCAAATTAGGAATTCCCCAATTTGCTATTTCATGTTATTTTTATTAGTGAGCAATGCACTCAGAAGGTGTGATAAAAAGAAAACCCTTTATGGCTTTTGTCAGAATCTGTAGTTGGTTGTGTCAGGTTGTGTTCTTGTAACCATGCAGATAGTCAAGGTTCGATGTTTGCTGCAGATGTTTCTGCTGCAAATACCCTTGGACAATCACTTTATTGTCTGTCTTAAGCCTCCTGACTATCTGTGCTTAACATCTTCCACCATTCATCCTTCCTCTTTTCCTGCATTCCTTACAAATCTCTCTATCTCATTCTTTCCATCTTCGCATTGATTCAGCCTTGACTGAAGTCATTCTCAACCTTTGCTCGGTTTCTTTCCGGAAGGTGAAAGAGCAGCACTTGTGATGTGGGAGAATGGAAATGGATAGGGCAGGTGGATTCTGTTTACAAGTAGTCAGCAGCCTTAAAACATGGTGTGCGTAGAAAAACCCTGACAGCACCCGGTGAGTGAAATAAAAGCAACTTAAGGTGGAAAGGGAACCTATTTTAAAGGGAACCTACTTAGGGAATATCTGCTTACCGGTGCCCTTAATTTAGCACATTAAATTTGAAGATGTTTCCTTTGAGATCATGAAAGCCTAACCAAAACGGCAATTTGCAGTCAGCTAAAGTTCCCGGCGATCTCAGTCACTGTGAGATCTGAATGGAGAGGATCTGTAGAACAGTTTTGTTCATGGATCACGTGCCGATGCAACACGACCTTCAAGGACATGCCACTCATTTACACAGCAATTAAGCACTACCCTATTGGTAAATTGAAAAAGAGACAAAAATCCTCTGTGGATTTAATAACAAACTCATTACCAGGGCCCAACAGGGCGGAACTGCCTTTTAATTAGAGCAACACCTGATTAACGCCCAATTAACAGAGCCAAAGCCACTTAATTCTCCCCCCACTTTGGCAGGTTGAGAATGTAAACATACACAGTCCAGCATCTGAGCGCTGCCTTTCCTTCCTGGGGAAAAGTAAATAATGAATCTGGATTCAATCTGTTGTCTGGTGGTCCAAATACTCAGCAGATCTAGGCAATAATCTGGCAAAGAAAAAAAAAAAAAAAAACAGCGTTCCACTAGACATGCATGACCTGTGGAGCAGTGGGCAACGGTGCAAACAGGGAAGCATTTTATTCAGCCCAAAAAACATATTTTCCCCTTAGGTTTAGGTTTTTGCTTTAAAGATTGATACCCCTTTAATTGTTTAGGCTTTCTCTTTAGTAGGTCAACTAACTTTACCTCAAGCAAAGTTTTTTTTTTTTTTTTAAACAATCACTAAATAAATATACAAGAACAGATCCAGCCCAGCTCCACTATCCTTTGCCCTAAGAACTCTTTGTTTAGAAGGGGCTCCCAAAATGACAACATCCAAAAATACTATCTGATAGTTTCCCTCCAGGGCTGGATATGTAGTCTACTAACAATGAGATATACATGTATACATTTTTAATAGATTTAGCTGAAAAATGGAAGGACTGATTAGCCATTGTGGTATGTAGCTTGAGTTTATATGCCTGAGAATATGCCATGAGCTGAAATCACTGCTCTAAGTCACAAGTTCCCAGATGAGTATTTTAATGTATTATTTAATGTATTAGATTTATTTAAAATCTTGTTTTTGCTAACATCATACAGCGAAATTAGTCAAACTATAAAATTTGTCAATGCTAGGGCTAAAGAAGAAGAAACACAATAACTTACAATAGTAGGCTAAGATACATTATGCCGTCTGTGTATTAAGCTTAATTTATTGCTGCAGGTATGCTACAATGTTTTGTTAGCATAATATTTGCCTTCTCTCTAATAGGATACATAAAAATTACTCAATCTTTATTTCGTTCTAAAATGATTAAGTGAATAAAAGCACAAGCCAACGATTCCAGACACGATCATCATCTATGGAACAAAGACAAATGGAAAGGTATATGAAAAGTGCTTCTCCAAAACTCTATATGAACAAAAAATTTGAAACTGTAGAATTTAAAGCAGATTTGCTATCTTTCCCCAATATCACAGTAACAGTTGTAATTTAGGAGATTGTTACTGTTAGTGGCGGCCACAGTGGCTAGCATTGCTGAGGAAGGTACTGGGTCTGAATCCCGGCCTGGGCTGAGTTTGCAGGGATGCTTGTTGGGCTCTCACATGCTTTGGCTTTGTTTTTCTCACATTTTTTACAAAGTGAACTATTTTGAAGATTAGTTTTTTTTATTTATGTATGTTGACACCAATAATTTTTGGCCACGGTGTGGAAATCGTTCAATAAACATTGACTATAATTTTTTTCCCTTTGAGAATATCTGTTGTGACACATGTTGGTGTACATGCACCTACATCAAAATAAATCATTTGACTCCTGTTAATCCGTTTTATGTTGAGTGCAACTCTGCGGAACAAAGTGAAACAACACTCATTTCTATTTGAACACATGAAGGTTTGTCTCCTCTGAAATGTTCTCACATCTGTGAACGTTTCTTGAAGTGCACTTGAGAAACCACGAAGCACTTTGATGAAACTTGTTTTGATGGGGAATGCCTAGGGAAAGAAAAACCCTAAGTTGCAGTACCTCTGCTGCAGAGGAGAGGTTGGTGATGGTTAAAAGGCTTAGAAATTGCGCATTAACGGCACCTCAGATCAGAGCCCACATCAGAACCTGAGCAGAAGACACATCTCAACCATCCACTTTTTATAGGAGACTCAGAAGTTTTACTCAAACTGCTGGAAAAAAAAACTCCATTAAGAAGAAAAGAAGTGCTTGGGCCAAAAACACAAAACAAAAGCAAAATTATAATAATTATTTGCACGTTTTTTGCACATATTGTTTTAGGTCTTCACACATTTTGTTGACTATATGAATAAAAATGTTTAGATCACAGGTTATTGTAAAGAAAGAAAGAAAGAAAGGGCTGAAGTGGAGTTGCCAAACACACCCATCAGGTACTTTATTTAGGCACACCTTGCCATCATCGGGTTAGACCTTCTTTTTCCTTTCCTTTTTCCTTCATTCTTATTTCTTTATGCATATATTTACCAAGTGATAATCCAGAGCTATTCCTCAGACATTTCAATTCACATATGGTATGATAGTGTCAACAGTGACAATAGATTTTACAGCTGACCATCCATGATGGAGATTATTCCTCATTCGGACGATTATCTGGAAACTGGTTTGGCACCAACATCCATGAAGTGCAGTTCGAGCTCTAGCCAGTCATATTCACTACATCTAGATACCTAGATGCACTGAGTTGCTGGTCTTCATTCGGGTAAGCAAGTAACTGAACCGGAGTACCTGATACAGTGGCCCACGTAAGTATATTTGATTGCCACTGCATGCAGTACCAATTAAAACAGCAAAAGGAACACTGGATAGCAGATCGAGATCAGAGCACAAGCAGGACAGTTTCACATTTTATCTCATATGTTGAAAACAACAGAGTAACACAACTCAACTTTCAGTTACAATATACATTACGCACCATTTTTTTTTTTTTTTTAAAAAGCTTGTTTGGCTTACAATAACAAAAACTCATCATGTTTTGCATGAGATTAAAAGTGCTTATTTAAAATAAAGTGTCACACCTTTGAACAACACTGCGTTATTCTAATGTTCAAGTACATTGTAGCAGAGACGGATAGCTTCAGCCAGCAGCACAGACTGAAGTTTTAAGACAGTGTTTTGATTACATTTTACTTTCTTTTTTTCGACTGGAAGCCCACACATATCTGGATCTGCTCCAGGCAGTACGTCAGATCTTCACAATCTTGCAGTCTAACATGTGGTGTGACGTTTCTGTCAGTTCGAACTGTATTTAATTAGTGTATTGGATTTTATTTCAGTCCATACTGAATATAGCCTGCAGGTGACAGGTCTCAATCTAGCTGTTTTACAGGGTTCAGAGTTTTCCACCAAAATTGATATCACATTTCTATTTATGAAGTCCATTCATGGCTCTGACGTGTACCTCTTGGGATCGTTGCTTTTGGAGCCAACTGGTTTATAACCCTCACTCAAAGTCCTTTTAGCAGCCTCAAGTTGAGGAGAAATCCGCCATGACTCCACAGCCTTCTCTAAGTCCGGAATGATGTCCGGAACAGCAGCTTGCTCTGCGATAAAGACTACTGCCTCCACCACTAGCAGAAGGATCCAACCTAAAGCCCCCAGCCAGTAGGAAGAGCCGAGGCTGGAGAAGTCTTGACGGATTTCCTCCCGGTGCTGAGAGGTGAAGAAAGACCAGGTCAGGAGGAAGAAGAAACCTGTGGACAGACAGAATACATGAGTCACATTAAGCTTCATTAGCGCTAAAAGAAAGAGGCATTAAGCTCCACTATTACACCCTCAGAACTCCTAAAAAGAGTTTGCATAGTAATGAAACACAATTTCCAGAACAGTAAAAAGTCTCTTTAGGAAACTGTTGCCCTGCAGGGTATGTAAATGAACAATAACATGAAAGGATTTCTGTAGTTATAGGTCTGACAGGAACTGCATAAACCAAAAGGCTATTTGGGGGTTAGCTGAATGAGGGAGTATTTATTATTTTTTTTACATACTTAAAACAACAATGAACTCAACACTAACTATGTGAAACACAGTGCAATATATGTTTAAGTGGGTGGCAAAGGAAACCACTAAATTCTTCTTGATAGTTTGCATTTTCTAATTTCCTCTATGGGATTGTTTGGTTCGGATTGTGTTATAATTGGATTGAACCAGACTCTGTTACTGGATTAAAAGTTAACATGGCAATAGCCTCTGATTGACACGAATTGGACTGTATTGTTTTGATGACTTGCTTAATGTTTTTACTTATTTGTTGATTTACCCTATATTCCTTTGGTAGCTCTTTATATGTTATTGCTCATTCCCTTTCTTTTCATTATTTTCAATTTCCCCCGTGCACCTCCTCCATGCCAGTCAGAGTCTTGTGAATTAGACCCACGAAAGAGTACATACATTATTAGATGGAATATAATTGGACAGAATCTGTGAGGCTTGCTTCTAAAGTTTAAAAGTCAGCTGAAATTATGTTTTGTGTAATTTGGACCTGCATGAATGAACTGAATTGAATTGACTTACCTGTGGAGGCCATGGTGAAAAGCAGCAAGGTGGTGGGGTAGAGAGCCTGCCCTACCATGAGGAGAGAGCGGGTGTTGGAGTAGGAGCGCACCGTCTCAGATGTCCAGCAGAGGGCGAAGACCAGACAGAGAGCTGCAGTGCTCACAGCTAGCAGGAATGAAATGACTCCAAACACTCTCTCTGCTTCTAATGCTGGAAGATACAGAGGACACAAAATGAGAAATGTTTAGCTGAATCATATTCATAATGATATGAGTGCCCTGTTACAGTAAAAGCAGCCACTGATGCATTAAAATGAACCTTTTTCTGTTATTTGTGGGTTGTTTCTATATGCCTGGACATGGTCTCCACATATTAGTCATTTTCTGAAAATGTCTTTGAAGCTAAACTAAGATGACCTGTACGGGACCTCAATTATTTGTGTTAAACAATGTTCCCCAATGGGTTTCGTTCAGGTGTTTAATCTACTATGGGCAGCAAAGTGGCACAATAGATTTGGTCAACTATGTTCAGCTGTCACTTCTTTTAATAGTATTCATGTTCTTACACTTACTATTGAATTTGTTTTGTTGGTGTACTTTTAGCTTAAATGTCTGTTTAATAACCACACTTTATTACACCACCTGTCTGAGGGTAGGACGTTGCGACCTCAAGAGGAAGCTAGCTAGCCAACGTTTAAATCAATTACTGCTAGATTAGCAGCCAACTTTACAGTCTATCTAATTTTTATTTCTACTCAAATTACCTCATATATTGAATTTTGGGTCTTTGTTTCTATACTAATTTTATACAACACAAGTAGGTATGCAAAGGATGGTATGATTGCTTTTAGTCAAAAGGACCATGACACAGTATTATGGATTTTACACACAAAAATGTAAAAATAAATAAAACATGAACGCGCTGCTTTCATTTAAATGTATAATCCGACACACTGAATATTTAAGTTGTTGTATTGCTGTCAATAATGTTATTTATTGCTATTTTGAATTTGGTAGCACACTGAAGAGAAAAAAAACAAAGAATAACTCAGTGGTGGTTTTCAAGTGTGTATTACATAGAATATTGTTTCTTTTTGGTGTTAATTAATTCATTAATTAATTTTATCGGGGAGTCAGCTGCTCAACACACATGCCACTAACAGCTTAAACACCAGTTGTGGTCATCACGCCCTTTGCCTCCTTGGTACCTTTACAAGTTTGGACATTTTGTACCCATTAGCTCAGGTACGACATGGAGATTTGAGCCACAGGTGATTTCATTTTGTGCCCTTTTTGTGAATCGCAGACTTAGAGAACTACCTTAAGCAAAATTACAACTTGAGTTTGTTATCTATCCTTCAATGAAAAGTACACTGAAAACAGAAAAAAAATAAAACATCCCACAGAGGCCTAGAACTCTTAAGAGGATGGTATACCTTTTTAAATAAAATTCAAAGTGGTTTTCAACCTCATACAGCATGGTTTGGGTCAGAGGTGAAGTAAACGTGGCCCCTTTTGATATTGTTTTAAAATGTGCTCTGTTGGATTCAACATTAAAACATTTGTTACCAATAATTATTACTTCTATCAGCCTTCTGTATAATATTTCTACATAACGTTTGAAAAAAAAATTTCACAATTCACATGATTCTGTTGATATAAATTCCCTAAAAATCAAGGTTGAACTAAACTAACAAGAAGCGTATAATTTACTGGAAAAATAAAGATAGATTTAAATGACAAAAACGTGTTTGGGCACATTTCTCCCAGAGTCAGCAGTGAGTACTCACAGCAGATATGAAGAATGTGATTCTCTGTTAGAGGAGCAGGCCCCAGCTTGCTTACCACTGCTGAAAAGCTAAACCACTGTTTCATCAGAGGTTCCTCTTTACATTCATCCCACTAAACAGATAGGGCTGACTTTCAAATCAGTGCCGCAAAGATATCTGTTACATAAAGTATGCCACCTACTCTAACCAGTTTTATAAAGTCAGCCCATATACCTAACAGTCGCAGCTGTTGACAGATGGCCGATTGGATTAGTTGACTAGATTTACTCACCATTAAAGGTAACATCATGTTTATAACTGTCCTGGTCACTGCTGCTGTTGTTCCACGTTGTCCACAGTCCTTTGCTGTTCAGCCAGTAGGGCGTACAGACAGAGTAGCACACACACAGGCAACCTGCTAGTCCCAAACAGGACTGGGCAAACCTGAAGCGGCTTACGGCGTCTCCCAGTTCAACAAACTTCATTCTTTTAGCAATAGGAAAGAGAAACAAAAAGCATGTAAAAAGAGGGGTTAAGCTACGAAAGGAGAAAAAAAAACTAAAAACGGTCTCACAGTTAATGTTAGTATTTTAATAATTTAAATCTTCGACAATGTTGGTCTTACCTTGTTTGACGGCAGAGTGGATTCAGGAGTGAAGATCTACCGTTTCAGAGGCTGCTGATGTACCTACTCAACTGTACAAGCCCCTTTCAGCACAGTGGGATTGTTTCTTGTACTGCTTCTGGCAACAAGCCCTCTCTGACAGATCAAACCCCTCGGTGTAACTCCACCTCCGTTGTAATGGAAACCCCCCCCCTAGTCGGTTAAGAAATTTCCCTGCAAATCCTCCACTCGAACCCACTTTGATGAAAGTGAAAGCTGCTATTTAAGGAAGCAGAACTATGTTTGTTATCATAAACCAACAAGACAGTTATGGAAATTAGACATTTAAGAGAAGTTTGAAAATGCTTTTGAAAATCTAGGGAACTTTTACAGTTGAAACAAAAAAAACAAACACTTCTGCTTGTGTCACTTAGAAAGTGTGTGGGAGGTGTCGTCACCTCATTATGCATAACAACACATACAAGGAAATCCCACTCTCAGTTGTTACAGTGGGTGACAATGCGTTGAGGTTGAGAGCGTAGGCAACCTTAGAGGTCTTTCCTCCTCGTCATGTAAATACCACCCTTTCTTTTTCCCCTAGTCGCAACGTAATTGCACCCACAGACCACCCAAACAAAAACTATCAACATTTTGATACTGATTAAACGGCAGATTAAGAAAAACACATAAACTTCAATGTAATCACACAGCTTATTTCAGTGAGTCAATTCAAAATTTGAGGGTAATGTAAGGGTAATATATGTTTTAACCGTTGTTGCAGATTATTATGATTATTGCGTCTTGCTTATAACAGCAAGAAGCAATAATAAAGTTGCATTCCTGCATTCAGCCTACGGGTCTGCTGAGGAGTTAAAGGAGCAAAGGTTGCTTTTATAGCAACTTTCAGCGTATCTACATTGCTTGCCGTGATGTCTTTCGTCTTCCCCAGACAATAGTTTATAGATTATTTACAGCTGGTACATAATAAAGCACAGTTGACCAAGACCAGCATTTGATATGGCTTCCTAAATATTCAGACTTTGTGTTTCATTGATTTTCCCGAAGAAACTCAGTTTATTTTCTTTTTAAAACAAGACTTCCCATTACTGAGCAATGGTCTCGTTTTTACCCCCTTTAGCCCAGCTGAGGTTCTTCGTAAAGCTACAATCATTCCTGTTTCATCTTTTTTCTGCCAAACCTTTTCCTTCCAATGAATTTTCCATTAATATGCTCAATAATAACAATGGTCCTTTTTAAAAGCCTAGAGAGTTTTCCTGAATTTGTGCTCAAAATAACATGCTGAAATATAATTATGTTTTGTTTTCGGCAATTACAAACTCCATTTAAACATGAAAATGTGTGGAAACCCGCAGAAATGTTAAAATTATTTGAAAAACATAATGATTAATTAGGGATGCACCAATATGAAAATTTAGGCCGATATTGATATCTGATAATATTGCTGTTATGTCTGATAACCGATATTTACCAATGTACATAGACATTTACGTTTCTGCGACTTTTACACAGTTTTTGTACCAACTGAAAACTATTCTAACTGAATTTGTGAATGTGGGATATAGTCTAGACTGACTTTGCATCTCTGTTTCATTAAAGAAAACCACAATTTTGGCTGTGATGCATTTCTGTCAATGTCACATGATCCAAAAACAAACAAAAACAAAGCATGAACAATCTCATGAAACACAGGCACAAAGGGCAACTAGATGGAAATAAACATTGGTTCTTAATATCGGCCCAGTTTTACTTATCAGACCGATGCCGAGATATATATATATATATATATATATATATATATATATATATATATATATATATATATATATATATATATATATATAATGATTATTTAAATAATTTGTTATTGCTGAATAGTTAGGTGCGACAGACTGGCGACCTGTCCAGGGTGTACCCCGCCTCTCGCCCAGTGAACGCTGGAGATAGGCACCAGCACCCCCCGCGACCCCATGAGGGATAAAGCGGTTCGGAAAATGGATGGATGGATGAATAGTTAGGTGCCTCCCCCAATACTGGGGGCTAATATTCAAATCTTAAGGAAAACAAAACCATGATCATGAAACTTACAGAAATAATTGCTTGCAATATATCACTCTGTGTGTAATGATATACTAGTTACTCTTTTTTTTAACTGAAAAAAGTTTATAATAACCTATTACGATGCACCTGCAGACAGTATTTTTGTATAGCTACATGGCAATGATAGAGAACCAATGGCACAATTTAATGCTTTATTCACAGTTCAGTGATAAGTCATTCTGATTCATTTAATGGTGCAAAAGAATAGAACTTGAGCAGAACTTGGCTGTTTTTGATTGACAAACAAACTTGGATTTGAAACATTAAAAGATCTCACCATAGCTTACAAAAACAGTCTATCTCACAGTAAGGCATCAAGATGCAGAAAACTGAAATATGTCGCTTTCCATTTGTCTGTCCTTGCCTTTAATTCAATATTTTTCTTCACCTCTCCTTTTTATCTCATTCTCTGCTGATGCACAGAGAGGCAAGCATCAGATATGACTCAGTGTCAGACGTCTTTGTCAAGCTTTTCATACTAAACACAAGTAGAAGGAAGGAAGAAATAAGCACTCCCTTTTGAAATCTTTGGCAGCCGCATTCATGCCTGTTTATCCTAAGCTTACTTTTTGGCTCTTTGCAGCAGGGACTTGAATACATCAAGAATTTCTGGGTCCTCCCCATGAGACAGCACTGGAGTGTTCTTCTCCAGCCAATCTGACGAACGAATCTGATGCCTGAGAGTACCAATAAGTGAGTCCAGACTCTCTGCGGGCTTAGATGCTTGGCAGTCCAGCAAAACAAACTCCTCTGCGCCAAGCGAGCCTGTGTCAGGAACAGGGCTGTCCCCCTCCTTCAGCTGCTCTGACGACTTGCTCTGAGGGGAGGATGTTAAATTAACAATGGCAGCGCTGTCTGACTCGTCACGCTCCTCTTTCACTGGCTTCTTACTCCCATCATCAGTTCCTTTAATCGAGCGTGTTTCGGAGCTGGTATTTTTGTCTTCGGCTTCTTTCAAAGCCTCCTGAATTCGCTTAAGGCCTAAAAAGAGACAAAACGTCATCAGAATCTGCTGAAGAGCTGTAGTGTACAGGGCCTTGCTAAATCGCTCATGCCCCTTAAACTTTTCCATATTTACATACATCACGAGCACATATTTTACTGTATTTTATTGGGGTTTTATTTGATAAACCACAACAAAGTAGTGTTTTATCTGTGAAGAGGAAGCAAATGTAAATAAGAAAATTGAAATATATTTCATAAATATTCAGTTCCCTTCAAATTTGATATGCCAAAATAAAATCCAGTGCAACCAATTGCCCTCAGAAGTCACCTACACTGGCAAGCTGGGCAAGTAGAGCATAAATTTCAGAAATTACCAAGAGGCTGATGGTAATTCTGGATGAGCTGCAGAGATAAACGGCTAAGGAGGCGAAAATCCAGTCAAGGATTTTGTCAAATGACAAACTTAACATTTTGGCCTTCACGCAAAACGGCATGCAAAGCTAAAACTGCTAACACTGCTAACAGTGTTAGCAGTGTTCAGCAGGGGCAGGAAAGTTGGCCAGAGCTGATAGGATGACGAATGGAGAAGAATACAAGTCAATCCTAGGAGAAAACCTGTTTGAGGCTACAAAGACTTGAGACCGGGTTGGGGGTTTATCTCCCAGCTGGCCACAACCCAAAACTTGCAACGGAACTACAATGGAATGGTTAAGATTAATGTGTATTCCTATTTTAGTCAAAGTTCAGACCTAAATCCAATAGCTGTTCATAAATGCGTCTCAGTAATTCTTCTTACAGAAAAGACGGGAGCAAAATTTCAGGTCAAAGCTGGTGGAGATAAGTCCCACAAACATTGACTGCAGTTGTCAATACATTAATGTATTGAATAAGGGGTCTGAGGACAAATAAAAGCCACAATTTTATGATTTTCATATATTTTTTAAATCATATATCATTTATATTCCACTTTACAAATAGGCACTACTTTTTTAGATTTAGAAAAAAATCGGCAAAAATACATTGATTTGTGACTGTAACTGGACAACATATTTTGACCAACATATCATTGTACCATAGTCATTTTAAAAAAAGTATCATCATCTTACTGTAATAGAGAAATATAATATGCTGCTTCATAAACAGGGGGAGTCTTTTAGTCCGTTTCAGCTTTACTTAGAATTTAATGGAGGTTCAGAATAAAATTTTCAGGACAGAGAAAAGTCTAATCTGGCCAGCCAGACTTATAATGTTTAAGCGATAATGTTTAAATAAAGTTTAGTTCATGTTTATTTCTACACATTATTTATCTGGGCCTACTCCCATCAAATCCGTTTGGAGGGACATTGAGCAGAACATTCCGAGCTAATTGGGCAAAGCGACACCCAGTGCCCACCTACCGTAGTTTGGTTTTAGCCAATCACGGTATCAATGAAAGTGCAGTAAGCAAAGAGGTAATATACAAGCAGGGTATAAAGGTGTCGTGATTCAATAAGAAGAAATGAAAACAAAAAGCTCATTAGACTGACCGAGCTGAAGGTGGGAATGCTGGTCTGCAAAGACAATCCGGAACCATCCCGGTGTAGAGCATGAGAACGCCTGACCACAGCTCACCAACACTTTGTGTCTGAGAAAACGCCTCCACAGAGACAACTCTTGCTCAAACGACGACTCATTCAGATACTTTAAAAACAAAACAACACAGAACTGATATTTAAAACATTTTACACCCACTGTTTTTTTAAAACTGAGAAAAACCGTGAATCTGCAGAGAAGAACGCCTTACTGACATTAACTTTAATATATTTTTTTTTACCTTTCTAAGGTCAGCCCAGACGTACAGAGCAGCAGGTCTTTCCAGGAAGGGGATGCCTATACTTCGAAGCTCTTGGGTTAGGAGACTGTGAGCACTTTTTAGCCTGCGTCGGTTCTCAGGCAGAAATGTGTTGTTGATCCACTCTGTGGAAATACAAATGCCCAACATGTACTGTTTGAGTTACCAATGTTTCTGCAATAAAATGTGAAGCAGAAATTCTGATTAATATAAAAGAGGAGTGGGTAGGTTACATTTTGTGGTGTATTTTTAAAGTTTCAAATTACCTTCAATCAACTGTTAATAGGAAAACTCTGCTACATTGTTTCTTTTAGATGTTTTCATACCAAAGATTATCCTATTTTTCTGACAGGTGTTTTTCAGCAAACATTGATTAATATTGCTCAGCTGCTACACAACTTAAATGTGGAGTCCCACAAGGCACCATTTTAGGCCCTATGTTGCTTCCTTTATTCATAGTTCAAAACCAAAGCAAAAAATGTTTTCACTATTTTTATGCTGTGTGGGGAAACTTATTTGCCTCACTGTGATCTTGGGAGCTCCGGTGCTCATGATTATTTTTTTTATTTTTTTGTAGTCATAAAAGCTGGACAACTCTTGAATTAGTCCCAAAATGGGCTATCCTTCCCTAAGCACCACTAGATAACATGAGACCTTGACTCTTAACATAATGACATGGAGTGGAACCCAGTTTTCCATGTTTGCAAATAACCATTCATTTAGTTTGATCTAAAACACTGAAATCAAACAACCAGATGCTTAGACGTGTCAAAAGATAAACCAAAAAGAGGAGACTGAACCTTTGCAGTTGTTGCCTCTATTCGTGTTCCAAAAAGCAATGACTATAGACCTATAGCTCTTACCTCTGTAGAGATGAAATACTAAAAATATATTGTGAAAGCAGATAGCAACCCATTGCTAGACCCTTTAACAGTCAGAATAAAGGTACTGATGATGATAAAGCCTCACTGACTTAGCTCTGAAACATGTGGAGGACCCCAAGGCCTTCGCCCGTTTAGTCTTTATTGGTTTTAGTTCAGCTTTCAGTACATTACAACCCCATTTACTGATTCAGAAAATGATCAACATGAACCCTGTCAACATTAAATGGTACACATCTGTTCTAGTTAAACAAGTTAACCACTCTGTCTGACCCAAAAAACACCAACACAGGTGTGTGACAGGGCTGAGTCAGTTCTCCAGTGCACTTTACATTTTAAGCTAACAACTCTGTGAGAATGTTTTCTAAAAGATTTATCTTCAAATTTTCAGCAACCCTCACACCAGTGGCATAAAGATACCAATAGTTCATCCAATCGTTCAGAACTCATCTTTTACACTGGTGTGAGAACCACCACCTGGTGATTGATGTAAAAAAAAAAAAAACAGAAATCCTGGCTGACCAAACCCATGCCTTCCATTATGAGCATAGATTTAAGAAAAAGATACAGGCTGGCAAGTTGTCATTTTTTTTTTTGTATTACTTTGTCTCCTTGTCAATGAAAAAGCTAAAGAATAGTTAGACAGTTATCTAAACGTCTCCAGCACTGTTGTGATTGACCTTTAAAAAACACTGTTTGATATGGATGGGAGACTGCCTTATAGTTTTGAAATTTTAAATCTTAATTTGTTGTTTATAAGTGATATAGATACATTTGATTAGCTTTTATATTTTATGTTTTACTGTTCATATTTGATTGTTAAATTGCACTATTTTTTTCTGTAGGCTATCTACTTTTAGTGCAGCTTCACTTGCCCAAAACAAGTTTTCACATGGGGAGAATAAAAGTATATAAAATTGAATTGAAATTAAGTGAGACTTGATATCTTGATTCTATGCTTTTATGTATATTTATTGATGTATTTATATACGTATTTATTTATATTATGATATATTATTTTGTTTGAGTATTTACTTTTACTACATTGATTGTTTCATCCTATCCACTTCTCACTCTGTCACTTTATTGCTCTTTCAAGTTTTTGTTTATAACTTTTTGTGCCTAACCTTTGCTGTGCTGTAGTTTTGGGCAACTTTAATGTGTTTAAAGTTCTATATAACTAACGTTAACATTGCCATTTCAATTGCCAAACAGCTTTCATTAACAAAAATTTGCTCTATGGGAAAAAAAACTATTTCTGTAGGAAAATAAGAACACAGTTTTGAAGGAATTGAGAAAATCATTGTCAAAGATAATTGCTTGAGCAGTCCCTAGTGAATCTTGGCTCGTACCTCTATCCCGGAGCAGCTGAGCCACCTGGTGCTGCAAAGTTCCAGGGAGACCGTGGAACGAACCCAGCTGAGCCAAAGCTTCCACAAGATCTGTATTCACAGTATACAAAGTACCAATTCTGATTCCTGCCATTGCAAAGTCCTAGAAAGGAGAAGACAGAAAGAATAACAACAAGCTGTGAGACCAAATGCCCGCAGAAGAACAATTGTTATTCTGTTCTGTCAGCAGGAATGAAGAACTCGGTCCTTGGCAGCATACTGTATGTACCTTGCTCATCCCCCACATCACATGCGTCCTCTGTGGGTCGGGCAAACTGAAACGAGGGCAGATCAACAGGGGAGATAAGAGCATGTGCTCAACCAGAATTGTGATGATTAAGGTTCTAATACAGTAATCATGCAGAACCTCTCCATGCTGAGGACACTGTGAAAGGTGACGGACTCATCGAACACCGTCAGCATGTACACCTCATCCACAATGGTATGCAGTTGATTTCTAAAAAAAGATGTCACAAAAAAAAAAAAAAATGTTTATGCTTTCAATCACTATTAACAACAAAGAAAATGCAACGTAAATGTACAATGGTTCCTGGAGTGTCTGCTGTCAGCATAAAAGCCCTGAGATTTATGGCTACAGCAGCTTTGCACGTCGAGGGGGAATTACTCTTGTGACTCTTAGGCACATGGCTGTATTTGACAATATGCTGATGGTTAGAAGAGGCGATAAAACTGTGTGACAAACACTTGTTATTCTATTACACTGAATGAAGCGGCATCACAGCTGCGCAGGAGGATTTAGAGTGGGCTAAAGCGATAGATAATGGAAGGGGTAAACATGCCTTTTGGCGAACTCTAAGAAGGCGATCATTTCCTTTGGAGTGTAGAGCTCAGCCAGAGGATTGTGAGGGTTCATGAGAATAAGGGCTCGAATGTTCCAGCCCTGAAAGAAAGGGGCAGCTTTTAAGTACATATAAACTTCCTTAAAGTGCTAATGAGAAAAATACCCAATTCATTGCATTATTTTTTTTCTTCTAATTTGCATTTATGAGATGATCCTGTCCAAGACTTACCTGTTGCTTAGCCTTTTCCAGCCCTGCTTCTAGTTTCCCTACAGTGAGGTGAAAGGGCCTGCTGTCTTTGCCGTCAGCCTATACATTAACAATAATGAGTAAAGAGAAAAAAAAAAAAAGAAATCAAAATTAAACCAAACAGCCACAACCTTCAGCAAGTAAGCATGAAATGACACAATATTTTAAATTAAAAAGGACAGAGCCTGAACGACAATATATCCATATCCCTACCTCACAATCGAGAGGGACATGGAAGAGTTTTACATTACTGTAAAAATGCACATCTTCAGTTATAACCCCATAGAAAGGAGTAGGAATAAGGATGGCATCTGCAACACAGAAACACACAGGATATATTTATAATACAAGCCAAATCGTTATATACTAGTGACTTATTGACCACATGAACCATTTCACATTTTTCCACTTTTCAGCCACAACTACCAATGGGCTTCATTAGGTTCGTATTTGCTAGTGGAACACGTAGACTGAATGTTTAGCCAATTCTACTTCGCAAAATAGCTCAAGCCCGGTCAGACCAGGTGAAGAGTGTCTGTCATCATCATCAAACTTCAACTGCTGCCGATTCTTCAGGTCTGAACTTTGACTGGGCCATTCTTACACATGAATATCCTTTGATCTAAGCTACTATGTTTTAGCTCTGGATGTATTTGGTCAGCGCAAAAATGCATTGTTACTTTTCCGTCACACAAAGCGTTCTACATATAAGCCCAAACGTTCGATATCGGTGTCATCGGACCAGAGCACCCTCTTCTACGTGTTTACTGTGTCCTCTGCGCGGCGTGTGGGGAAATCTGAGCGACATTTCTAATGGGTTTCTTTTCGCATCTTTACCATAAAGGCTTACGCAATGAAAAGCTGTCATGTCAACAGATTCCTCCACCTGAGCTGTGAATCTCTTCACCCCTTCTGGAGTTACCATGAGCCTCTCGTTTCCTTCTCTGATGATTGCTGTCCTTACCTGGCCTGCCAGTTTTGGCCACGTCTTGTTACGTTGCACTTGTATCATCCTCTTTCTGATTTCAGATGACAAACTGAACTGTGCTCTATTAGATGTTCAAAGCTTGGAATGTTTTTTTTGTAACCTAACTTGAGCTTAAACTTCTAAAGGACTCTATATCTGACCTGTGTTCCTGGTCCTCCTGAAGAGTTTGTTTACTCTTTGTCTTACCAGTCAGTTTAGGTGGGCGGCCATGTCTTGGCAGGGTTACAGCTCATATTCAGCTCAGTTTCTTACAAATTTCAGATGATGGGATGATCAGCACTGTGAGATACTTAAATCTTATGATATTGTTTTATAACTAACCCTGTTTTAACCTCCCCTTTAACTTATCCCTGACTGGTCTGAGCTGTTCCTTGACCATCATGAAACCTCTGAGGCCTTCACAGAATAGCTGCATTTATGCTAACATTAAATTACATAAAGGTGGACTCCTATTACTACTTTTTCAACATTGCATTTAGGGGTGTCAGTGTAAAGTATGCTCAGTAAAAACACACAGGACATTTTTCAGACATTTATTTAATACTTAATTTAAAAAAATTCAAACTGTGTATCCTTTTTCTTCTACTTTACAATTATGTGCTACTTGGTCAATCACCTCAAATTATAACATGACAAAGGTAAAAATCTTTAAGGGTTTCTATGGCCATTTATATCATTATCATAGCTTATGGTGTTTTTGAATTTACATTCACAGACATATATGATTTATACTTATTTATTTGTGTGAATAACCTTTTTTAAATCAGCTGTTTTCTATGATGGTAAAATTGTCAGTTTTTATCTTTATTGCTGAAGTAGAAATTATATCTAGAGAGACTATTTTGAAAAGACTAAGGGTGGCAAGGCAGCAAAAGATAAATATAACCTAACAAGAAGGTCGATATTAACTAAAAAGAGGTCACACCTGTGTTTGCACTGAAAAATGTGCAATTTGTGGAGCTAATTGAATAAGTGCACTCTATTAAATTTGGTGTGCCTCTGATATAATGCTATGCTTTATGTACAAAACAGGCAAAACACATTTACGTCTATTGAAGAGATATTTGTATCTGTTCAGTATGTCGTTTTCAGCCCACCTTCAGGATCACAAATTGCGGCAGCGATACATGAGAAGAGCGAACCACAGCCATTCATCACCACAACCTGAAAGGAAGAAAACACACATTAAAACACAGTGCTATTTAAGACTTAACAAACAGCAATGATAACTATGTGACAAACCCATTCAGGTACTAGACCAGAAGTTTTTTTTTTCAAGTAGAAATTCAGTACATTGCAATTTGGAGTATTTTTGTGTGTATAGTTGCAACGGAGGGACCCTGTCTGATTAAGTAAATATACTGTACTGTGCAATAAGGTGTTTGTTGAAAAATAATAACTGTATGAAGCTGTTTTTGATACATACAATTTTTTATTATGATTAAAGAAAACATACTCAAAATAAAAAAAAATTGTCTGTTTCAATGTTTAAGGATTTCAAAATTATTATTCTTTGTAAAACGTTTTATGTTGAAGTTATTCCAAAACTTGATAATTCTCTGTCTGTCAACTACTAATATGAAAAAAGCTTTCTTTACACATAAACTATAATGGTGTACATATTTTAATTTTTCAGTCTGGTATTTCACCCACAAAGGTTAAGAAGCTAACCCTGCCAGAGTTTAGTTTCTTTGCTCCTAAGCTCTGGAACCAACTACCTGAAAATGTAAGAAAACAAAAATTGAATTAAAAACTGATGTCTTTTTAAAAAACGTACAGTTACATTTCCTAAAGCTTTTCAGTTAAGTCAAGAGCTTAAATCTTATTAATTAATTTTTTTTAACAGCCCTTCTGTTTATTTTGGATTGGTATATCCTCATTTGTTTACATCCAAAGTCTGAGTTTTACTGTTGTTAAAAAGTGTCATTTTTTCAGTCAATTTATAAGTCTGCATTTTCTGTAAAGCAGTTTGCAATACCATGCACTATATATATATATATATATATTTTTTTTTTTTTTCAAACACATTATCTTTGTGCTTTGTTGTCACTGAGTCGACTGTGAACTCCTCTGTGTACCAAAGTGATCTCAAGTCAAATGTGGGCCCATCTGTGCAAAATGTGAAGGTTGGCTCATATTGGGTTTTTCGTTTTTTTTTTTTTTTTTTTTTTTTTTTGGGGTTTTTTTTTTTTTTTTTTTTTCAAAATAACTGGGCTAAGACAGAAGTGCATCTGTAATGGATGGCTGAAAGACTCACAAAGTAGCATTATGGCCCAGTAAGAGTCCAGACATCAACCAGATAAAAAGGCTGTGGCAGCACATAAAGAGAGGTGTGTGTATAAAAAAAATGAACTGAAACAATTCAAAAAGAGGATTGATTTGAAAATGTTGAACAGCAATTTGAGAAGTTCCAAAACTTCTATCACCACATATGAAGTGTCAAATGCACTGGCATAAGAACAACGGTTCCTGCCTAAGAGTGGGGTGCTGCGGTGTCCAATCAAAGAATAGGGGAATTTTGAAGAGGGTGGGGCTTAATGCTACTGCATACAAAGACCTTTTAAAAAGTTTTGTGGTCCAGCCTATGTGGAGACCTTAGCTGGTTTTGGTCCTGAATGGTTCCAAATGGTCTGTGCAACACTTCACAAGGCAGAGCAGGGTGAGGGGGGATGGGGAACTTCTTGGTGCAAGGCAACAGTGCTTACAGCTCTGCAACCATGCAGCCTTTCATGACATGAATGAGTGAAGTAACTAGCCTTAGCCAGACTTACGCCAGGCTGTCATTTCCAAAATCTGTACCTGACAAAGTCAGGTATTTCCATACATGCATTTTTAAATCTTTCAGACAGCCTTCCCTGAACATATCCATGACAGCTGTTAGATACATTGTGTGGACCAAAACCTTTACTTTATTGTTTTAGAGCTGGCTGCCTTGGATCATTGGCCTACTGCATAAACCACACATGTTTGAGCTTGAGGTCATCCAATGGTGGCTAGATATTTTTCTTTTGTTTGTTTTTTGTGCCGTTTACTATGGCAAATCATCCAAGTGCTGAAGCAGCGAGCAAAGCAGCCCCAGATCATCACGCGACCACCATCATGTTAGCCTGCCGGTGTAGCGTTCTGCTCCTGAAATGGTGTGTTAGTTTATGCCAGATGTAATTGCCATGCCAGCACAAGGAATATTTCTCTCATAGGTCTTGGGGATAATAAAGATGTCTTTTGGCAAATGTGAGAAAGGCTGTTAAGTTCTTATAGGACAGCAGTGGTTTTAACCTCTTAGAACTCGCCCACAGATGCCATTTTGCCCTTTCTCACGTTGTTGAATAATGAACACTGACCTTAACTAAGGGACGTGAGGCTCACTGAAACGTAGATTTTGTTCTGTGTTCTTTTATTACCCATTAAAATGTTTGGCCCTGTTCCATGTTTTCTTCATTTGTGGATAATGACCCTCACTGTGGTTTGCTGGAGTCATTAAGTCAAAGAAATGTTGTTTCTCATCTGTTCTTGAACTTCTGTACTCGACGGGCACCATGTCTTGCTTTTTGGGCTCTTTTAGCCGCTATCATTGTCCGATATCAGACTCTAACAAGAACATTGAAGCTGTACTCACATTTTCAGCACTGAGAGGCTTGGGTGAGCAGCAGTAGTGAGACAGGAACTTTGCAACTTCGTCTCTGAGGCTAAAAGGAAGGCATGATTGAAAGACAGTCAGAAAGTAATTATTTCTGCCAATATTCATAAAATAAAACTTCACTAAGATGTTGATTTAAGAAACGAAAGGGTAGGCGCTCTGAAATATCTTACAAAGCGTGCCCGGTCCAGCATGAATACTGCAACAAGGACGGCTCGACGTGCAGCATGTCAGGCTTGGTCAGCTGTCGCAGAAAAGCAAAATGAAGCTGAATGACTAAATCGCTGAATGCAGTTGGAATAATTAAACATGTACAAGTAACGGAGAATCAAATCACAGAAAGACGCGTATGTGGTGGAGCTCGAACATTTAGCGTCTCTGTTACTGCAGCCATGGGTGTTGATTCAACATTTCATAAATGATGTAATATGTAAGCAGATACTTGTAAATTATTATGTTATTCTGTTTTTGAAAAGCTTTACTGGTTATCATTTGGTGGAAAACATTATTTTGCGGACAATGAGGCAGAGGAGGCTTTGTAGAGAACATTTAAAGCTTCTTCTAACGTCCCTGGAACAAGTTTCTCAAATGTTCCTCTCAGCATCAGTGTGACGTCAGTTTATTTTTGCAACAAATATAAATGATGGATTCCATTGGGGAATTTATTTTGCAAAATAAAAATAAAAAATTGCTCCTCCGTATCTCTCTTTAGGTTTCCTGCATCACGTCGTCGTGTATGGAGCTTACTCTCTCATGAAGGAGATCATAGCACAGTTTGTTCTCGCTGGTTCCCAAGTTGATTATACCCTGGAGAAAAAAAAAGAAAAGAAAACAGCAGCAGAATTATTATTAATGGTTCCGGTTTGTCTTCACGGCCATGACGCCCACTTACAGCCGGATTGTCCGTTTGGTGATGTTTGTCCATCGCATACTGGATAAAGCCCTCCTGGAGAATGCCTTGATGCTGTCGGATGCTGTTACCACGGCTGGACAGGTACGCGCTGTGGCCAGGAGCCTCTGCACCTCTCAGTGTCGCCGAAACACCCTGTGACACTTGGCAGGTCTTGACAGACGCGGGCTGGGGCTTTTTCGTCTCCCGAGTGGGGACGGCCTGCGCCGTGGCTGCTTCTGGACGAGGCTGAGGTAAAGACGACGCGACAGCGGGGCCGGCCGTGGCCACCGGAGGAGCTGACAGATGAGCCGGAGGTGAGACAGGCCGATCGGACGGCGCGGCAGCGGGGGCCCCCTGTCTGGTGGCGAACAGCGCCCCCGTGAGCATGCTGAACAGGTGGAGCTCGTGCTGCCGCTCCTTCTCTGCCCTCCTCTCCTCCCTCTGCTCCCTGCGCTCCTCAGCCTTGAACTCTCTCTCCAGCCGGGCCTCCTCCAGGGAGAGGAGGCGCTCCTCCGCAGACCGCTGCCAGTTCAGGAAGCTGACCAGCGCTTTGTCCAGGCAATCCCGACCACCCGACCTGCCAGCGGACGCCCTGCCGCCCCGTCTGCGCTTCCTCTGCTTGACGGAGGCCGAGCCACCAGGAGCCTCGCTGCTGGCCTGCTCAGATGTTTCTTGCAACACAGGACCAACGTGAGTGGCAGATGCGGCGGCGCCAGGAGCGTTCATGTCACTAAAATCTAAAAATATGAACATATGAAATTACTTTCTATTAGTAACATGGAAAAGATGTGTAACAAAAAAAAAATAGTATTTAATTGCAGTAGAAGAATCTCACAGTATTATCGGCTTTATCCAACCTTTCATTTGAGAACCATTATTTAGTGGAGGGAAAATTAGTATCAATAAAAATCTCTTTAAACTAAATGCTAATAATGTTACACTTTATTTTTTTTTAAGTCAATCAGAGTTGTGAACTTCTGATCATTCATCAATAAATGAGGAACAGGCCCTATGCGTAAAGGGAGAATACAGGGAGCGGTATTTTAATGAATCCTTCCAGGAGTGGTAACAGAAACTGCTCTCAGGGCATCGACTCGTTCAGGACGTCACATATGAACCTAGAGCAACATCTAAAGCAGTGCAGGCCCTTACTTGCCACAAAGTCGGTGGACATGATTCAGCAATGAGAGAGACTGGGCCAAAGCGGAACTCATGGGGGAGTTTTGTTGTGAAAAATCACAGGTGAAAAGCCAATTTGCCAAAAGACATGTTGATGACTTTTGAGAAAAAGCATTGCCTCAGCATTGACGAGACAATGGTGGTCTTATATTTTTAATACTTTCCTCATAAAGCCACGTCGGTTTGGATAGCTTTTCACTTTGATGCATAAAATTATGCTTTGAAAAATGGGTACAGAACACTGTACTGAAATGAAAAATGATTTTTTTTTCCAGGTGTTGGTGTGAGATTATGCTACTGCAACAAAAGATGCATTCATTTTAAGGCTTCTTATGCAGCTGTCTGAGGGATGCCAACATTTTTGTCCACATCTGTAACATGCCTATTTATTTTTTGTAACAGGGGGAGATAATATTGGTTTGTATTTGCCTGAGGGTGAAAGTCTTGCATTAGCCGAGGCTTCAGCTTGTCCCAGCGCGTCCTCTGCTTCCAGTAGAGACTGCCCATCTGTTTCCTGGTCATCCCCAGAGCCGTAGTACATCTCAGGCGGTGCAACGCCAGAGTTCAGCATGCTCTCCTCGGCATCCTCGCACTTGATGTCCAGAGGATCTCCAGCTTTTGGTGGCTGTCCGAACAGAAAGCCACCTGAGGAGGAAGGGCCAAACGCTCCGACTGGGACTCCCTGCAGATATGCCTCAGGCCCACCTGAGCCCTGGAACACCTGCTGGGCCACGACAGCCCCTCCCAAGGAGGAGTAGCTGACGGCCGGGCGGTTCGCCAGCACTCTGTCCATCACGTCATAGAACTTCCAAGTCCTCATCTTGTGGTTGTCTTTGATGCGCCTGTACTCCAGCTTCATCTTCTTGATCTTCTCCCTGCACTGGTCGCCCGAGCGGTGGATGCCCTTTTCGCGCAGGACGTGCGCGATGCGGTCGAACACGCGCTGGTTGCGCAGGGAGCTCTCCAGCTCGATCTGCACCGACTCGTCGGACCAGAGCTGCAGCAGCTCCACGATCTCCGGGTCGGTCCAGTTGCTGCCTCTTTCGTACCGCCTGGCGCGGAAATCCATAATTGCATCTAAGTTTACGGTAGCGCGTACTCTGCGACACGGGAGATGGCCTGTGTTAACTTTGACTGCATCGTTGATTTGAACGGCATTGTTGGTAAAGTTCAGTTATTCTTCTCACCGCGTATAACTGCGCCGTAACCACGTTTGCTCCCTCGCCTCAAGTCAAAAGTGCAGCCCCCCCTCGGAAACACATTGTTGCGGCGCTGACCATCTGATGTTGAAACACGGCTTCATTGACCCGGTTCTGAACGGCACGGCTTTGTATTTTCATGCCAAAATGTACAATTCTTACTCATTCTGTCACAAGCTTGTCATAACTTGGCTCAAATGGGCAATAAAGGACACGCACGGAATTATCTGCATCCGGGTTGACGGCACATGCGTGCTGTCCTTATTCCGGGATAACTTTGGCTCGTGTTAACTGCCGGGAGCCGCTGTAAGCGGGCTGTGTTTCACTCGTACCAGGCTGTAACCCGGTAGATACACACACACACACATGACTATTCGGCTCAGAGACAGTGAGAGCGCTGAGTTATGGCCCCCTCTACCGTACGGTGTGCAGTTCTGCTCCTCCGGTGTAGTTGCAATGTTCAACCGCAAGATGGCAGTAACACACAGCACATAAACCCGTCGCGCTGCGAATAAGGGCGTGTGTTTTTATTATAGGCGTAGCACCGAATTGATCAAAAACCTTAAAATGGAGAAAATCCTCAGGGAGAAAAATCCGCTGTAACATAACCCAAAATGTTTTAGTATTTTATGTTTTCTATTCCTTGATACGCATTGTTCATTTGTTTTACAGTAGAGATTTTTTGATTCGTTTTCTCACCTGCTCAAAATGTTGAGTCGATAATGTAAACAGTAGCAGTAAATGAAAGTCAGTTTTACTTGAGTACCAAAAAGCATGAAAGGGAAGACAAAGCTTAATTGTTCATATTGTACGTGAACGTCACTCCCATCCTGTGAGTGGCATTTTTGCAGATAACTGCACAAGATACTACGTTTAAAGGGTCTACATGAAGTTTGTCATCTAAAACAGGATATTACAACAGTCTGATATATTTTCAGAAGAAGATTAAGTCAAGCTGTATTACATATTTTATTTAGATTTCAAGATATTGTTAGTTTTGTCTCAAACATAACGGATCCTAAAATATATATTTTAAACAGAAAAGGTATTCCTCAAAATGTGCGTAAAGTATGAAAAATAAACTTTATAGTGCTTTTTCCCCCTCGGAAACCCCAGTTTAAGAAGACCTAAAAAGGATTACAGGGCGATCTTGCCACTCACAATATGGCGGACCCACTGATGCATCGTTTTCACCGGGCAATGCATCCACGGTGAGCAAGCGACGAGATTTTAATGGCGAGAGCTATTATAGCCGCCCCTGTGATCCGGCAATATGATACAAATCAAGCGCACACGACAATCCACTTGTCTCTAAACGTGACGTATTTCCTGGAAAAAGGAGGTTTGGGGCAGTTTGTTGTCATCTTCATCCAATAGTGAACCGCTACACCGTATCGGCACGGAGTCTTATTTTCACCCGTAATTTGTGGTTTCATAATATTTATACTCGCTTAACACATCCGACAGAAAAAGAAATAAAAAACAAGTCATTGTGTTGCATGAAAGCTTTTATCAACCCGAAAGCGACGGTTGAAGTTAATTCTTAAAATATATAACCATGGTGCCGTTAAGTTGCGAATGACAAGCAAGAAGGGAGTTTAATTGACTTCTTGGGGGAGAATGGGTGCGTGCGGGTAGCATTAAAAATAATTTCCCGACGCAAGTGAAGGGAATGAATGTAAAGTTGGGTAGTTAGCGCACGGAAGAAAGAAAGACGGAGGGGAGTCTCCGCTTGGAGAGCGAGGAGGCGGAGGAGAAGAAGAGGACGGTGAGGGAAGCATGACGGCTCGATCCTTATGGATGTTCTCTGACTTTCTGAGGTAATTGTTTTGACTTTTTTGCATTTTTTGTTTTGTTTTACTATTTTGTGTGTGTGCGCGTGTGAAATCCACGCGTGCGGCGGGTCATAAGCAGAGAGGGGAATTGAGGCAGAGTGGGAGGGAACACAATGGGAATATTTGCAGAAAGCGTTGCACGATCTGTGCCAGCAGCCTTCACCAGTCCTCCCAGTCAGGTGGGTTTTTCCCCCCAGTCTGAAACACTGGCTACTATAGACTTTTTAAAGGCAGTATAGGTGGACTTTTTTTATTTTTTAAACCTGTATATGATACGAACATCTCCAGCTTTGATTTGTGGCGCCTTTTTCAGGAAGTTCTCTTTTGGTAAGATATTTATCAGTGAAAAAAATTGCTGTGATTTAAATATTTGTTTGCTCTGTTTTCTTCCCTCCTCGTTGTCTTGTACACATGCTGTCTGCCTGTTTAGCTGCTTTTGTTGTTAGGATTTTATTTTGTCATTAAGATTTTCATCAGAAAGTGAAAAATCAATTCAAGTTACCTGAAATTTCTTCTTTTTTTCCCCTCAGAGGTTGACAGTATATGATTCTGTGATCTTATTTTCTGTGATTATCTTTTTACTTACAATTTGATACAAGCATAAAATCACCGGCAAAACCCCCGAAAGAGAACTGAAAATCATCTACATCTCAGCTCACATTTATTTAGATATTGAATCCTGTGATGTCACTATCCATAGATAACAGGAATAAGTGTGCTTCAGACATTGAGTACATAAAAACATATTTAAAAAAAGATTCTTATTCTCATCCAAACCCATCAACATTTCATATAGATGTTTTCATATTTTAGGCTCTTGTTCATATTTGCTTTGTGGTGGAAAAACAACTTCTCTCTGTACAGGAGCAACAACCCCCTACATTCAAAGTATGCGATGGTCTCAGGATGTTGGTACCTGTCTAGGATTGTGGGGGGAAGATGTCAGTTTCTCGTTTTTTTTTTTTTTCTTCGCCTGCAATGTTGATGTTATTGTTTTAAACATTAAAACCTAATCAGAATGTATTTTAAAAATTACAAACAGAGAAACAACAAAATTTTCTAGTAAACGTTTGATCAATATGGTTTAAAAATTGCAACTTTTTTCAACAAATATTCTACCTCCTTCCAACTGAGTAAAGTTTTAGACGTGCTTATCCTATATGTTCTTCTATAGTTTTTTCATGGTGAAAAGAAAATTTATGGCACAGCATTTTTGATTAGTGCAGAAGGAACAGAGCATGCGTGCTGGTTTTTTGGTGAGAACATCCAATTAACCAAAACCTTTATTGCTCCTGTTTTTAAACTTAAGCCTTGCAGCTAAAACCTGCATCGAGTAGCTCCTTCCATCAGTGTAAGGTGTGAAATGCTGTGATAAATCTCATTTAGTACTTCTCCTCAGGCAAAGCTGGAATTGTTTAGACCTGGCTATATGCTATTCCTCTTCATACTGTCATTAAACACTATATTTCTTGCTACTTGGAAATAAGCTCTGCGTGCTCTGTTTGAACAAACAAATGTGTATGTGTGTTGGGGGGGGGGGGGGGGGCACACACTCAATTCTGAAATGATTTAGTATACATCTGATTGTGCCCCCAAGGAAAACATGATTGTTATTTTAATTTCCACTGGGATATCAGCGGAGAGAGGAAATCAAGGTCACCAGCCCCAGCATGGCTTTGAGCATTATTCTCGGACGGATTACACACCAAATCAGAGTACCTCTGTAAAGCTCTTATTTATTTATTTATTTATATTATTTTCCGTGTCTTTGTTCAGCCTACATTGTGCCAAGGATCAAAGGTATTAACGGGGATTGCGGTTGAGTTTTTTTATAGCGGGCCTCAGCTCTGAAACTTCTGCCGTTTTATCAGCACGAAAAGGTGAACTGTACTGATGATTCTCTGGCCGCCGCCGCCGCCGCTTTGGGGCCCACTTTTCTAGAGACAGAGACGTTAAGTGGAGCTGCCGTGTGGGAGAAGGAAGTGTGAAAACAAACTGGTCCGTGGCATAACTCATCTATAACTGGGGCAAAGGATGACGTGAATGAGCAAAATGTCAAGCCGGAGAGCAATGCCCACATTCAGATTGCAGTTGAAAACTGGTTTGGTCCCCTCTATGGAGCATTATTTACGCAATTGATTGCTTATCCTGGACACGCTGCCAACGCCCCACACGGCACTTCATCAGGCTTCTCCGGTTCTGTAAGTTTGTGGGAGTAAGGATCTGGTTTTGGTCTTCGTGGTGCACCCACTTCTCCTCTCCAGTTGTGTGCTGCTGTCGCGACGGAGCGACGACATGCCTCAGCGCTGCCTCTTTCCGACCACACTCCTAACTTTGATCAGCTTTCCCTCCCCGGAGAGGAAACTTGGCTGCCAGTGACACTTCACAAATGCTGCATCTCGCTTGCCGAGCCTCGGTTTTTCAGCAAAGGGGGGCAGGCCAGAGCACATGGTGGGTGTTGATTTGGCTGAAGGGCTGCCTGAAATAGAGCTGGAGTGCTGCATATGGTCTGTCACAGCTCCGTGTGCTTGTCATTACCAATGCAAATCATCTGTGCATCGACGTGAAGGGTTTGAAATCACATCTCTTGGCTAGCACTAATGCAGGGAAAGTTGACTGAACGCCCATGCCCTTTGTGGGATGAAGCACGCTCATGGGAACATTAGGACGATCAACTGATGGTTAAACATTTTTTTTGTGTGAAAGGAAAATCAAATGTGCAGAGTGAAGAAAAAAAAGAGTGTATTAGTGAGATAAATTGTTATGGTTTGCATTTTATCTTGGCAACGATTCCACGTCATTCACTCACCCCTTTTCAGTTATAAATACCAAATTTGTAATTACAGCACCATCCATAATTACTGTATTTGAGGCCATGGTAAATAGACTCAAAGAAGTTTGTAAGTATTCTTTAATATTTTGCATATCTCACGCTAAAAAATAAATAAATCCCACAGCTAATTTGATTACATTTACTCATTGTGTAAAAATATGTATGGATTAAATTACATAGCGGCTTTTTTCTCTTACATGCTATTCTTAAAGCACTGTGAGAAAAAGATATTACCTGATTGTAAAAATCAATAGTCTTCGTTCATCAATCAACACATTTTAATATCAAAGAAAACGATCCTAAACGATCCACACTAGTCTGACCATAAGTGGGGGGGAAATGCTGTCTTTGAAACAGATTATGAACTACCTGAGAATTACCAAATGTTCTCGGCTTGATTTCCAATCATCCTAACATGACCTTTGCGTCAACATGAAGTAGGTGAAAGCATCTAACACAGCAACACATTATGCCCTGTTCTAAAGATAGTCAAGGCGGGATGAGAGAAAAAAATTGGCTTTCATCAACTGGAAAGGGTCACAAAGCAATTTCTAATGCTTAACCACAGCGAGAACCATTATCAACTGCATAAATGGACGAATAATTTTAACATTTTAAAACATTTCCAGTAGTAGCCGGCTCCTCAAGTCCATTGACAAATCATCCAGGAAGTCAAAAAAGTTCCCAGAAGAAAATGTCTAAAACATTGCAGGCCTGACTTTACTCCGTTAAGGTCAGTGATCTTGATTTGACAATAACAAAGATACTGGACAAACATGACATGCATGCGAGAGTTTTAGGGGAAAGCCTCTGCTGAGCAAAGACAACGCAAAGGCCTATCTGACAATTACCAAAAATCATCTTGGTTTTCTACTGGAAAAATTACTGTTTTTGGGATATGTGTGTCGTTTCAGTAATATATTGTGTGATTGTGTGGTGCTGCTTTGCTGTTTAAGGACCTGGACGACTTGCAGTACACTGTTAACATGAATTCTGCTCTCTAGCAGAAAATCCTGAGAGAAAATATTCGGCGTGAAGAATTTAGAGCAGGAAGAAAATTCTAAGCACACAATAGAGTCCAGCTCTGAAGACTTAATAAAATAACGGAAGTGGCCTAGTCAAAGTTAGGACTTAAGACATGACTTTAAACAAGTTGCTTATGCTCATAAATAACCTGGCAAGCCAGATTGATAATGTGTAGAACTCTGTTTAGTTCTACACTTTTCAATCTGGGCCTGTTTCCATCGAATCTGTTCGGGGCAAGGAGGGGCATTGAGCAGACTTTTTCGGTCTGATTGGGCGACGCGACACCTAGTCCCCGCCTATCAAAGTTTCGTTTTTGCTTATCATGATATCCAATGCAAGTGTCATAAGCAGATACAAACATCTTTGCCATCCAAAAGTACATAGAGCGCTTCTCTCTGTTCTTATTTCAAAGATGAAATTGTGGATTCTGACAAAACCGTTTGACCTGCGTCCTCCTGCGCTGCCTTGTTTATTTTGGTTTAGCTGTGGGCTCAGCAGCTCTTGCCTTCATCACAGCTGTATGTCCTGCCTTAAACTAAAATTACTGCAACTTGATTGGCCGACTCGTGCTGGGCCGCTTGTTAAACGGTTGAGGCGGAAGTGAGACGAGATGGATTCCCACGAGAATTCAGCTTGCAGGCAAGGTTAGCAGTTAAGGTTTATTAGCATTTAGCTGTTTTTGAGGCTCTGAGCAAAGTGTGGACAGACCCGTCTGATGTGCGTTGGGAGGAACTAGCCTGTTTTTTTCCTCAAATGCGAGGAAATAGTTCAACTGATCATAGGTAATTGGATAGGCACAAACAGCGACAATGAGTTTGTCCTCCATTACCGATTTCCCGGATTACACTGGCCCTTCCATTATGTTGGAAAATACGCCACTACGTCTCATAACGAAGTCTCTCAACGAAGTCTCTCAACGGGAAAAATGCGCTGCAGGTCTTCTCAATGCTAGATGTGCATCCTCCATAGACTTTGCATGTAAGCCAGATGCCCCTGACCTTCAAATCTTCTTCAGCATTATTCTTTCACAGAGGACAATGCTGTTATGGGCAACTTTTTTCCTTAATTAATGAATCTTCAAACAGCATCTTGTCTTTATTTGGGTTATCTTCGTCTGATATCTTAATTAGTTTGATGCCCTAAAATATTTAAGTGTGACAAGGGCTACACGATAATTCTTACCTGAACTTGTCCATGTCAGAGGAATTAAGCAACTCCTCAAGGAGGGAGGCAAGGGAGGGAAAATAAATCCCCCTTAACTTAGAGAACTGCAGCAAATAGTTTCCCCTTGAGGATTACGACGCCTCTATAACAATTGTTTATTTTAAGGCTTTTATACACATCTTTACTAAAGGGGGCAAAACTGCAGAGGGAGCTGGATAAAACAGAAATGCAGCCAACATCCTTTTTGGAATCCACTATAGCATTACCATTTTATTGTATGATCAAAGGACAGTTTCTTGGTATTTACAAAAAAAGATGACTTTCTGTCATTTGTGTCATTTACTAATGTGTTTTTCAGCTTTGCTTTACAATAATATGCATTTCAGTAATGCTTATATGGGATGGTGACATTGCAGGCTCTGTGTAATGGAGCTTAACAATCAGGGTGTTTTTCTAAAGCTTGGCAACTGGCACTTTGCTTTCTCAGGGGTAGTTAATATTTTCTGTATTTCCTTTGATCACTGTCAAACAAATATTACTGTAAGTCTATCAAAATTAATAAGCTATTAACAATTCAGAGTTTCCATTCAGATGAGTTCAATGTTTTATTTTGTTGTCAAATTCAAGAAAAACAATACACATTTTTGTGTGTTTATTTTGTGGCTGGCGGAACTAATTCTCCATCAAGACACTAAGAATAGGAGAGGAAATTAAGGTGAAACAATCAGAAGCAAGATAAAACAGTATAAATAAACCTAAAATGTGTGTCTCTGATGAAAACCCAGCGACAGAGAGCACAGTAAACAATAAAAAGATAGAAAATCACTGCCAGCGAAAATAGCTGGTTGGAAAAACAGCAATTGAAGACACTTTCTAGTAGATTTTGCTACAAAATGACCGCAACTGGTAAAACTGTAAAGGAAATCCAGAGCAAAATCCAATTTAAAATAATACAAATTAATAATTGTTAAATGGGAATGCAATTGGCCCTAATAAATAGAAAAAGGCTCCTATATTCTTGCCACCTGGAAATATGTTTTGTGCTAAAACTGCCATCAGTGTCAATCAGTCTGTAATTGTTTGACTGTTAATGTTTAATCTGTGAAGATGTAAATGTGAACATTAAAATCATTGTTGCATATGATTGTATAAACCACTGTGCCGTCATCTTTACCGATGTGCTACTTCACCCACTCGCATCAAAACCATCAAAACCAAGATCATCATTTCCACTAACAAAAGCCTTCAAAAAACTTCTATGGGGCTTAACGAAATGCGGAAAGCCTGTAGTTGTGATATTACTGCAGAATATTGTGATCATGATCTTGATTATCACATTTTTAGCTTTTCATTCTTTTCCATCATAACAATGGGCCCACCAGTTTACTTAAGCTTTAGCAACTTAGCCTCTGAATATATGTTCACTGTATACGCATTAAAGGAGCTATAAGTGATATTGACACCTTGTGGCTAAAATCGGTACAACAGCTTGCCAATCACAACAATCTGCTGCATTTTTCGTACGGCATCACAGTCTCTCTCTGTTCTCACTGACAGATTTGCGGTGGGAGCCTGCTGGAAAAGAAACGTCTCTAGGTGCTCAGCTAGCTAATCACACGTTTTACCATTCATTCCATCACTTCGTCCCACTGGCAGAAAGTATGGAAATTGTAGGAATTTGCCACAAGAAATGTAGGCAACAGTGCGCTCGACTGTGAAGGGTAAAACATCCTTGAGAGTCACAGCTCACAGTATGCACACAGTATGCCTGAATATGTGGGAGCCTTTAGGCAGCCTGCACCCGGAGTACGCGCTAGCAACAATAAACCTAGTAAGTTAATTCACAATAAAAGTTTATTTTGGCCTTATGTTAGAAACAGGGCAGTGTAGTCTCCCCACTCTGTCCTCCCCACAGAGAGAGCTGTGTACATGAAGGGGCAAAGGGATATTACACACTTGGGAAGAATATTTAGTGCACCTTATAATCCAGTGCACTTTATATGTGGACAAAGATGCATAAAGACACGATAATTCACTGTGCGGTTTATAATCCGGTGCACCTTAATACAGTAATATGCCGTTTTTAAACGGTGTGTTGTTGCACCAAATTTTTACTTACACTGGATAGGTATATGATGTTGTATTCTGTTCTATTTCTGGTCCGCTTCTCTTACTGGCTTCCATGTTTGCAGCCTGCTGCTGTTTTGCCAGAATAAAGTACCTAATGCTGTGCTCTACTTTGGGAACCCCGGGAGCTCTAATATGATTGGCTCAGGGACCAGGAAGTAAACACGGGCTACACTCTGAACCTAAGTAGTTCTGGACCGTACCTCAAGGTTTGAAAGGAGAAAAACATGACTAAGACTTGTTGATGGAGAGGACCGATTGTTTATAGGGAATGTTACTTCCATCCCTAGTGACAAATAAGAATGATTTAGGTTGATTTTACAGTAAATATCTTACTTATTGCCCCATTTAAGAGCGTTGACAGTGCACGCAACCGGCCAAATATATTATAGTCTGCTGAGCGTGCATGCATGGCACACGGCCCCAAATTAGCTTCACAGCAGTTCATTGTGATTACGTCTTTAATAATGAAAGATGCACCAATTAGGCTTTACTGGCATACATAGATTTCCAGTGTCCTAGAGGTCTGGCGTGTAGATTTAGACTCATTTGTGTGAGTTTGTGTGTACAGCACTTTAAATCGTCTTGTTGCTCAAAAGTGCTTCATATATAAACTTAGCTCAACAACTAAACATAAGAGTTTAAGAGTGACCATATAATAATGTTGAACTGTGTTGTTGACTGAGGTTGTAGACTCCAGTATATTAAAGGTATTTCGTCACGTTATATGCTAATAAAAAAGACGGAAAACCATTTTATCATGATAAATAAGGTTATATACATGTAGCCTCCATCTCAATAGTGTTTTGAGATGAAAGATAATTTGCTCTCGAGAGCGCTGAAGAAATATAAACAGACGTGGAGACATTTAGCGGCAGTATCGCAGAACTATCATAATGCCGGTTTGCTTAATTTATGAATCAATTATAAATAATGCTGGCCTAAGCCTGACCCCATGCAATGCCTCACAATAAAGCGGCCGCTCAGCGTGATCAAAGACTAACCGTTATTAATTAAATAAACCAATCTGCAAAAACTTTAACAGCCTCATATCAGAACGTTTACTCACTTCAATCAACTCTGCGGTCACATCTGAGCAATTGGCAGGTTTAGCGTCCGTTTCAGTGAACACCAACGATCATACTGTATTCCCAGTTGTATTCCAGTCTTTTCCATCTTGGAATATTTTTTTGCGTTTTGCGTTTCTTTTCCCACTAGATCCTGGACCATTCATCATTGTTTCGCTGGGAGTTGCTCATAGCTGTTAGCTGCTTCCTTGTTTTAACCCCTGTGGCGCATGCGCAGTACGTACTTCCGTTGAAATCATAAATAAACACGAAATGCTTTATTAACTAACAAATTGAGCAAAAACAAGGCATTGAACTCCAAAATAACAACTAATACACCAGCAGGACATGATAATCTTTCATAAAAACTTTGTAAGCAACCAGAGTGAGCTACTGAGGTATGAAAAAAAAAGAAAAAAAGGAAATAACGTGGCTATACACCTTTAAGGGATTAAAGTTAAGTTATTCACAACCATGGACGATTTAGGTTTAAATAAATCTTATAATTTTACCAACATGTTTCTTCTGACTGGAATTATTATTAGTATTTAAGAGTGGCCCAGCAAGGGTTTCAAGTGTCAGGGGAGCCCTACAGAATCCTGTTCAGCAATTATTAGGAAGGTTTCAATTGCTTTATCGTTATTAAAGGTTGGTATATTGATTGGAGTAGAGTATAAATAATTTTTGATGTTTTGTTTTTACAGAACAGGAAATAAAAATAGATTCACTTTATTTTCTAAATTGATACTCATTTTGCATTGTTTTGTTATCTCTTTAGATTATTTTTGGTTCAACAAAAATTTTATTTTAAATCTACACCTGCCATGAGGGTTAGATTTATTAGGCACCTAACTATACATCACTACTACTGACACATCACAAATAATAAGTCACAATCAAACGTTCTTCCACAAACCACTGCTTCAGTTTTTATGGTGCCAATTTGTGGTGATTGTGTGTTGCTATTAAACATTATAAGATTAAATGTAAGTCAGTGTAAACTTAATAACAGTTAATCAAGTAAATAAATTAAATTAGACTCAATTTACACTTTCTTAAAGCCCTGCTACAGAACAACCTGCTAAAATCTTGCCAATGCTGTTATTGTTAGCTCAGTGCTAATGAGGGCATGGCAGCTCATGCACTCTGTCATTCTGACTGCATTAGAAAAGCTTAAAGCTTTAAATGGAAGTGGTGCTTGAAACCATTCTTCTTTTGTCAACCGTGGTTATCTCCAAGGAAACATGTGCTGTCATCACCACTTTACATCAAAAAAGCCTTCACATGCAAGAATACTGCTGCAAGTAAGATTGTACCTAAAAAAAGCCATTCATTGAATCGTCAAGAACTTGAAGGAGGGTTTAATTCCTGTACAAAAAGCTTTAGGGGGCGCAAGAAAATCCAGTAAATGCCAGCACTGTCTCCTTAAGTGGATTCATCCATGGTATCCTGTTGCTTGTTGTGCAAGTGTAGAGCTTGCTTCGGAATGGCAGCAAGCATGTGTGAGTGTTTTTAGGCACAAAATTAAACAGAAAGATTTAGACTCTGACCTGCTGAAGGCCAGCAAACAGCCCACTTCTTTACATAAAAAAAACATTAAAAAACACACATGTTCTGAAGTATCAGGATCTAAATGTAGAGCACTAGGGTAAAGTAATTTTTCAGAGAAGCCCCATTCAGACTGGGCATCTAAAGAAGGACTGTTGAAAGAGAAAAACATGACACTACCATAAGTTCTGAGTCATGCTGGCCACATCCTGGGACCACTCGTACACGTGAGTTCGCCTTTCATTTTTGCCTGAAAATATTGCAGTGAATGAATGTCAAAACATCCACCAAGAGTAACATTGCCCAACCATACAGCAGCAATTTGGGGTTGGTGTTTCCAGCATGACAAGGTAAAAGTGGCAAATAAAAGTGCACCTCAATAAATTAGAAAACCATAAAAATGTAATTTATTTTAAGTTAAAAAATCAAAACTCATATTTTATAGATTTATTACGCATTTATGCATTTCAAGGGACTACTGCTGTTGATTACTTCCGCTCACAGCTAATGGAAAACCACTAAATGTGTTAATTAAAAATTGTGAAAATTACACAAGACAAACAATCAGGGATTTGTAATCACAAATGTCATGTTATGTAAACCGTATGTGCATGTACTTTGCAGTATTGTCACTCAATACTTGCTCGGGGCCCTTTTTGCATTAAATGCTGTGTCAATGTTCTGCAGAGCTCCAAACATCCATCTGGAATCGCTCCATTGGAGATGTATTTCAGAAGGGGGGCCTTATAAAAAATCCTTGCATATGATTGGATAAACCACTTGTGCCGTCATGTTTACTGACGTGCTACTTCACCCACTCGCATCAAAACCAACATCGAAACCAAAATCATCATTTCCACTAACAAAAGCCTTCAAAGCCGTTCCTGGTGTTCTTTTAAATAATTAATATTAGGGTGATTGGACAACACTGCTGAAATATCAGCTTCCATGTTACCAGATGACCAGATTTCTAAGAAAAACCGGGGACGTCTCTAATTTCGCTAAGTGGGTGGGCACAGAGTCTCTTTCGGGGGTTTGGTTTGTTTTGCCCGATCTGCAATACCAACAGGCCAGTGAAGGCGAGTTCGGCTCAGCTCTTCTGCTACGTCGGGAAAGCGGCAGGACCGGGTAAATACCCCTTGCTCTGTCAAACCTTTTTACTCCATTATGGCATGCTGAAATCGGGTGTCATTTCCGGGGTCAGCTTTTGGTGGGGACAGGTCATCCAAAACAGGCACTCAGGGACATATGATCACCTTTGCATTCTCGCTGTGAGCCGCCATTGTTGTCTGAATCCAAACAGTTGCTTCTCTCTTACGTCACATTTACGAAAATCCCATTCAGCGATCCTTATTGGCTCATCCATTTTATGTGGTATCGAAATCCCTCCCAATGCCAGCGATTTCAGATGGCTGTGTGGAGTCGTGTGGAGGTCGGCAGAATGACATCCATCTGACGAGAGTGACGTTGGCATCAATGGGGCATTTCTCAAATGACGTCATATTTTCCCAGCTGGTCGGACAGGAAGAGTGTACATTACAATGGCAACAACTGCAATACTAATCATTTTGGAAGATGACGACGTCCCAGGAGCTTAATTTCAACCTGCTTCAATCGAGAAGCCTAGCATATAGCAGCTTAAACATTGGTAGAAATGTAGAGGTCTCAAAATGAGCGGAAAGAAAGCAGTATTAGTAGGAGTATAAGGTAGGAGAGGCTGTCCTCTCCCCTATCACAACGGATCCAACCCAATGAAGAAACCCGCTGAATCCCCGTACAATTACAGCTAATACTAACATAAGAATATATGTATTATTACAGGCCTATGTTTTAAATTATAGAGCTTATTGCAGAAAATAGACCTTAAAAGTGTCAATCATCCCACTGTTCTCAGACATTCAGATCATGTGTCTTACACAAACACACACCTCCCCAGACACACAAACAAGATCACTGTGATAGAAACATTGACTTGATCCATGAAAAGAAGCGGAAGACGAGCAAGTAAACCACCACACGGCGCTTCTAATCATCACAAATGCATGCATTTAGCTAGTAGTTAAACACACTGGGGGGGGGGGGTGATTTGCGCCCCTCTCTCTTGCTGCACGGGGCACCGTGGGCTTCACAGTGTTGGAAAACTGTGAAGCCCAAAGAAGCAAGTTCACGTTCAAAAACAACCCCGGAAACCACAACCACAATAGTTGCAAGCAACTTCATAAAAAAACAAGCCCAATGTCGCTTATAGTAAGCACACTAAATGCAACACTGAAGCTCATAGAAATATCCCTCATGGATTTTATGATGTTTTAAAGCCACCGCAAACAAGCCAAATAAATGCAGCCTACATGCACAGACACTGTAGTCACTGGTTTCCGGTCTGGACGTTCAAGTGTTGGCTCCTTATGACCAAGGAAATGTAGAGACCACATTTGGGTGTCTTTGGTCAGATTCCACAGTAAAGTCTTCCAACACTGACATTTCTCTGTATCCTTCGGGGTTTTGGAAAATCAATGGACAAAAAAAAAAAATCTCCCTTCATATGATTACTATTACCATATGGCTAGTCACTCCAGCAGATACAAACACAGCAGCTGTGTTTTGTTTTTACCATATTATTGTCAGTTAAGGTGATATTCAGGACAGATGTGTTCACTATTTGACTCATACAAGTAAACTATTCAAGCGTTACTGCTGTGCTTGTGCAACCACAGGATGGCCGCGATGCATGCATCTAAATTTAGCAATTTGACGCCCTATAGAATATAATTGCAAGTGATCAGCATGTTGCTCTTCTGAGGTGTTAAAGGAAATGCAGGTTGCTTTCATAGTGTTGTTCAGCTAGTCTACATTGCTGAGTCTGGTGTCCCTCATCTTCCTTTTGTGCAACCAGCTTCTTTGCAATGACCTTTTGTGCTTTATGCCTCCTCTGGAGGGTGTCTGCTGGGCAAATGTCACATCAGCAGCCTTCCCTGTAATTGTATAGGCCATATGATAACTTGTTTCTGTATTAAACATTCTCCTTGAACTGGTTTTATGTAACACTGTGAATTGCTGAGAACTGAATGGTTGGTTTTCATTAGCTGTCTTTCATCAGAATACATCGTTTTGTGTCTAGTGAGTCAGAATGTATACGTTTTAAGTTGGACCCCTAAATTTGGTGTGATTACTTCGAAGTAGCCTATGAATAAAATCCTAAAATGTTTTGGTTCATGGTCAGTCAAAATCTTTGAATGAATAGAAATGTATCCTATAGCTTCAGATCTTGAATCTCCATATCTTTACTCTGTGGGGAATGTGGCTTCGGGCTTAATGAGGTTACTGAAACACTAATTGCTGAACAGTGTGCAGTTCATGCCTGAGCCGTTCCTCCTCTCTCTCTGTTGCTATTCAGCAGCTCCGCAGTGTTCCTCAACCCTTGGCTGAAAAACCTAGGGAGCGGCAAATAATGCACATTAGAAGTTTATGTGTTTTGATCACAATTAGTAGTTGTTGCTTCTATTCCTATAATCAAATTGTACACTTTATCACTGTGGTGCTAGTCCCACTCACAAGTCTGTCAGCAGTTTAAAACACTGGGTGCTGAATTATTAATTTAAAGCTCTCCAGTTATTTAGCATACTGCAGGTCACTTACTCTACTCCTACATTTTTACAGGCAAATTGACTCCTGCATGGCACTGTTCCTGACAGAGGTTGTGCAGCTGATTTACTGTTTCCAGTAGAGTTCAGTTTAGAAAGACTTAGTTCTCCTGTGGCTTGAAGGTTGTAGTTTCATCTCATTTTTAGGTCTTTGATGTATATTGTAAGAGTAAGCAGCCTCCTGTTACCTCCTCTCATGACAGTGTTTTGAGAGATTGCATTTTGACTGATGTGTTTTAATATGCTCGTTATTTTCCACAATGCAGTATAAGGGGAGAGATCCCTCTCTTTTCCTCTCCGTCTATGAACTGTCTCCCTCCATTCGGTGTCAGCAGACCCCTGTTTGTGTGGCGCCAGCACACCATCTAATGAGCTCAGAAGAATTGCTCCACGGGAAGAGTGACAGCCTCTAGTTATGTTTCCAGCACCTCTCCTGATGCACTTAAAGCACACCCCTTTCTAAATGTATCTGTGAAGCCACAGATGCATTCGGTGACTTACTCTTCTTTGAACACTGCGGATGCGTGAAACTCTCCGGAAACTGATATAATTGTCTTGGAAAACAGGAGAAGAGGGTGGATTCATTGTTAAAAACGTTCCTGCATGCACTGATCAGCTATAGCATTTACCACGGACAACAAAATAAAGCGAGGCTGACTTTCACATGTCACTTTGACTCTTACCAGCTACCAAAGCTGTTTTGATGACCTGATGTTATAGTTTATTTGAAAAGCAAGCTCATTCAAAGAGACACCATCCCAGAATCCAAAAGGCTAAAGGATATATTCCTAACTCTTAACACCCCAGTTAAGCATGGGTTGAGATTCTGACAGTATGACCCTTAAAGAGATCCAGTTTCATTAATTTTATACAGTATTTAGGATATCTAAAATCATAGTTTGTACAATTTAATATTTTCAGGTAAAGTAATAACAATAACCTCTGAGAATGTATTAGTCTTGGTTTAATGTAAAATAACTCTATTGAAATAGAAAACTGTACTAACAAGACTAATAATTTATAGCCTTGTTGGCTTAAAAAAGTTCTGAAAATGAAATTAGTTATGCACTATATATACAATATTTTCAATTCAGTTCAATTTCATTTATATAGCGCCATTTCACAACACACGTCATCTCAAGGCACTTTACAAAGTCAAATTCAATCAAATCAACAGACAGATTGGTCAAAACCTTTCCTATCTAAGGAAACCCAGAAATTGCATCAAGTCTTGATAATCAGCACTCACTCCTCATGAAACACCATAGAGTCACAGTGGACAGTCGTCTGCCTTGTCGATGCTTTGCAGCAATCCCTCATAACGAGCATGCATGTAGCAACGGTATGAGGGATTTCCCAAAAGCAACCGTGGATGAGGCAGAGTGTGAGTGAGGAAGTAAATGACCACACTACAGAGCTCCTAAATAGTTACAATCTTTTCAGCAAGAAGCTGTTCTGAGATGCTGAAGGCTCTGGACTTTCTGTCTGGACTTTCTGACACACCTCTTCAGTGTTGTATACGGTACTAGAAAAACAAATGTGGATTGGAGGTCCAATATTTAGGTAAGGTGGGCCAGAGTCTGTTCTAGCAATTGAGGAATCCCATTTCTTCTTGCGAATGTTTATTCTCAGATATTGGAAAATTAGGCTCCAACAGATTGTTGAAGCCTCAGATTCAGGAAGAGCAGTGTCATGGAAACAGTCAACCAGAAAAAAAAGTCCTTTCATATTTGCTGAGTGGTTCATCAGAGTTTGATTGTCTGGTGCACATGAGTTTCGTTGATTTAAAAAAGGCCTATGACCATGTCCCTTAAGGTAATTTGTGGATGGTCTTGTGGGACTATGGTTTGGAAATGGCAGTCTCCTCTTTGCTTTTTGCAGATGATGGGGTTCTGTTGATGCCTTCAAGCATTGACTTTCAGTACTCACTGGACCAGTTTATAGTCAATGCTCTATGTCTGAGGCCATTGATCTCAACCATAAAAGGGTGGACTGCTTCCTGCAGGTCAGGGTCAATCTCTTACTCAAAGTGAGGCGTTTGAATATCTATGTATGTTGCTCATGAGTGGTAGTAGGATGGAGTGGCAGATGGATAAAGTGTCGTTGTTTCCTTGTCTGCAAGAATGCTAGCATTGTCCTGTCCTCTGATGGCGAAGGGACAGCTGAGCCATTAAGAAAAACTTTTAATTTACTGGATCATTTACTGGGCTTAATGAGACCATGGATAACAACAGCCAAAATGGGCCTCAAAAATAGGGTTGAGCTGCTGCTTCTCCACATCAAAAGGAGTCAGTTGCGGTGGTTCAGGCATCTGATCAGGATACCTCCTGGCCACCTCTCTTTGAGGTTTTCCAACTGCCTGGAGGCCCTCCAGGAATAAAGCATATATAGACCCTCCAGTGGAGGGACTATATATGATTTAAGCCTGGGAATACTCATGATCCCCAAGAATGAGCTGGAGAGTGTTGTTAGAGCCAGGGAAGTCTAGGTTGCTCTTGGACCTGTTAGCCACACAACCCAGTCTTAGATAGGTCGAGATGAATGGATGGATGGATGGATAGATAGTGGACTGGACTAAATGTTAATTCAAGTAATGTATTTCTTGTAAAAAAGAAAATCATATCTGTAAACAGCCCTTAAGTAAACACATGTTTGATTTGTTTTTTTTTGCAGTTGACAGAAAGATTTAGAAAAACCCTAACTTTAATTTCATTTCACTGATTTAGTGCGTGAGATAATCTTACATTTAACACATCTTTTTTTTTTTTTACTCTCCAATGGCACAATCATTGGTGATACAAAATAAATGTAAGTAAAGCATTTTTTTTTGTTTATACTTTTATCTTTTACATTTGTAGATCGGTTATCTTATACATTCTGTTTATCAGGGGTAATAATATGATCTTAGTCTCTCATCTAAAATGAAAAAGAGTAGACAACACAACATTTAATTAAGGCAGATGTCTGTTGGGCTTTATAAGTCAGACAATAGCTAATCACCTGCTTATTCCTATCTACAGTTTAGGCAATAATAATAATAATAATAAAAAAAGTATAAAACTGTGATAAACAAGGTAAGGTAAAGGACCCAGTATTATTCAGCTAACTTTTACCATGAGAACAACGGTAAGGGAAGGGAAAAGATGTCTCCAAAGCTTGTAATGGAAAAGTTCAACACAGTACAGTATTAGAAAATGCTCCTGAGTTAAACGAAGAATTAATTTGAACACTTTTTTTTTTCCACATTTTCACAAGGGTTCATAAAAGGTGTCTTAGTTGCTGTATAAGATGTGTTTTCTACTACTAGTACTATCTGTAATGGCATCTAAAAAGATCAGCTAGTGCTAATAATTTATTTTCAGCATAGTTACAGTGGTGCACTTCCACTGGAAGTCCTTGGTCTTCTTTTTGCCATTAGCGGCATGAGCTTACTCAGAGCGCTTGCTGCAACGCAGCAAGATGCTTACTGTATATTATTATCATATATTACCATTTAATATCTCTGAAACATAAAGTGAAATGGAGAAATATTTCGGGGTTTTGGCAAGTCCTTTGGTGCACATTGGGCAAAGAAAGAGAAAAAAAAGCACAACTCAGCGTATTGATTTCTGTTTACTTCATTTCACGCACATAAAAACACACCTATCTTGATCTTTCCTCTGCATCTTTGTACATCACACAGGGTCAGCAAAAAACAAAACAACAAAAAAAAAAACAAAGAGGAGGCCGTTCTAAAGAAATTCTGATTTTCAAACACATGTAATGGAGGAAGACAAAGGAAAGCTACATTTTAATGTAGTTACTAGCTCAATTGCTGAGTTAGAAATTTGTTTACCTTTTTTTCTGCTCTCTGTGCAGAACCATTTGAGCTTGGACAAGATGGTGCTAACTTGTGAATGGTCATATTTGATTCTGTAACAATCCCATAGCAAATCTCATAGCTGTTGGCAAACTTTAGATTAAAGACAGTATTGGCTTTGCAAAAAGCAATGGGTGTTCTCCCTGAAGATGTGAATCCTCCTGTTAGTATTACATAGCATACCTTCTTTGGTACCTCAAAATGTACAAAACGGCTAAATTAACCACTTCTGCCAGAGGAAAAAAGATGCCTATGTATGCACAGTCAACTGATGAGCTCAAACCAACCTTAGAGTCAGGGGAAGTTTAACTCTATGCCTCACAAGACCTGAAAGACCAGCATTTTATTTCCTCATCAGCTCATAGAAATTAACAGTTTATAAAATAGGAACGACACATCTATCTGTCTAGCTATCCATGCATCAAGGTATGAGATGCTCTTAAATGTCATTAACTAATGTTAAGCACTTGGGGGGTATGGAGTGAAAGCAGAAAGAAACTTTGCAGGAATTTTGCACAAAAGTTAGACAAAATCAACAAAACCAACTAAAACATTTATCTCAACTAAATCTGCCAAGTTGATCAGGCTTCGTTCTGAGTTGAGCGGACAAAAGCTTTCAGCACTCTCCTGCTCATGTGAGTATGTGGTTGCAAGGCCCTGCTCAGCCAATCAGTTGATGACTTTGAAAAATGTGTAGTCACATCACTTTAGCCAGTCTATAGGAAATATTTATCAGGGGGTTTTTTTGTACGACTTCTTCAACCTGTAGACAGAGAAGAAGATAAATAATGCATCTTTGTAGATAAAAGTCTAATTGTATATGTGTTATAAAACAATAGAAACCTGATCAATTTGCTGACATAACAATTCTTTATGATGGCATTAAGAGTGATTTGTATCCTGTCTCCTTTTTAAAAAAAAAAAAGATTCAGCTGTTTTGTTTAGCAGATATCCACACCCTCTTTTTGTACATGAAGTAACTTACCCCAAAGGCTTTCTTTGTAAAGGCTCCTTTTATCTGACTCAGAGAGCTGCAAATCAAAGACCAGCAGAGTAGTCAAAACTGACTATCTTTTCTGTTTGAACTTCTGCTCAAATAATGGTTCATTTTTTTTAATCGCACATTTTATTTTACTGTTCAGTTAGAAAATGTTGAATATGATCGTGTCATGCCTAATAAACAACCGGTTGATTTTTACAGTCCCGAATATTCAAAACTGAAGACCAGTGTCTGAGTGATTATTTAAGTGTATTTTCCCTTGGAAGTCCTTTGTCTCCTTTTCGCCATTACTGGTATGAGTTTGCCTGGTGCTCCTGCTGCATCGCAGCAAGATGCTTACTGTATATGATTATCATACATTATCATTTCATCTCTCTGGAACATAAAGTGAAATAGAGAAATAATTTTTGGTTCTGGCAGATTTTTTTTTTGTCTGTTTTAATGTAATATTAATGTTTTGCATATTTAAAGTCTTTCTTTCTCACATCCATAGTGCAGACAGGAAGGTTCATAGTCTGAATGATCAGATGTGTGGGCGATGCCCATATAGTTTTTGTTTGGGTCTCAATGTTATCTGCAAGATTTTATTACTGCCCAAGAATGACCCAGTTTGGAAGGCCATGTTTTTGTTTATAGCTTGCTCTGTCCTCTCATCTCTAGGCCACTGCTCTACTTTGCTGCTGTAAGGTAGAGCAGCCCAACTCTGCCTGGGAAGCAGCATCAGACCCACGCACAGACCCCCCCCCGTGAAGAGTTCTCCTTTTAATGGATGCCTGGGTGGGTCTGCCGATTGTATGGACAGGTCTTGTCCTGCTGACAGTCGAGTTGAAGTGGATTGATGCTGCCGAGATCTTCACCAACACCTGGGCTGTCCAGATCAATGGTGGTCCTGGGGAGGCTGACCGCATCGCCAGGGAGCACGGTTTCATCAACCAAGGCAATGTAAGTTCTACTCCTACAAAGTACTTTAACTAGGTATTATAGTTGCACAATGAATGCTCTGCATGAAAGAATTTGCACTTATCTGAAATATGTAACACCCACTTGCACATTGTGCATATCAATTAGAAAGCAGTTACTTAAGTCAGTTCAAACTGTCAAACGTATTTTATGAGATTGTCAAAGAGGGATATGTTCAAAGTATTTACATGATTTTGGCTTACAGGTATTAAAAAGGCAAAATTAATTTCGTCAGAAAATTTAAATATACATACAATGAATGAACAGGAGCTTGAATGCAGATTTGTTATGTTATTGTCACGGTGAGACGAACAGAGTCTAAAGGGAAGAGTGCTGACTCATCAGTTCTCCAGCAGACTGTCATTGACACCCTCCACACTGACTGTTGAGTGCTTTATTCAAACGTCACAATGGAAAGTTGAGTGGAAGAATGAAGTGTTGTCAAAATAGGTGCAGAAGTAAGGCCCATTGAAGAGCTTGGCTTGGACTGCAGCTGGAGTCAGTGCTTCAAGAGTAAACTGAAACAGACATATGCAGGACGTAGGCTACAGCGGGTGGCTTCCTTGTGTTCAGCAACTTCTGTACCAGAAACCAAATCAGAAGCATCTTACCAGGGATAAGGAGCAACATTACTAGACATTTGTTTAGTGCTCAGTTGTGCTCCTTTTAGATGAAAGAAAATGTTGCTTTTCATTCTGAAATCAAGGTCCTGGAGTCTGGAGAGGCACAGAACCCATGCTGCTTAAGGTTCAGTGTGAAGTTTCTACTGTCAAATGATGATTTGGAGAGGAGGCATGTCATCTTCTGGTGTCTGTGCACTATGTTTCATCAAAGTGCAAAGTTTCTGATAGAACTTTAAAGAACTTCAAGGTTTTCTGTGTTGGCAATCTTTATGGACATGCTGATTTCATCTTTCAGAGGGCAGCTACCCATACTGCCATAAGTACAGCATGCCCTATAGTGTCGATGTGCTTGATTGATGGGCCGCATGGCGTATACCCCACAGAATCTATAAAATTTTGTCAAGAAGAAGATGAGAGACACCAAACCCAAAAACATTGATGTATGAAAGGCACCATTAAAGCAATCTGGGGTTGTTCAACACCTCAGCAGAACCAAAGGGTGGCTGCCTCCAACCCATGCCGCATTGATAACAGGAATCCATGCAAAAATAGCACCAATCAGATATTTATTGCATGTACTGTACACTTCATGAATGTACTTTTAATAGATGGACATTTCTAACTGCTTTTTTTGCCGAGATCTGATGAGATACCATTTTTCTTTTGAGAAACAAACTTTTGGGTCTTCATCATCTTTAATCCATAGCAAAAAAGATTCGATAAATACTTGAAATGTGTAATAAATGCATGCTTATATAATAATATTTTGTGTTTTAAAATTAATTACATAAAATACCAAACATTACTTTGATATTCTTATATATCGAGATGCATATAAGTAAATTGCAATAAGGCCACAAAGTTAAACAATGAGAGATTTAATTATTACAATATTGCTGGACATCAAAGCTGAGCCTTTTTTAAGTAAGTAAACTTTATTTACATAGCGCCTTTCATAAAGTGCTTTACAGAGAGTAATAAATACCAAATAGAAATATCACAAGAACAGCTTACAAGGATAACATCAAAAATACGTACATTTAAGTAAAGGCTTGTCTAAATAAAAGTGTCTTCAGCTGCTTTTTAAAGGATTCAGCAGAGTTGGCCACACGGAGAGACAGGGGCAGGACGTTCCACACCTTCAGAAGGTTTTGGCCTCAGAGTGCGGCCAGAAGAGTAAGGGATTAAAAGGTCTGAGAAGTATTGGGGAGCCTGTCCATTAAAAGCTCTAAAAGTCAAAACAAAGAGAATAAAACCGCTGTGACATGAGCCCTTCTGTTTGTTCCTGTCAAAAGCCATCGGGGAATCCTGCTGCATTGTCCTGTGCATTGCTGAAATGTAACCTGTTGTAAATGTTGAAGCTTAACTGGAAAATGGAGGATTCTCTTGAAGACTGTATTGTTTACAAGGAAAAAGACACAAATACTAATCCTGTTCTTCAGGGTTGCAAGGAAAGGTTTTAATTTAACGTTGGTTAAGGCAATTAAATATTTTGATAGCACTTTTAACCTCTCCTTCTGTTATTGTTAGGCACTTCAAATTAATTAGAGTCTGTGTGTCACACAGTCTTTTGTTGCAAAACAAAAAAAATGCAATTGTAGGCGAGGCGCAGACGACAAAAGGTGAAAGAGTACTCTCAGTGGTATGTTATTAATGTCACTTGAATATCAAAATGCTCCCATAGCCAAACTTTCTCATATCTGCGTTCAATACTTGACAGCGAGTTGCTGTTTGGTTTCCACCTCCCTCTTTGCTCTTCTCGAGACTTAAGTTCATTTGCATGCTTCTGTGTGGAGCTGCCTAAGCGCTACATACACCAGTGAACAGACTTCTGCGTCTTAAGAATAAGGAAGGGAAGGCTCCCTTCCCTCCTCTCTCTACCACAGATAAAGATGATTTTCCATCAGAGAGGCTTTCAAAATTATTTTTTGTTCAGATTATCTTATTTATTGTGTGAAGTTTTTCCTCCTCGGCAAAGTCGGGTGTTTTATTCTCCCGTTCCCCTTCCAAACAGTTGCCATAATGACTGATGATATGCTGAACATTAAGAGATGTGTGCCAGTTGTAAATACTCTCTCTTGTCCACTCAAGTATATTAAACCATTTACCTAGGATTTGACAAAAACCCTGCATAGTAAAGTAACTTATCCGTTACATTCTCAAGTTTCTTTGAAATTGATCATTGGTCAGTTGTTTTGCACTGTAGAGTAAGAGACAAGTAAACACTAAAGCCACAATCTTATAGAGCTGGGTAATCTGGCATGATTGACATTCGGGTCACTGATTGCAAAAATATATTCCAGACAATTATACAGAGAAAAAAATATCTATATACTAGAAAACTCTGTGCAATTCTTGCCTGTTTCATGCTCGTCGTGTTTGATTGCGTTACCTATAAAAACAATGCATGATTCAGTTAATTTTTTTTCCACCAACCCACACAGACATCTAGAGACCCTCTTTTTTGCCCATTATCCGCCAGATTACATTTAGATTTATTTTTTCTTCTTGGTTAATTAGCGGTGGTTTAACACAATCCTACCGGTTCTGAATCACAAACAACTCTCTCATCCCATCCCGGAGAGCCGTCGAGGGCTTTTTTTATCTTCAATGCATCATTTCTGCATGCTCTTATTGTCAATATTGTTATATAGGAGCACCCAAATAATTAATATTTTAGTATCTAAACCTTAATGTGTGCTGGGATGAACAGTGATGATTTATAGGCTGTGTTCAGTGCTTATGCTCTGGTTATTGGAAGGTTATATGAGGGTACGGGTGAGGTGAGGATTTGTAGAGCTGGGAGCTTAAAGGGGAAATAGCTTCTTCATTTTCCCATCATCTTTGATGCTTGTTCTGCAAGGCACTTGAGGAAAGAAAAGAGGCTGATGTATAATGAGGAGGTAATGGGATTTTTATCACTAATGTGATTATGGGATCATTGTTTTACTGATTATTTGTTCACGGCAGGCCCTAGAAACACCTTTTTTTTCTCCATCGGTGTGTCCCCATATAGCTGCAGATTCGCTCATTATGTTTTAGCTTAATTTTCCTTAAATGGATTTTAGGTTTTCCTCACTGTGCAAGTGTATGATGCGTTGAATCCCGCGGATTAGGTTTCAAATGTCACTGGGACATCCTAGTGGGTGGCAGCATTTAAAAAGTTTTCACAAAACATCATTATATCAATTTCTTTGTAGTGTAATCAATATGTTTTTTTCATTTTTTTTTTTTTTTTTTTTGCGTAGGAGTTGTAAGCTGGTCCAGAGTTTACAGTAAAATGTCATGCTGTGCTGTTGGTGAGCTGAGTCAGAATCATTGTTTTCATGAGAAGGGGTAAGCTCTGTGGGCGTTGACAGACTGAATCACTCTGGAGTAAATGTCTACCAAAACCTTTTCTATAGCTTTCCATCCCTTTGTCTGTCTTTTTAACCTTCTACATCTTAATCTACGTGTCTCTTTCTATTTATAGCTACCAAGCTTTGCATTCATTCCCCTTGAACATTTTTAAAATTACAACTACAAACTGCTGTGTGTTTTGTGTGATATTACAATAAAAAGCAGTCCATGATTGTGTAGTTAGATGCTAAAGTTACATAGATTTCAATGTTGTTGTTTTTTTTTTCTAATAGAAAGTAGAAATCTGAAAAATGTTACGTGCACTTGTATAGAACAGCCCTTGCCTGATAATACAGATGCTAGCATTTTGGGGTATGTCTCTCTGCAGCTTTTGGCAACCAGATACATTCCTCGTTACAAAATAGCTAAAGCTTAGTCAAATTGGATCGATCTTTGATCAGCAATTTAAAACTCTTGCTACAGATTCTCCTTGAGTTTCAGATATGTTTGTTGATTAGGTCATTTTAACACATGGCTAGGCATTGGTCAGCTTGTAGCTCTGGATGTGACGTTGTCTTCCTGTTGAAAGAGCAACCTCATCTCCAGCCGGAAGTCTTTGGCAACCTCCAAAGGTTTTGTTGCACATTTAAATTTTAGGTCTGTCCATTTTTTTCATCAACTTTTACCAGTGTGCTTGTCCCTGTTGTTTCATTAGTGGGATAGTGTGTGTTTAGGGGGATGTACAGGGGTCATTTTCTGCCTTGTGTACATGCAGTGCTTTGCATATAGGTCAAAAAGATTAACTTTGGTCTTTCTTCCATATGTTTGCAGGATCCACTACATTGCTTGGTCACACCTTAAATAGAACATCTAATGACTTTCTGAATATTGTTTTTCCTCCATAAAGGCCAGATTTGTTTAGTGTGCGACTAAAAGTTGTCCTGTAAACAGATTTTCCTACCTGAGCTGTGGATCTCTGCACCTTCTCCAGAGGTGCAATGCTCGTTTGCTTCTCTGAGTATTGATGTCCTTGCCTGGCCTGCCAGTTTTGGCCATGTCTTGTTACGTTTGCATATCAAACCGTATATCATATCGTATCATTCTCTTTCTGTTTTCAGATGATGAACTCAACAGTGCTCTATTAGATGTTCAAAGCTTGGGATGTTTTTCTTGTAACCTACCTAGTACTTAAACTACTATAAGACTTCATATCTGACCTGTCTGCTGTCTTCCTGGTCCTTCTTATGAAGAGTTTGTTTACTCATGTTCTCAAACAAACCTCTGTGGCCTTCATAGAACAGCTTTGTCCAGAGATTAAATTATGCACACGAGGACTCTTAAAATTAAGTAAATTCTTAGGGCAATTGGTCACACTTTTAAAGTATATAGAGGAATGAATGGAAACAGTTTTTTTTAAAGCAATATACTGTATGTTCTATTTGTGTTTATCACATAAAATTCTAATAAAACACATTAAAGACAGGGTGGTGCATGGCGTACAGGTAGAGCTGCAACCCAATATAATAAGGTTGGCAGTCCTTGACTAGGATTCAATTTCCTTAATTGGGACATTTGAGTAAAAGGCCACTTGCATAAAAAAAGCAACAAGAAAGTTGGCCTGGACTTTTTCTGCATGGAGTTTGAATGTTCTCCCCATACACATCAAGCATTCCCCCTGGGTTCTCTGGCTTCCTCCCTTAGTCCAAAAAGGCTTGTTAGTGTGATTGGTTACTCTGAATTGCCTTTGTAAACTAAGTGTGCGTATATTTTTTTTGTCTTGTGTGTCCTGTAATGGACTGGCAACCTTATCGGGGTGTGCTAATTCTTTTATCCATTCACAGCTAGAGATAGGCACCAGCTATTCTGCATCCCTCCGTGGATAAGCGAGTATAGACAATGGATGGATCTCGCTTGCAAAAAGCAAATGTTTCATTGCATATTATGACAACTCTTAGAGGGAAAATTTCCCAGTGCAATCAGATTTCTGAACACACACTAAACCAGTCATCGCTAAGTGAAATTAAGGGTTATCGAAGATCACTGCCAATTAGTTTCTACTTCATTCAACACACAACAGTTTTGAGGCACCAGCTTATTACCCACGGATATGATTTAATGAATGTTATAAACATAGCAAAAATAACACATTTTGTGTAATTTACTGTTTCTAATAGTTTTTAGCTATTCATCTGGTGGCTTTGACAGACACAATATACAACTGTTTTGTGCTGATGGAAGCACATAAGGGACTAAATAAAACTCTGGACAAATGTGATGGGATTTTTGTCTGAGTGAAGAGATTTTTTTTATCCTGATATAATCAGCTTTCTAAAGAGAGCCTTCTAAAATATGTTACATAAGTCTGTTTTGTAGTGTTAGACTCTGTACTGTTTTGCATTAAATTCATAAGGCACCTATACTGTAGCCTGTGTCAGTGGCCTTCACCGTTGCTAATATATTTGCACTGGTACGTCTGCATAACATCACAGCTGGGTTTTGTAAATCCATGTATATGGCATTTTATTGCACTTTCCACAACAGGTAAAAGCAGGTTTTACTGTATGAAATTCCATTTTTATGTGCTATCCTCAAGCTATTGGGAATAAAAATAGAGCAGTATTCTTTGAATCATGTCAAATAGGACTTAGTTAATAGAGTCTACATATAAATTGGCAAAAAAAATAATGGAGAATGACTTCATGCTACTACACATGTTAAGTGTCTGTTGTGTCATTGTTCATTATGAATATTGTGGTTTTTTTTATCAGATATAATTACAACTAGTTGCATTTTAATTTAATAGATGAATTGTATTTGAAGAAAGTAATATAGGCTGTAGAGACTAGTCTAGACTTATAATCAGAATCATCTCATGTGGTAACAGTCTTGGAGCTAGCAGTGTTTTCTGTTTCAATGTGACCCTGCTGCTGTTTTCTCTCCAGTGGATGCCTATGCAGAGATTCATATTCCTTAACTTGCAAACTCTCTTACTGCTCATGCAAAGCATTGTTACCCGTCCAGTGTTTTGCTGTATACTCACTGGCAGTGCTTGCATCTGCAGAATTCGGTGTTCTCTGTATCAGACATGACTCTAAAGAGAAAATGGGGAATTCGGGTCTGAAGAAAACCTGTGCAGTTTTGCCGGAGGCAGCGATGAATTTCAAGAGAGGGAGTTTGCTGAAGTGCTAATACATTATAATGGTGCTAAGAGAGTAATGTAAAAATGGTGACACTGGATAGCCCACTCCTCAGCACAGATATGGTAATACAGGTTGTTCTGTCAAATTCAACTGCTTATTCATTCTTTTTTTTCCTCCTTCTTTCATTTTGTCTTCATAAAATATGATTACAGAGATTGAAAGCTTTAGAGTTATTCATCTTATAATTCTTCCAACGTGATGTTCAAGATATTTAAAGAAAGTCCTGAATATTCTTAGAATTATTTTAGTTCTTATAACCTTTTAGGCAGCAGGTAAAATGAAGCTTGGATGAGAAAGCTGGACATGATATAATGCGTTAACAGAATCTTAAGTTTTCTATCAGTGATTAAAAAAAAAGATTCAATAGTTGGAGTAGATAGTAGGCAGTACTCTTATTAAATCTAACATTAAGCCAGCTTTATAATCATAGCATTTTCACATTTTGCTCTCTTTTTACTCTCTCAACTAGCTAAAATAAACAGTACAAATATATGAAGTTTTCATTCTTATTAATTCAAAGAAAATTATTCATGTTTGTAGTATTTGATTGACAGGCCATGCCCTAATTAGTTTTGTTTTTTTCTTGCTGCATTGTTTTCTTCCCATTTTCATTAAATCTTTTATCCTGCCTGCTGTTTTTGTTTTTTATTCAAGACTAAAAAAAAAAAACCTTACAAACACAGAGATTAAACAACTAAGTAAAAAGCAAATCAAAATATGACAAAAAAAAGTCATTATTACATGTTGTGTCAGTCGGAGCTTCTGGAACTTTATTTTTCTACCTACACTTGCATATTGAGTGGTGAAATAAATAAATAAAAGGTGGCTGTACTCACAAGGTGCGCCTGGCCCATCTGAAAAGTCAAGCTGGTTACGTTCATGAAATAGTGGAGACGTTTGAACTAACCTTTGATGATGCAAGGAACAATGTTCCTGATCTAATTGACAGTCTTTCAAAGTGTAAACTGTGGTATGTAGTGGTGGGTCAAGTTGGTGTGGACCACCTGAGGGACTCTCCTGGTGCTTTAGGGGCGACACAGTAAGAATCGAGTGTTGGTTGAGTCCGGTTGGATAACTGCTCGTTCCTCCAATTTGAACCACCTGCGTCTGCAGAGTTATGCGCCTGATACTCTTTGTGGGTGTCTACTGCAGAAGGATGGCACATGGCTTCACTGTTGTCAGTCTGACTTCCAAGACCTCTCATGGTGTCCGTGGAAGTACTTTATGTAAAGTCAGAATATGGAGTCTAAGTTTTGGGTAAAATTAATCTGTTCTAAGTGCTGTGTTAGAAACTGCATATCATCCATAACATCTATCCCTTGTGGGGTCACAAGGGGTGCTGGTGCCTATCTCCAGCGGTCAATGGGTGAGAAGCGGGGTACACCATGGACAGGTCGCCAGTCTATCGCAGAAAACTGCATTCCTGCTCTCTGATTCTATATCATGCAGTGAGTCAACCTGCTGGGACTGATTGTGTGAGGAATTCCCCCGAGAGCTCAGGGACTCGCACACGTTCTGGGATTCAGACTCACTGACATGAGTTATAAGATACTCAATCCACACTTTCTCAATTCTCTGGTGCGAATGCTGGTGTGTCGTTCCACTGCTTCTGTGGATGCAGAGCGTTGCACAGTGCAGCTCGAAGTGGGCTGTACGTCAAGGTAATACCAGCTAGCGCTAGCTTATGTTGTTTGGGAGATTTATAGCTGCGCTGATGCAGATTCAACAGCTTTACTGACTTTTCTGTGTTGCTCTCAATCATCTGTGTCATACTGATCCATTTCATACTGATCACTATGAGCGGTCTAATTTCAGCGTAACTTTGGCAACTTTCAGCGTAACGGTCCATTACGCTGGAATGTGCTGGGAGAACCCTGGTTATCACTAGCCAAGAGATCTGTTTGGAATAATTAACTATTACCATTGGTATCTACAGAAATTTCACAGGTTATATTATTCTCATGCAATGAAAGCTATGTATATGAATGCCCACTCAGGGATGCCATTAAATATTGTGCAATTTAATGCATTTACATTATGTATTTTAATATTCAATGAAATAACCCTTACTCTGTCAGGCATTGGCCTGTGAATATCAGTCCAAATTGACAATATTAGGACAATAGATGAAAGAAGTTTCAAACATTTTCAAACAGCAAAATAAATACATTCATGCCAACTTCTTCTGAAAATATAAGAATTTATTAACAGAAATAATTCAACTTCAAGTTAAACATATTTTAAGCAACAGCTCCTTTATAAGGCTAGTAAAATGTAAGCAAGATTAATATGATTAAAAAAAACTGTGTACTGTGTACAAATAAAAGAACAAAAAGAACAATGGTTAAACCATTACCAATAAAATTATACTGCGATGCTCGTCCTTCAGGTCCGTCCTGAAAAGGGGCCCTAAGTGAATTGTGTAATTGTGCGTCATCCATCCAATGCTGTGAGGCACAACAAAGCTGAAGGTCATGGCCCGAAGAAGCCAATAGAACCACATCATCCACAAAAAGCAAAGATGAGATCCCGATGTTCCAAAACCAGACACCCTCCTCTCCGTGACTGCATCTTTAGATCCGCTCCATGGACACCACCAACAAGATTGTGTCCTCTGTGGAGAACACAAATGAGCATTTTGAGAACTGTTTATTATTGGTTCTGTTCTTTGGGCAGTCATACTCCACTGCAGTAAAAGCCTACTTGATTCTCTCCAGGAACATTTGTAAAACCTTCCCTTACAGTGGCAAACTGACTATTACTGCATCCACATTACATCTACATAAGCTGTCTATTCATGTGCAAAAAAGAACAAATTAAAAACAGCACTAAAGTTCAGAAAAGGAAGCACCTCTGATTTGAATCCACATGTACTCAGAGACATTCACAGGCATTGTTCCAGCTTTAGCTGCTTTTAAATATGAATGAAGCTAGTTTGAGGTAATTTGTAGAAGGACCAGTGAGTTTGGACATTAGTTGGAATGTATTATTAGGAGTATGCAACGTGGACCAGATTTATGTTACATATTTTAACATTTTAATGGCGATGAAGATGAAAATGAGCTGTTTCATATTCCATCAAGGTTTTGCGTATCTTCCGCAGGTTGCAATGGGAGATGTGCTGCCTTAGGTAAATAACCACCCAGCATTCCCTTCCTACATGCCTCCACCATTTCCTTCACCTTCATTTCATACTACACTATGCAGATGCTCTGTCTGCACCAATAAAGATTTACTTATCTTGGTATAATAAAAGACTTGAAAAGACAACCACTTGACCCACTTTTTGATTCACTTATGTAAGAATTCAGCAAAGAAACTTGTTAAACTTGTGCACACATTTTACACAACGGTACCACATAATTATTCAGACATACTTTAAAGAGGAGACAGGATATTGTTATCTGAAAAATTTGCATAATTGCCTCACACAGACCCATATTAATTAAGTGTTCAAATACGCCAACAAACATTTAAAGGCATAGTGAGACAGGCTAAGTTGGCAATAAATCCAGTTTATAGTCTTAGGCCTAATAAATACACAAATGTTTCACAAAAAAGTCTTCTATTACTTATAAATTGCATAAAATTGTGTTACTGTGTTGCTAAACAGTGTACAAGAATCAGAATCAGATGCCAGGTTTGAGGGTACAAACAAGGAATTTGACATTGGATTCCAACACTCATATTTTCTATAAAAAAAAAAGCACAGGCAGACAAGTATCTGCAAGCAGAACAGCAACTGCAATCTCACAGAAAAGGCATTGTTTGAGGAAAAGGTTAAGTACAGGGGCAGTAAGTACAGGATTTTTTTTCACAACAGAGTAGCTGGCTACCCTGACAGTAAGGTGTTCATCAGATCGCCTGGGGATACAAACTGGCTCTGTGTCGGCTTGTTTTAGCCATCATCGCTCTGTATCGCCGACTTGAGGGTAAAAGTCTGAATAACCTGTGACCTGGGTTTTTTGGGGTCGAGAGCTATGTTAGCTGCCCTGGACCTGTACAGGTTGTTAATGGATGAGAGGTCAGTCTTGATGATCCTCTCTGCAGTTGTAATTGTACGTTGTCGTTCGGTCCTGTCAGGTTTTGTGGATGAGTTGAACCCCACAGAGATGGATGAGCGCAAGACAGACTAAATGATGGCAGTGTTGAAGATGATTAGTAACTCCTGAGGAAGGTTGTACTTCTTGAGCTGCCACAAGAAGTACAGTTATTATGGCCTTCTTATGGGTGGTGTCAATGTGTGGGGACCATCTCAGGTCCCGAGAGAGAGAATTCTACTGTGGATCACTTCTGGTTCCTAGGAACCAGAAGTGATCCACAGTAGAATTATTTCAATCAGTAATTTGTTCATTAATATAAATGCAGTTTTATTTATGCTCTTATGGACCTGATAATACAGTTTGTAACAATCTCGACCACACAGTCAGTTTGGAGGGGCATTAAACATTGCTGAGTAAAGCTGTGCATTATTGTTGCATTATCATTTATATATATATTTGAAAAAAATAATAAGGTACTTAGCATAATTTTATCTTTCACTAAACTCAATGGAAATCTGTGTGTGATGATACTCTAATGTGGTATAAGAATAAAACCTGCGGATAATCAACTCCTTTTGGCCATATGGCATATTTTCCATTGAAAACAGCTATCAACATACATTATGTATAACCCTGGTGTATTTCGGTTTAGAATAGAAAATGGACAGAACAGAATGAAGTGGAATAGAATCATCCTTAATTATTCCACTGTGTGGAAATTCAGGTGTATCAGCAGCAAGTAAAGGAAAAATACATGGGGCCTCATGCACAAAGTGGGTGAACACTCAAAAAACTTGCAGTGCAAGGTTTAATGGCCAACTTGGCATGTACAAAACTTAACGAAAATATGCGCTAGCTACACAAACATCTTTAATGGGCAGTTAAAAAAACACAAAGTACTAAAGGCTGAAGTTTTTTCATGAGTTTGAACTTTTATGGTTAAAATCAAAATGATAGAAACAACCTCAATTAGATGTAACAGCTGAATATTCTTCTGTTTTTGTCACATATAGATGTAAATGTGCATCGGTCTATGTACTGAGAACCATGAAATATTTGAACCATCTAACAGGCTCTTTCTCGCTGGAAGTGAAAACGGGGTCAGTTCAGCAGATCAGTCCCTAACAAGTCAGATGTGACGATTCCTAAAGTGGAGACAATCACACATCCATAAATAGCTGCATAAAGTTGTGCGTAATTGTGGAACAATGGCAGTGTTGGCACGGCTGGAGGACATCGCTGATGAAAGAATGCGGAGGGAGCTTATTTTCAGAGGTGCTGACCTGCTGGCACATGATGATGAGAGGCTCATTAACCGGTTCAGATTGCCATGGGCAATTATTCTTGAACTGGTTCCAGCGTTACAGAGGGAAACCAGTAGGAACCATGCGTCATTGGTGCCGATTCTAATTCTAACTGCGCTGCAGTCTTCGCAACCTGAGCTTTTCAGAGGGAGTTTACCAACAGGTCGGGTAGTTAGCATCCCGAACCATCCCAAAGCCACCCACCTGGGACAGCATCATCCAAATGTTGCTCAGATACATAAAAGTCCCCTAAACCATGGCTCTCATTTGCAACGAGGAGCCTATTTCCAAATCTGACCAGAGCTATGACCACACTCATAGTCCTAGAATCCTGCTCAACTCATGAGTCTGCCATATTATCATTATATTTATATTTGTTCTCATCATAATAGTTGTGTCGAGGCACTGATTTGAATATATAACTAGGGGTGAGGACAGGGCAGCCCTAGGTACACATGCAGATGCGTCCAGTAGCATGCAAATTGGGATTTATCAGCGCAATGCACACGGTAACCCCTCTACACACTGTTTAGTTTTGGTCTGAATTTTTTTGTGCGCCGCAAGTTTCTGGATTTTTCCCTACTGCCAATGTTTCGCATGAGAGCTGCACACTCTTTGCACATGAGGCCGCAGAACGGGAAAAAAATACTGCCGTTTTTAAAAAAAAATGGCAACTCAGGTTGCAGTGGTGTAAAAAAGTGTTTACTCTCTTCCTAATTTCTATTTTTTTCTTTTTCATGTTCTTCTTTCTGGCTAGAGAAGGTGGACCCAGGTGTGATTAAACCACAGTTACGTTATGTTTTAACGGAGGAACAATCACTCTTTCACGCAGGGCTCTGTAGGTTTGGATTTTTTTTCTCCCTTAATAATGAAAAACCTGTAATTAGAAACTGCATATTGGGTTTACTTCTGTTGTTGGTTACTGAAATGAAAATGTGTTTGATGTTCTAAAAGTGTGACAAACATGCAGAAACAAAATAAATCAGGAAGGGGGCAAACACTTTTTCACACCAATGTGAATGAAGTTTGCAGCTGTGTGACCAGAAAATGCACAAAATATGTTTGTCTAATTGTACATAAAAAAAGTCATTTTTAAAACATTTCGAACATGTGTCTTTTGACTGGAAGTAAGATTCTCGTTTTGGAGTGGACACGCCACAGTTCTAACTTCAATCTAATAGAGAATCTATGGAGACAGATATGACTGTGCTGATTGCAAGGAGGCCTTCCAAGCTCAGACTTGGAGCTCATCACCAAATGGTCAAAAATGCCAGTGGAAACATGCAAAAAAGCTGATCAGCAATTATGAAAAGGGTTTAATTGCTGAATGCCAATAAAGCTTTTTCAATCCATTATTCAGAAGAGGGTTTAAACACATTTGGACATGCAACTTAAAGCTGTTTTCACAGGTCTGCCTAAAAAGTGGATCAGACAGCTGCAGCTGATACAGAACGCTGCTGCCCGCGTCCTCACTATGACTAAGAAAGTAGAGTACATAACCCCAGTTGTAAAGTCCTTACACTGGCTCCCTGTATCTCAGAGAATAGACTTTAAAATACTTCTGTTAGTCTATAAATCACTGAATGGCTTAGCACCTAAATACTAGGGCTGGGTATCATCTAGGATGAGCCGATTCGATACGATTCTCGATACACAGCTCACGATACGATACGATTCTCGATACATAGCTCAGCTTGATTTGATTCCAATATCGATATTTATTACTTTGAATTAATGCTCAGTGATTCAATCACCAAAATCAGCCACATATTATGTTTATGTTCTATTTATTGATCACAGACATATTAACAGGAAAATAAAGTGCATTTGCTTCAATGCATTTAACGTGTCACAGAAACCAAAAATGTGCCCAAACATCTGATTTTAGGGACAAAGGAGCTTCTAAAATCCTGTCGGCCGTTCCACAAATTCGTCTCACTTGCTCTCCTTCGCTATGAAATGTAATGGTTGCGCTGTAATAACGCCCCCTAGAGGTTGGGAGGTATATCGATATTGAAAGCCAGAATATCGATATTAAATCGTTTTTAAAAATATCGATATTAATCTTTGTATCGATTTTTATGCACAGCCCTACTAAATACATCACAGACTTGTTATCAGTGTATCAACCATCCAGACCACTCAGGTCGTCTGGCTGCAGCCTCACTGCATACCTAGAACACAAACTAAACACGGAGAAGCAGCATTTAGTTCCTATGCTCCACTTATCTGGAACAAACTTCCAGAAAACTGTAAAAGTGCAGAAAGCCTGAGTTCCTTTAAATTAAGATTAAAAACACATTTGTTTAGGATTGCCTTCGACTGTTCTAGTTAAACTGTTTTACTGAAACATCATTAGTTCAGCTTTGTAGTCCAACTGTTCTACATTTTATTCCAACTTGCTTTTATTTTGTTTTATTTTCCTTTATTTTAATCATGTAAAGCACTTTGCATTGTCTCTGTACTGAATTGTGCTATACAATTAAATTTGCCTTGCCTTGCCTAAAGAAATGTAAATGGATACAGATAAATTGCAGATGAAAAGTCATTTTAAACTGTTTTATTTTCTTGTGAGAGATGACTGTCTCTTTTATTATCAGAAACAGACTTCATGGATTAATGGAAATTCTTTTTGATCCAAATCTGCCAGCAGTTTGAATAATCTTGACCTTAACTGTATCACTGTAATATTAATAATACACATTACTAGTCAAAATGTCTAATGTTGCATTGCATTTGCATTGCATCTCTTATAAAACTTAGTTTTTTGTTAGTTTTTGATTTATTCTAAGGTTAATATAAATTCCAGAATATTCACGACTTCATAACACCACTTCAGGTTGCCATGGAAAAAACTGCAGCATATTATTTCTAGCAGCTTCACTCCAGTGCTCGGGGAAAGGTGTTACTTTTTGTATCCAATCCAAATTTATGTACTTTCCAACATCTCAACGCGACAGTTACTTTCTATTACAGCTGCTGTTTATTTTGACACTTATATAAGATTGTTACAGAGCAATGGCCCCTTAATATGTGCATGTATTTTAATAGAAACTTGTTTTTTATTGTTATTCATGTTAATAAATATTCACAGTATAACACATACGCAACACACTTTTTGATGCATGTTTCAGCCTGTAATTATCCGAGCCACTAGCAAATATTGCTTTGCATTAATCTAGTTTCCCTTTGTGGCTTCTTGCACTTTACCTTCCTAGGGAGTTCCTTTCTTATTTAAGTCCATGACTGAAGAATAAACCATCAGCTGAATCTTTATATGTAGTTTATATAAAGCTTAGAGTTACAGACCTCTTAGCTCAATCCAAAATGTGTTGTAGAAATGGATGTTCCTCTCTACCATAGGCTACAGAAATTATTACTTAAAGGATTTTGAAACATTGTTTGTGTTTTGACCTATAAAATCCCAAGTTGTGTCTGCTTCTTACATGGCTTTGGATTATAAGTCGGTAGTTCTGTGAAAAGATATGTTGAAGAAAAGGAACAGAAGATGTTTCTGAATGAGGGAAAGAGCACTGAGAATAAATAAGGAGTTTGGAAAAAGGCTAGGCTGCTCTATGTTCCTATGAGATATGGGACCAATCGTGTGTGTGCGTTCTCCGCCTTCATTCAAGTCTTTTCTTTTCAGAAAGATTTTTTTGTGTGTGCTGCTCTCATTTCTGATCTGCCCATTATCTACTGTGAATGGATTTGAGTACATTCAGGACGGCCATTTCCTTGTATTAGGCTTTCGCTATTGGTCAGATTTAAGAATTTAATTCATCTTTAACCACACTGGTCTCTCCGCTAGCTTGTGCATTTCACTGATTTGAATTTCTCCAACTCACAGAGATCAGATTTTGTATATATATCTATGCCTGTTAAAGAGTAGTGCGTATATATATATATATATATATATATATATATATATATATATATATATATATATATATATATATATATAAATCCTTAGATTTTTGTTGCACTGAGGAGTATTCGTCTCTATTCATGTCATCTTTTTTATGTCAGCTGAACCACAGTGGTCCACTCAGAGTTATACATTTTTTCAAAAATGCAGTGTTTTTTTCAGCTGTCTACTTATGAGACTAATAATAAAAAAAAATGAACAAAAGAAATTCTCCCTCTCTGTGTTTCTTCAAAACAAGATTCGCTGCGTTCCGTCTTCTCCTCATGAACAGATTCATGATTTCTTTAACTTATGTATGTTTGAAGCCACTCTTTGAAAAGAAGGGGGGTTTTCTTTCTGTAGTTGATTCAGATCCGAGAATATAAGTCCTGCCCTAACGGACAGGTACAAATCTATGTCACACTGCTTTGTGGTCATCGGAGAGAACTGGAAAGGTAGAAATTTTCTTTGAAACAGCATGATTAATTGATTTATAAAATAAAAGAATCATCACAGAAATAACAGAGTGGGTTGAAAAGTCTAAGGGCTCGGGCATTAATTCATGGAGTTTCTTTCAAAATCCAGTTCTGGCCTCAGCATGAACAGTGTTGTCTTCTGGGCTGCCGTTTCTGTTGAACATCATTCAGTGCAGTTCTCTTGCTAAGCAGAAGACAACATTATAGAGAGAATCTGTATTCACCAGGAGAAGTAGAAGAAGAGACAGCAGAAAGTACATTATACAGGCTGACTCCATCCACCTTATTCCTTGTGTTCTGCTGTTGATTATGTGAGCCGCTTCTTGTATGATAGTGGCAACTGTAGCAAAGTGGTTTGTGTTGTTTTGCAGGGATCTGTATTTCTGAAGCTACTAGGTTTGCAGTTTAGCTAAATTGTGATACTTTTTTTTGACAGTTATGACAAATACACGTCTATAAACATCTACTTTCAAAGCTCTGACATGTCTGGACATGTTTACGGCTGCACATTGGACCAGATGAAACTTGACCTGTGGCTTCAGCTAGCGCACATTTAACATGCACCCAAAAAGAAAGTGGATTATTCCTGAGATTGTGGGTTATTTTCTATTGGCTATCAATAGCAGAGCAATCTAGACAAATATGGCAGAATCATCGAAATTTAATGCAATCAGTTTCTCAGACGGGCTCTTTATACTTGTAAAGTCAACAAAGGAGGAAAATCCTTAACATGCTATGGGGTTATGACCACCAGAAAAGAAATGCCAGCTTCTGAAAATGATTAAACAGCGCTGCTTAGAATAGATCAGGTATGGTTTTAGGTTTTAGAAATAGCCAGTAACATGTTTACATTCTTTTATGATCTGTAATTGTACATTGGTGAATGACATCACAGTCTTTCCCTATGCAACCGCATTCTCAACCTACAACAGAAAATGATTGTTTAAAAGTAGTCAAATACACACTATTTGAGTTTCAGTGATCTAAACATGTAGAAACACCAAAACAACACTGACTTAAGTTATGTTTTTACCTTCAATTTTTTCTGTGCAAATTCTGGTCACTTTCTTTAGGTTGTCCATCCAATCTTTAAAAGATGAAGGGACCAATATGACAATATTATCCTGTTTGAGATGTATAGGCTAATGCTTTGTTATGATTTTCCCCCGTACTTGCTTTTACATGTAAAAATGTTAGTCCGGAAGTTGCCAACAGACTTCTCACAATGCATTACAAAATTAAAGAATAAGGTGGGTGTGGGATAGTTTGTTTTTTTTTTTGTGTATACTTTTTGCGTTAAATATTCTCTTTGCTGTTTAAGCTATGCATATAGCTACAAACATTGACATACTTTCAGTCTTTTTCTTACTGCTTTTCCTGTAAGGTGAGTGCCACTCATGCCATGTGTGCATTCATCAACAACAGTAAAGCCAGTGGTTTATGATATATCTTGATTATTACATAACTGCAAAGCAGCAAAGATCTCAAAACAAACAAAAATATCCATCGTTCCCCAATTTTTATCCCGTTCTGATTGTCTGGACCTCACATAGCTTGGAGGTGTGTTTTATCTCAGCATACCCCTCTGCTTTCTACTCTCACAACTCGATGCATCACAGTAGGTACCACAACAAAGCTGTTTGAACTCATGAACACCAAAGAATGTGTGGACGACTTGGAGCAGACTTTTTCTGCAGTTGTTGTTCACATGTGTACTTCTCAGCAGGGGATCTTTTTGCTGAAGACAATCTCTGTCTCTCAGCACGGAGCACGAGTGAGGAGAATGCAGGAGAGCTTTTATCTGGAGCACACAGGATATGATGCAAAAGCACATTGTGGAAACGGCTACGCTTAAAAGGCGTCTAATGATTGATGAGATTCCCTGGTAGCTTCTTTTCTCACGCCGTATGTGAATGAATACACAATATCAAAAAGCGAGGAAAGTAACGCACAGGTTAGCAAAAAAAAGAGTATGAACCAGCAACTTCTACCCTTGGATACACCTGCATTTCCCCTTACTCACGGTAAATGCTGTGTTAGATTTGTTGCTCTGTTGCACATTGTTTAACCAGCTGATTTTTTCCGGGTTTCATTTTGGAAGAATATCTCAAAGATACAAGCTATAGACTGAATCCCATTTGGCACTTAACCCTCATTCTTAGCCCTTAACATTTTTAATGAGTAGGGCATCCCTAGGGAGCACACTTACAACTGAAAAGGTTAAGAGATGCACTTTCTAATGTGTTTATGTAAATATTCTCCCAGTTTATATGTTTTTAATGAGTGATTAACCACTGCAACAGGATTTCTGTCAAAGTTATTTGAATATTTTCGCAAGGAAATAATGCAAAATTCTTAGTCTTCAGTGTCATTTAAACAGAAATATCTGTGATCAGAATTAAGACAATTTTTCAAAACTTTTCCTGGCTAATAGGGATTGCAGTTTCTTTGTAGGTCTTACCTGCCAATTCGGATTTTGACCAATGCTTTTTTTTTTGGTTATATACTAAGTGTTATAACAGATGGTGTTGGTTGATGTGTGTGTAAAGACAAGAAAATTGTAAATGTTCTGAGTTTTGAACCTTTACAATCACTGCCGCAACTACTGCTGACATACATTTATTTAACATGGAAAACTAACTCAGAACCGATCAAAGAAAAATTGGGCAAGTTATGTATTTGACCACTGGACTGGCGCATCCCTTTACTGTAACATCTATTTTGTTGTATTCATTTCTATAATAAAAAAAATGAATGTACTAAGTATGGTCAATTTTGATAACCCAAAAAAAAAGTGCAGTAGGTTAGGGAGTTCGTCCTACAATTGCCGGGTTGCCGGTTCGATCCCCCACTCTGACTGTCTCTGTCATTGTGTCCTTGGGCAAGACACTTCACCTGCATTGCCTGCTGGCGGTGGTCAGAGGGCCCCGTGGCGCTGGTATATGGTAGCCTCACCTCTGTCAGTCTGCCCCAGGGCAGCTGTAGCTACTAACATAGCTCACCACTGTCAGGGTGTGAATGGGTGAATGACTAAACTGTAGTCTGAAGCACTTTGGAGGTCGTCAAGACTAGTTAAAGCGCTATACACGTACAAGCCATTTACCTTAGGATAAGGTTTGCTATTTTTTTAAACCACTCTATATTCCATGTTTTTTTTTTAGTATAGTGGCAATACATCATCAAATGTCTATTTCCTTTTCCTTTTCAGTAGGTTACACTCTGTATTTCTTGAGGTCGTTCTTTAAAAAATATTGTGTTTCCCGATGTCTGCTGCAAGTCTGTTTACACAACACTATATTCTTATTAGGCAATGTACTTTTACATATACAAAGATTCGGTACAAACTCATGATAAGATTCTTTAAACTGTAACCAATTTTTCTGTGGAATATTGGAACCACTATCAGAATCAGAATCAGACATACTTTAATTATCCCAGAGGGAAATTACTTTTGTTACATGCTCCAGATATACACACATTTATTTATATATATATATATATATATATATATATATATATATATTTACGACATTCCACACAAGGTAATATGATATATACTTATATATAAAAGTCAATATATATATATACATGTATATATATATACATATGTATAACTATAAATCCAAGTAAAGTGATAGTGACTTGTGCAAGAACAGTGCAAAGAATGCATAAATGTCAGTTACAGAGGGGGGGGGAGGCGTTGTGAAGATTGATGGCCACAGGCAGGAATGATTTACTTGAATTATGTACCAAGCTACTGTCATGTTTGGCTTTAAATGTTTGGCCCACATGCAGAATTACACTCGGAGGCAGAGATCAGATTACTTGATTTTATTGTTGGAGGGGAAGGGGATGACGCTCGAGGCGGACGAGGGCACGACGGATCGGGATCCGAGACAACTGAAAGGGAAAGGAAGATGGTCAGAAGGTGAAGGACCACAGAGGGAACGACTTGGGAGACGTAAGCTTACCACCCGGACGCGGCAACCGGACAGGGGGAGGGCAGTTAGGACTCAGCTTGTTGGTGACAGGTGATCCAGAGACCGGGGGGCGTAGGCAGAGGAAGGGCCGAGCAGCGCCGCCGATCCAGAGATCCGGGACAGCAGAGGAAACCAGACAGGCTCGAGGTAGGTGGTGAACTCGGGAGGATGACTCTGTGAGAGAGTAATGCTCGGGAGGGTCTTTCAAAGGGGATGCGAGCACGCAGGAGGGGACCTGGGAGACAGAAAGGGTAACAGTTAGCGCGACTGAGAATATCTCGAGGAGAGAATAATGGCCTGAAGTCATACATCGACTGATAACACTCTGGCGTTGATCTGCTGTCCGCACGCCGTTCTTAAAGCGTGGCGAGATGCTGCTGAACCAATCCCTGGTGTGCGTGCCCCGCCCACCAGTCAACCAGAAACACCTGAGGAGAAAGCAGAGGCAGAGCCAGCAAGCAGCATGGCTCTGCTGACTGAGTCCTGACAGGTACAGGTGGAGAATGAATTTGGAAAAGGGTATTCAGCAAAAGTTCTAGTTTGAAGAATGTAAATTTTGTTATTCCAACATTTTAAATTAGTTTTGATGTGTATAACATCTTTAAACAATAGATATATAAAAGCTATGAAGGAATGACTAAAATCTCACAAGAAATAAATACTGTATTAATAAACATATGATAACAAAAAGAAACAAGCATAAATTAAAACCTGTCTATTAATGTGATGAAAAGTACATTCTAGCCAGTCCCTATAATTCAGATTGGATAAAATACAATAACATTTCACCATGTCTTGTCCGAAAAAGAGTTGGTGGAAGTATATGTGGACCATATGGATTAATGGTTGTATCTATTGAGAGCCTAAAGGTTTTGTACTTAACTTTCACACATATCCCCTAACTGCTGCAGGGATTGTTTGTGCCCAGAAGCGACATATCTGTGAGTGTGGTCATTCCAGCATTCAGGTCAACAAAAGACAGTGACAGTGTGACATTTTTTAAAAGAGGTTACATAATGTGCGGTCACGGAGGTACTGCTGTAGAGGATCTGGCTTTTCAATTCCACCATCTCAAACTGTCTGAAGACATTAACAATGTGTCTGGGAAACACTGAAAGCACTGCATCTGAATTGTGTTTGTGACAGTATAAAGATCATTCTGATGGAGTTGTCCAAAAGTAAATTTCATATAATGGCAAATCAGTGTATTGAAATGCCAAAATATAATAGTCCAAATCATCTGGCTTTTGCAGCAATCATTATGAAATGGTCTTTAGGGCAGTAATGAAATAAAAATGAAAATACATTTATAATTTGCCAGAATTCAACAAATTGTAGCTCTTAGTGCCATCATCATTGCCATTACAGCTACATTTATTGCTGCCACTGACAGTAAATGTTATTAACATCGCTACTATCACTGCCGCATCTACTGCTGACACAAAGCAAAACCGAAATTAATGTGACCTCCTCAAGGTAATATCTGTGCTGCATTCCAATAAAGCCATCAAAGGTAAACACTGTTCAATGTTTACAAATATTAATGTTTACCGACAGTATAAAAAATTCTGGTGCTCAAGGCTCATGAAAATTACATTATTAAAACAGATAACCACAGTGCCTTTTGATTTGAACCGCCATCTCCATTATTTAATTAAATTCAACTAATGTGAAGTCAGTAATCCCCACGCCTACTGAAGATGTTTAATGTCCGATAGAAACCCTCCTTTTCAGCTTTTAGAATGCAGAGAATGGACCTCGGGACATTTTCCTGCTTTCAGGCCTTGAGAAAGCCTCGGGCTCTCGACGTCTTCCCGCATGTTAACAGGACTGCTCAGGCAGTAAAGCCCAATGAATTGCTTACGTATTGCACCAGCATCATTTGCATGATTTCTTTTCCTGCTGATAACATGGTGGAGTCAGAAGACATTTTCTCTGTGTGAGGTCCCTTTTTCATAGGAGCCATTCTTGTCCTTGCTCCGAGAAAATGTTATTAGAAATGTAATAAGTGTGAGCATCAAGGAGGGCTTAAATGAAATAAGAATTAGAAATAACGCAGGCGAGTTTTAGATGAGTGGGAATTGTTACCCACAGATGGGAGCCAGAGATCAGATCAGCGCTCCACCAATATTACATTCTGCTGTCAGAGCCCCAAATACCTTACTGAAACTGTGCAAATTCGGGAATGCTATATAATTGGACTGTGACTGAGGATATTTGAAAATTATTAGTTGTGTGGGGTTTTTTGGTTGAAATGGTGACATTCTGCCACCTAGAATGAATGTCTCTCATCTCACAATATGTTTTGGCTTTTCATTTTTTGATGTTGATATTGCAAATGCAGTTTGTTTACTGTCATAATGCCCTTGATTTATCTTGTGATTTTTTTAAAACAGGCATCCAGGCAGCTTTTCATGCATAATTTAATGTCCAATAAGATGTAAATCATTTATCAGTCTGAGTTGATTCCACTAACAGTGTTAAATCCTGTGGAGACTAAATAAGCAAAGGTTTGTGATTTATATTTACATTACATCCTTAACAGCTGTTTTCTTTGTACATGGTTCCTACCAATGTTGTGAAAATTATGGAATAGTATGGAATTTTAGTATTTTTTTGCATATGTTTAGAAAAAGAAAACAGCGTGTCGAAAGATATTAGCATTTTGGACCCAGTCTACAAGTTCTATTCAATTAAATTTTAATGATATAGCTGCAATTCACAACACGTCATCTCATTCTAACAGTTCTATCTGTAATATGTCCGTGCCTCAGATCAACTGAGCATCTATCTGACCAACTACCAGTTAGTCCATCCATCTATCTATTCAACTTTTACGCCCACAGTTGGCTGGAAGAACGGGGGAATATAAAATTAATTACACAAACAGGGAGAAGCACTAAACTCAACATTTTCAGGTACACAAAACAATACCTAACCAAAACTAATATCTAAGTTGAGTCTTTTCAAATTTAACAAGCTGAAAACTAGTAAGCAGACAAATGGCAGAAGGTAGAGTATTCACAAGGTTCTCAAACCAAGAGTGTTTCACAAAATGCTCAAACAGCACATGGGAGCAAACAGAGTTGACTGTTGAAATGCAACTCCATTGAATGTGGCTTTCAAAGAGTCTTTTAAAGGGTTGAGGAAGGTCTGGATTGTACCATGGCTTCTGGAAATGGTCCACACACGAGCTTAGTGTGTTGGAGGCGGGTCCAATGTCCTTACAGCCAATCCCAGACACGTGCTGCCACAGTCATTTTTGCATAGTTAAAGTAGGGTCCAGTCTGCACTACTGGGTGTAAAACCAACAGCTGTAACATCAACTAATAATCTATTAGGAATCTGTTGACCGAGCTGTCTTTCCCACCAACCATCATTTAGTTCATCTATGATCCCTTCCCGCCAGCCATCAGTTGGTCTATCCATCTATCCATTTAACTAGTGATCTATTGAAATATTTATCCATCCAGAAAACCATTTGTTGGTCCAGCCATCTATCCTGCCACCCTCCTCTGATAGTTAGTCCAACTATGATTCCTTCCTGACAACCATCAGTTGATACATCCATCCAATAGACCAACCATGAGGCGGGTTATTTAATAGGCCCAGCATTGATGATCTTCCCACAAAACATCAGCTGGCCAACTGGTCCATTAGTTCAACCAGCCTTCAATCTACGGTATTTTTCTGAATATAAATTACTCTGGAATAGAAGTCTCTTCAGGCAAACAATGCATCATAAACAGGAAAAAAAAAACACATGTAAGTCACACCAGACTATGTCGCACCAAACTATAAGTCGCATTTTTTTAGAAATTGATTTCACACAACCCAAGACTAAGAACTGACATTTAATCTGGTAAGGCAATATACTCAATTGCATTGCTGCATCCACAATCGGCTGAATAATATGAAATATACATGGGAGGTTGAATGGGGTACAAGCCAGCAACTACAACCCGCAAAGGTCTCATGAGTGCATTTCATCATAACGGTCTGTTACACTGAAAGATGACAAAATTACGCTGAAATTAAACTGCAAGCATAACAGTGCTATGTGCTAAGCTAACAGTATGACAAGGATGTTTGAGAGCAACATAAAGCTCACGTGCAGCATCAGTGAAGTTGTAAAACACTTTAACAAGATACCTGTAATCTAGCGCTAGCATGGACAGCCTAATAACAGGTTTCAGTTTTCATAAGCCTAGAGGGCCTTCTTGAGGCTATAGATGGTAATGTTTACTACTTGGTTCGTGTTGGTCAGTATGAATTACCACTTAAAATTGATATATAAGTTGCATCTGACTATAAGTCGCAGAATTAGCCAAACTATGAAAAAAAGTGTGATTTATAGTCCAAAAAATACCGTATCTGTCCATCCAATGTCTTATTCTGATTTCTGTAGGTTTCATATTAGTACTTGCCCTGGGACACATTGACATGTGACATGGAAGGAAGCTAGAACTAAAGCCACCACTTTCCTATTGCAAAATGACAACACTTCAGTATAAAGCCACTTTCTCTCATGAGAGCCTTGGCTGTTAATTGAAGATAGACAGGTAATCCTATGTATCTTTTTTTTCAACAATTTGCTTTGAAACCCCTTATTGTACCTCAGACCAGGTGTACCTACTATGAAGATAAAATAACAACAAACAATGTAAGTTGGAGAACAGTAGGACAACTCAGCAGAGTGAGAAAACTAAAAACATGAAGTAGCTATTTGTGGCATAATGTTATTAAATTTATTTATAGATTAAAATATATACAGCATACATTTTTCACCCTGGAATCACACTAGTTGTTTCTGTGAGAACAAACATTGATTTCTTTAATATAAAAATAGGACTAAATCAACTGAAACATTTATTAAACCAGCACAAAGTACATCTCATATCACACACAACAATACAGTTAGTTACTTGGGATCTCCTTTTTGCACTCATCCTAAAGAAACTGCTGACATATTGATGTGATGCTAGAAAAAGTTTGGCAGAGTAATATGTACTTTGTGCCACTGTGAAAAGAAAAAAATAAACGTTTGACCTTTTGAGAAAAGCGAAATGAAGAAGTAAAAGGTCTGTGAAGCTGGTGCTATCAAGCTCGCCCTGAAGCGTGACACTTGATCAATTGCTGAGTAATGTGATATATATACTGCCTTACTGGTAGATATCAGCAACTTTTTCCTGGTTAATTTGAAAAAGTAAATACATTAGTTAATTGTCAGTACATGCATGTCTCTGATCTGTCATATCATGCATATTCAGGTCCAAAGCATTATTATTATAGAGGGAATTATATGAAGTACTGTCAGATTACGTTTAGTTTCTAACTATGAATTTTGAATAAAATATCTACAGTTGTATAATTAGGGGCTAATGGTCCATGTGGAACCATTAGAGTTCGTCTGTATGTGTGGATGATGGGTGCGTAGGTGCCATCAAGCAGCCCCTCATGCGCCCAGATATGGAAGACGTGTGCTGTGCTTTTAATGGGGCCAGATCATTCTCAGCCTGAATAATAGAGAACGAGTGTCTGCCATGTGGAAAGAATACCGCAGTACCAGATGAATGCAGAACATTGTCGAAGTGCTCACTCTAAAATTTAAACGTTTCTGAGGTTCTTCAGACTGTAGTCTTCCAAACTAAAACTGAGGTGAAAGAATGAAGCAGCTGACCCAAAACCTACCAGGTGTTTTGGCCTCAAATACTTCTTCAACCTTCCGGCTCTTAGTTTTTGCTGATATAAAATTGGTCTCAGGTAGTCAGCAGTTTAAGCTGCAACTGTGGAAAATGGTGTATACAGAGCTCCCACAGACTCCGCTGTTTCTCTCCAACATTATTCTCTCTTCTGTTCAGCAACACAGTGCCAACTAAAACATCCATTTGTTTCAGACAGTACTCCTCAGCTATAACAAGGACAAGTTTCACACTTATGATGTATTGTTTTAACCTACAGACTGGACAAGCAAGTTTATTTATTCATACTAATGGATCACACTGAAGAGTAATGCTCTCACTGCCTAAATGTCTCCTATTAGGAGGTCGAGCAAAGTAACAAGCACTATAAAATTATTGTGTTCATTATAATATGCTATAAAAGATGACTGCATTTTAGTAAGCCTTATGCATGAGCTGCATTTGACTATAGATTCAAAGGTATAATGGTTCCAAGGTGCTAATTCCTACTCCCTGTTTCTCAGAAATACTTCCCAGTATGCTGCCATCTGAGATTTGAAAGAAAAAAAATCCTAAATGCGCTATTTATATGCTGCAAAATGCTTCAGCCATTTATCATTGTTATGAAGGCTATCATTGGACCTTGCACAAAAGTCCTTTATAGTAAGTGCTCTGTTCTCTTATGTTTTTTCGTCCTGCCACACAAATCCTTACACCCCATGCTGAAAATAGGAGGCAGTTTAGTTCCTTTCTTTCTGCTGCATTAGATTTATACACCATGGTGCAGTATAATGACTTCACGCTCTTAAATCATAGCAAAAAAAGCTGCCATGCCTTAACTCTGTTTCCCCAATACCACAAAATGTCACATCTGCTTAAAATATGTTCCAGTTCTTTATGCAGAAATAAAAATTGAAATATGTCTTTTATTCTATTACCATTGCTGTGTACGTAACTGAAAAAAATAGCTCATGACATAATGAAATGTAGCATTACGAGTTCAGGTAAACAAGCATTTGATGTACCAGATATTTGTTATCTGCACTTTTAAATAATACAATATTAACCACAACACTAAACGGTGGCAGATCATATTTACATCATATGATGCTAGAAAATAGGAGCGTCATGATACACCGAGTTCATTTATTGAGATGATCTTGATACTGGGTTCACAAGAACAAGATGAGGCAGGATTTTATTCATATTTAGTTTCAGTGAGTGGCCAAACTAGTGCCCAACAAATGATAAAGAAGTGGAGGCTTTTTCAGTGCTTATGTAATTGAGTCCTATTGGCCGACCAGAGTCTTTATTAGGAACTTTGTCACATCACAGGGCAGATCAAGAGCAACTTCCTTTCTTACTTAAAATAAGATTCTTAAACATAGATAAAAGGTTCCAAGCTGACTGTTTCACGTTACTGGATTCCCAACAATCCCCATATTATGAGTAAGCAGCTGGCAACAGTGGAAAGGAACATCCACCTTTTTAACAGGAAGACTAGTATGAGCTGCCAAGTACTGTGAGCAACTCAGGCTGGGGAGTACAAAGCAGAGACAAATAACAAGTGTAGCTTCTATGGAAAGCAATTAGATATAGAAAACACCAAAATTAAAACCAATTTTGAAAAACCAAAAGTATCTCACCCAACTTTGTTTTTACTGATCTTCTCTGCTGCTATTGTTAAATTACCTATTATTAAAAACATTGCAGTTGCTGGAAAGGCATTCTTAAAAAATGTTGATCATCACTGGTCCTTAAATATCTTACATAAGCAAAACTACTACAAGCTTGCTGACAGTAAGTCTGGACAAGACAATAATAATGGAGTGTTCAAACACCTAATATCTTCCCCCTTGTCGGTTTTGTTGTCTGTGTAAGTTTGAAGGGCAAGGGTGTCACGCTTGGATTAGCAGCTGTAATTGAAAATGCAACGTGCTACTGTATATGTGCTGCTAATGCTGTACTTGGGGCGATACTTCCTTAAGCCTTCAGCAGCCTTTAAGCAAGTGGAAAATAAGTCCTTGGAAGTAGACGTTCAGCCATACAGCCAAACGAGTTTTGATGTTACACACTTCCTGACAATATTTTATTTACACAAAATGGAGATGATTATAACTTGTGACACCTTTTCTCCTTTGAAAACGTGTGATTTATTTCTGTAGCAGGTGATCGCTGTGGGTGTCTGAAGTGGCTGCCAGCCTAGGTTTAGATCTGTGTATACCTGTGTACGTTCCTGATTTCTCGTTGTTTTGAGCCTGTTTATGCTGTGAATAATAATAATTCTGCACTCTAAAGTGCCGGACCTCCAGGTTCGGGCATAAAGCCAGTTCCTTTACAGAGGATATTTCAGGCTGCAGGGAGGATATTGAAGACTCCAACTCCCAGGGTAAGTACACAGAGAAATGCAATCCTCAAATGGAAGACACTATGTTTTGATGTCCTCAAGTATCTGTTCTTCAGAGGTTCAAGGCTGGGCTGTAATGTTCTTTGAATTTCAACGAGTTCTGGTTTCTGGTTCAATGATGCCTGCAACCTTCAGTCTTATAGCCCACTTCTTATTGTAGTTTAATGGCTGTTGTATTTTTTACTTTGATTAAAAATAATGCTATTTTTTTAAATCAATGATAAATGCTTTTTTTAATCAATATTAGATCTGAAGAATATTATTGCTTTCTATTGTAAATATATTACTTATTATGTTCACGCAATGTATGAATATATTGTGTGATAAAATAAAAAATGTTAATGACTTTATTCGTCAAAAATCAAATCACTTTAGTACTACTGCTATTTTTAATATTTTTTATCTTGTTTCATAAGATTATTTTTGAAGGATTGCATTTATTATATAATAAAGTAATTGCAATATGGTTAAGAGGTAAATTTGATCTTTTGCTATGATCTGTTCATTTAAACAAAGAATTCTGTAAAACCTACTTATGCATAATATAGGTACAAAGATGACGTAAAATCAAGACCTTCATCATGAACACAATCACTATAATACTGTAGAACATTTATTACTCAAGAAATGTGTGTATTTTAAATTCAAAAGTGAAGAACTCTTACTTCACAAAACAATTTATTCTAATTTATTTCAAAAGAGTGATATTTTTGGTGCATTTATAAAAGACTGGTGTGAAGATTTTTATGCACCATAATTTGCAAATTTGTTAGACTGAAACATTTTCCGCAGTGTTTTTGTTACAAACGTCTCAATATTGATTTGATTTGTGATTTATGTATTTATAGCATTTCATTCATCCTCTAATGGATTAGATTTTGAATGTGAATATTTGTGTTTTATGATAAAACATGATTAAAAAAAAATAAGAATTACTCCAAAAAAAGTCAAAAAAAGTTTTGTTTAATAAAGATAAAATCACACATTTTCAGATTATGTTCTTTGTAGGAAAGGGAACATATTAATTTACTTACAGAAATAAATGTCATGTCAAACTTGACAGTATTTGAGTATTGATTATTCAGACTGAAGATGTAATTCAATACTGAAAAAAAATATTTAATTCAATTTCAGTAATAGAACAGTGGTTATAGTAATCATTTACCCTGTGTTTAATTCTTATTTTTCCTGTGTATTTTTAAATGAAAGCTTCCGTGTCAGGTTTTGGGAATAATGATTATTAATTTGGAACTAATAATATAATAGTTTATCCATTGGAATCTGCATGCTCCCAGTTGCCAGTCACAATGCTAGTTAATTCCCAAATGAGGGACAATAAGGTTATAAAGTATAAATTGCGTTCTATTCTAAAGTCATGTAGCTCATAACTATGTTTGCATAAAAATGAAACCTGGCTTCATAAAAGAAAAACATGTAACTATATAATCTTACTTTTAGTTTTGTTGAAATCAATCTTACCAAATATAACAATATTTTGCAATGTCTTTTAGAGACATATACTATATATTTAATACTGTAATTTCAAAAATGTATTTGTTTTTTTGATACAGTAGATGTTACCGCTTGAAAAAGTAAAGATGAACCAGGTACAAAAATACAGTGATCTGTCTGGTTGGGCACTCTGAATATTTAGTCTATACACAGCCAAGTGAAAATAGGACCTGATAATGGAGGTTTTTGTTCGCGTCTGACCTTTAGCAGTGAATAGTGTAATCTTTGCCCTGTAGCTAGATGACCAATGACATGCTCAAGCTACTGCACTTTTCCGCCCACTAAGCTGTGCAGCAAAATGCTGAGGTGATGAGTGATGCAGGCAAGGTGCAGAACATCAGTGCAACTCAGGAAAAAGCTGCAAAGATAGAATCCACACTGTCTTGGCACACTGAAGATAAATGTGATAATTTGTAATGTGTTCACATACAGTCTGGATCTGTCAGCAGATAGGAGGACACCAGTGATTTACACAGAAGTATCAACCTTAGAGGAAGCATAGACTATAACCACTGAACCTGTCTGTATTAATAGATGAAACCAGAGGATAAGTCACTGGGGTTTAGAAGGGGAAAAAAAGAGTAAAGGGATTAAATTGAAATGCAAGTGGAACCTATTTACTTCAGTTCCTGCAAACTAGTTCGATGGAGCTTGACAGAAGCTGTACTGGCACCAGTGAATTCAGCATAGGTGATGTGGAAAAAGGGCAGTTGGCTGAGTTACACATTGAAAATGAATAATCCAGCAGTCTCACACAATTCCAGTCTCCATATCAAGCCACCTTCAGATGAACAGCCCCAATGGGGCAGCTTGAGGCCGCTGGAGTTGGCTTTTTTTTTTTTTTATTGACCCCATCACGCTCAGTAAGATGAAGGCAGTTAAGAAGTGTGACTGTGACGGTTATTTTGCTCACAGGTGTTTCCTTAGTATCCCATGAAATATAAGTGAGCGGGTGATTTGTATTTCAAGGGTTTTTGGTCTGGAGTTTTTGACACAGCAGAGTTGCATCTTCTTTTTGTATGGCTGAAGGTGCTGACAGCTTCCATTTTCCTGAGCTGAGCCCTTGAAGTTAGGGGTGCACACTGGGTAGAGGACATTTTACACACTTCCTTTTCGGTTGTACTTCACTGCTGCTGGACACCGATGGTAACTCTCCAGTGCTCTTTTCCCTTGCATGCACTGATAGATTGACTGATCTGAGTCTATGAGAAATCAATAGGACATAGCTTTGAGTGCTCTTCATATTGATTTTTCATGGAGAGTAGTTTTGTGCTAACAAGAAGTAGGACTTTACTTCTTTGGGAAAATGTCATCTTTGATGACCCTGTGGACTGACCCATTAAAGTATGCAGGTGGTAATAAAAATGTACACACACGTGTGAAGAAATGTATGACTTTTTATTGATGAAGTTTCAGCAACTAGTAAAACATCAACTGGCCTAGACTAATAATCCAATGCATGAATAATGGCATGCAGTCGGATCTTCACATGGCCTTTTACTTACGGAAACTGCCGTTAAGTTAAGAATCACAGTGTAATGTTCTGTTTTTTAACAGATGTATTTTCGAAATTTTAATCCATTAGAATCCAGTTTTTTTTAAGTAAGTATAATTTTTGTAAAGACAAGAAAACAATTCCTCAATGATGTGTGTTGAAATTCTTTAGTGTGACATATTTGTTACATTGGGCATATTTAACAAATATAATAACAATTTAAACAAAACTATTGTTGACCAGTTATCACAGGGCTCTAGACTAACATTTTGCTCTATGTGCACCAGCACAGAACTTAAGTGCACCCAAATCACCTTTAACACTAAGAGTTTCACTTTATTTATTTATATTTTTAATCGCTGATCATATAGACAATATTAACTTGTAAATGGATAACAATTTGGTCATCATAAGTGTCTTTATTTGAAACATTTAAATCATTTAATAGTGTCACTTTTCTGCTTGGCAAAACAGTAGTCAACACAACACTTAATATATGTGTTAATATGGAAGTAATCACCTTTGATTCAGTCATGTAATTATATATATTTATTATAATTGCTTATCTTTAGTGAGCCACTATGTGCCCCCATTTTCCTGTCCTATTTGCTTTTAATGCATATAAAATATATCGCTGAGGGAGAGTCATTGTTTACCTAAATTCTGTTTCAAAACAAACAACTTTTTACAGCATTTCTTTTACAGTCTAAACAAACATCTGGTCCATGCAAATGTACTGTATATATAGTTACAAAAAATTGTTTTGTGAGAACTTGTGAGAACTTTTACAACGGCTTTGGTAGTTGAGAATTGCGGGGGAAAAAATTAGGTTTGAAATGAAATAATGAAAAACATAAATGAAGTATAATAAATATGGTGACAAACAGGTGCAAACATGCAGCAGAAGAATGAACGTGGCACTAACAACCAAATGCGCTGCAGCAGAAAAAAATGCTGATTGCAGAAAGTGCTGCAATCAAAGACATCAGATTGATGTAAACTCCAAAAAACACACAAAAACAAATTAAGCAAAAGAAAGCTGCAAAAGTAAAAAGCTGCAAGTACCAAAAACAACAGCAAGTTAAAAGGATCCACAATTAGTTCTAATAATAGACTATCATCGATATACGTTTGTCAATCGATATATATATATATCTAGCACGTACGTCCCGGCCCGGCTATGTAAACAAGAGATTGGAGAACAACACGGAGAGATAGTGTGTGACGTTTAAACATAGTCCATCTAAAAAGATTACTTTAGTTCTTCACAAAACCATTTTTAGTTCTTTCTATCTAAAATAAGGAAATTTCACTTATTGCTCCTTTAAGTTGTTTTTAAAAATGTGGCCTTAATCTTCTAATACATTATAGGACATCAGCATATATCCCCTACTCCCTCTAGTGGTCTGACAAACTTCCCTTTTTTTTTAGAATAAGTTTGTAGCATGCTCTAACTTGCTGTTATTTTCAGTACTTGCAGCATTTTTTTTATTTTGCTTCTCTTTTCTGTGATTGCAGCATTTTTCTTCTGCAGCATTTTTATTTTGCATTTTTTGTGTTTTCAAGATTGCAACATTCTAATCTTTGTCATTGCAGCAGTTTCCCTTTGCAGCCTTTCACTATTACCTTTGTTTTTTGTTTTACTTACTTCTTGGGTGATTTGGAGTTTGCATCATTCATGTGTCTGCAAGTGTCCATTTGTGGCAGGTTCAGCTGTGTCTTTGTACCCATCAGTAATCTGAAATAAAACACAAAACATGCATTTTCTGTTTGGTTCAGATGATCTCACGTGTCATCCTCACTTTTCAGTTCTGTAAAAAAAATTACTACTCTCAGTAAAAATTTACTTTAAGTCAAGTTAGATTAGTGTGATGTATTTTTAAGAAAACATTAATTTAAAAAAAAAAATTAGGTAGCTCTTTAAATTGAATCCCTTTTTGACAAGTACGTCATATAGGATTTTCTTTCTTTATTCCAATAAGACACAGATGTCACAACTTTTTTTTTGCCAACCAATTGAATTAAATTTGTTTAGAAATTGGCTCTAAATAGGTTAACCATAATCTAGGATGTGCTAATGTAACTATTAAATGTAATATTACCTTTGAACACAAAATCATGCTGTTACAATTCAGCTGGTTCTGTCACAGTTACAGGCACAACACCATTTACGAATATCAGCGTATGACACACTCACATAATATAACATGAATCCAGTGGGAGGTTGAATTGTCTTTAGTTTTGGATATAACGTGGCAAAGGATAGGACAAAGCTGAACAAGGAATTTTCAGAGCAGTGAAATTGTATATTACATGAATTTCGCGGTAGATTCTGGGTAGTTAGCAGATTATTTTAATGTTGAGCGATCCACAAAATCTTAAAATTCTAGGGAGAATTTCTGCTTTTACCTAACTGTTGTTTTTTTTATCCGTGTGTGTGTGCATCCGTGTTTTGACTGGAAGATAAAGTCAAATGGTGCCCGTGTGTAAAACTCATATCTGTAGAAAATTGCTTTTAAATTTTTATGACATGGCAATCAAGGTGACTTTCCATCTTCAGGCGTGAACTAAAGGCTAACTGCACTCATGTTGTACTTGTGCTGCTTTTGAATACTAAACACAGCTACATAATCAGCATTCCATCACATTTCCATTTTTCCCTTTTTTTTCACAAATTCTGTTGCATTTTTTTTTAAATGCAGGGCCTTATTGGCCCAGCTCTTTATCGGACACACTTGCTCTACTGGGACATTTTTATTCTACTGCTTCTTTGCATCCACGGAGCACTGATCCTGCTCATTTGCTTTGAATATTTGCTCTCCCTCTCCTCCAAAGAGCTGAAAATTAACCCTGTTTGATCTCACTTCTTTGCTTTCCACACTTTCTGTTTTCATGTATCGTAACATTTTTTTCTGCTCTTCCCTGGGGTAAGAGGAAAAGGCCCCTCGCGGCTCCAGATTTAGAAAAGCTTCTGTTTTCCACTGAATTTCAATGTGTGTTAGTCTTTCTTTCATCCTCTGTTTCTTTACTGTGTGCTCTGTTTGCCACTGTATTTTGCTTTCTATCTCTGTTTATTACCTAATGAAAGGTTACAGGATATTTTACGAAGTGAAGCCCAGTTTCTCTTCCCCTTCAGCTTGTCAGAGCATTTCTTTTTTAAGATCACAGCAGATTAGGTGTAGTATTACTGATTTTACTCATACAAGAGGAAACTATTTGCTCGATGGCCATTGACTATAGGTAATGAGAAGTTGGTCCTACTAAATTGTTTTGTGCATTCCCTCTGCCAAAAGATGGATTTCTTAAATCAAACAACTGATATGAAGTATTTCATGTCTCGCACATCGGCGTGTAACGTCTCATTATACCTCAGTCTCTCAGTCTTCTTTATCAGTTTTTCTTTCTTCTCCATACATTACATTTTCTTCTATGTGCTTCTTGCTTTGAACACCAGTGTCTTAGTAAGCTCAGAGTACTAGCTGGATCTCTCTGAATCTATATGAGCAAGGTTTGGCTGAGTGATGTCTGTTGCAGATCTGATTCTCACTCTGTTTGTATCCTTGTGCATGTGGGTGTGCGTGTTGCGGGTTTCGTTTTTTTGATAAGTCACCTCTCCCGGCTCTCTCTCTTATCAGTTCCCTGGAAAGTCACACCACAAAGATAAGCAGTGACAGGATTTTTTTAAACTTTAGTCCACATTTTTTCTGGGTGTAAAAGATGCTTAAAGGGAATGCTTACTTTAGATTTGTTTGAGGTTATGTGAGTTTTTTATAAGTATTACTTATCTTGTGGCATCGCATTACAGCAATGGAGGAAGGTTACCCGCTAGTTAGACACACCCCTCATTTAAACTGATTTTAGCAAATTTCAACAACCCTTACTGAACATGGTTAGGTCCATGTTGTACATTGCAGTTTTAGCAATATTAACTATCCACACTTTCACAAAAGACATTTTTTTTAGCTTGTTACTAATTTTCTAGCCAAAAAATACCCATGTCGTTACGTTGGAAGTTATGCTGCCTTAGGCTAGAGGCTGTATCAATCCTCTAAATGCACCTTGAGGGGGATAAAGTTTGGGATTTTGCGGCAGGCTGTCATTTGTACAATGTTACTGTGCTTTTCTAGGTCTCATAGTTGTTCTGAAATGATTCCATTCTGCAGTTTAGAGCTGCACAATATTGTAATATTGAGCTGACTAAAGACTGCTTGGATACAGTGATAAGCAGGATCTTATATTCTAAATTCAGAGTTTATAGTGTCATTAATATTATGCGAGAGGATGTTCATGGGAGACAGAGATTCCTCTGGGGGTATTGAGCAGAAACAGAGAACCTGGCTAACCTACCCAATTGGCCAGCTTATATGACCTCATTAAAGGTCACAGGTACAAATTTTTCATCAAAATGTACGCCTATCATACATCAACAGAATGCCTAGAGTGGTGCAGAATAAACTAATATTAAATTAATATTACTAATTCTACTGAAAAATAAATATATAGTATATAAATAATTGTTTTAGAAATTTTGACAGGTCCAAATTATATATCTGCTTCTGGTTACGATGCCAAGGGTTGACACGAAAGGATTCTTTACCAACAGGAATAGTAGGTTGAAGTCACGTGAGACGGAGCTCAGGTGTTGCCAGGTCATAGCAGCTCCGTGATAGCGCTGAGAAATGGCATCTTTTCGTTGTCACAGTTCTCAAATTCAAGCAGACCAAAAAAGAAGCAAAATCAGGGTGAAAGTTGGTCAAGCTTCTAAGCATTGGTGCCAACTAAAGGAGGCAAAGGTGCTTAGAAGCCCCACTAAGGTTGTCCCTTTCCTTCTGCACAGGTACATTAAATTTTGCTAATGCAAACCAAAGGACCTGGCAACTAGCTGGGCGAACAGCACAATTAAAGATTGGAGCGAGAGCGGGCGAGCGTGAGTGTGCCACCTATTAGCCAGGAGAAGTCAAACTTGTAGCTATTTCCTTTAAATAAGTGTTAATCTATAAAGAGCAAGACCAGAAAAGTGATGCTATTCCTCGCAATAAGCAATAATGTTTCTAGACTGAGCAGTTGTTTATTCTATAGTTGGCTTTAGTCTTCCATCATGTGTACACAAATATTTGAAAAGAACCATTAATTTTAGCTGAACTGACTTTAAATGTATCCTACTGTTTGTGTCTGAACTGGAAGTAGAAATGAATCCTAGATTGTTTATATATAAATATATGTAGCTGAGCTGAAAATATGCATAAATCTTTGTCATAAGACTACTGGTTGTCAAAACACTCAGGTTCTCTGGCACCCTGTATGTGTTACTATTTATTAGAAAAAAATAAAATGTCAAAATGTTATGGATAGCATTGTTATAACTTTAGTATCATTTTAACTGCAATTTTTTTAAATATAATTTCAGATTTTATATAGTTTCTTAAAGAAAGGAAATTAAATCATTTGGAACATTTTGTTAACATTTTTCAGTCAATACTGTGATAGTATTAAACAATTAACTCCAAGTTATGTGGTGAGACGCTCACTTCTGACGATACAAATAATCTTGTCCCAGAGATATGACTTTCAGTTCGAGCTGTTTTAAATAGCTAACAACAATCAAAGGTTGTTAGCTTTAAACCACTTTAATGATTTTGGTAATTTTTCTACAAGCTAACGCTGATGTGATCACTGTCAGCTACTCATAAGGAAACTGTTACACATAATAACCTCACAGAACTTCACTTGACAAAAGCTAAAGTATCCCTTTAAGGTAGAAATTTCTAAAAGAGTGTGTTTAGTTTAAATGTTCTCATTTAATCTGTCTTTGAACTTACGACAACCTATTTTTTGTTAGTTTGCTAGAACACAAGGCATTTACAGAGCCGTAGTACATATACAGTACATTTTCTTAATGATGATACAATCTAAAGGTCACACATCTGTGGGGTCTCTGTATTTCTGGCCTTCCACTGACAATTGCCTTTGGTAGTCATTAGTTTTCTACATTCTCCTTTCATCTATTCTCTCGTGGTACATTTCTGCTAGTTCCATGTCCCTCTTTTCTGCTATATTCCACTTATGCCCTCCTCTGTCATAACAGAAATAGGTTTGCACAGGCACAGCACAATTTAGCACTTTTTAGTTTTTTTTTACCTTGAAGGTTTTTAAGCAGTTGGTGATATAACTCCTCTTTGCTGTGATTGAAGAAGATGTACTCGATAGCCTGAATCAGTATTTTTTCCGCCTTTTTTTTAAAAAACCTCTGTTTCATTTACTTAACGACAGCAGCAGGTACAGTTTTCAATGGTGTTTTGTCAAATATTAGTTTTTCAGCCACATCATTTCACAAAACTGTTTTTCATGGCTGAGCCTTTTACAAGATAGTGAGTCTCTTGAGCTGGTAAATAGAATTAGAGCTAAGATAAAAACAAATAATTACCCTTCATTTGAAAACACTCTGTTCCTTTCTCTTTCAGTGTAAATCAGTGAGCTATTCTCAATAAGCACAACCCTAAAGTTGGAGGTTTAATTGATCCAAAAAAATGGCAGCCTGGCGGCTCAGTGGACGCCAGCAACATGGTTGATTTATCAGCCAAGTACGAAACTATACTCCCCATACTAATTCACAAGAACACATTTTCTGTCTATAAAGGCTAAGCAACAAAGAAAGCCTGTCCCATTTTCTATTGGATGATTGAATTTATGTGCTTTGTGTGAATGAGCTGCACAAACAAAAAACAAGAACATTCATAAAAGGAAATGTATAAGACATGCGAAGACTGGTGGGCTGTGTGGCAATCAATGGGCTCTGCTGTGCCTCTGACATTTCTATCTCAGATGTACAACAGAAGGTGCCTCCGAGAGTGCAGCAACAACATTGGAAAGCAGGAGAGTGCTGGGTGTCTCACTTATTTATGTGCCTTTTTGACTTTTATTCATCATGATTTGTGGAATGCCGCACACAATAAAGGCTGACAATGAATGTGTCCTGTCCATCATGTCTGCTTCTGTATCTAAACAGTTGAGTGTCTTTTTCCATACCTCCTTTACTTTTTAATATCTACCGTGCATTTTAGTGGGGTAGGAAGATACGCTGCATTAGATAAACAACACTTCAGTGTTATGTTCCAATTCATTTCTTATTGTAGTACACCTAATCTGATCTCCAGCTAAAACAGGCTGCATCAGATTATTTTGGACATGTCATAAAATTCGGTGGGATGAGGTTCCAAATGTACGTATGTGCCACTGGCACGGCACTGACACAAGTGCTATGTTTTAGGTTTTTTCACAGCAACCTTAAGTAACCTTAAGCCTACTAAATGTTGGGTTTCAGCTAACGTTTAGTAGTTATGGTTGTTTACTCTTATTTTAACCCTATCTTAAGTTAACGATCTTTCGTTTTATCTCACTTTAATGTTTGATTTTACGTTGAGTTTAGGTTATTTTCTTTTCTCTACTTTTTTATTTAGTTTTTATTGCCGTGATTAATAAATGTCCAAACCAAGTTCCCCAAGCTTAAAGGAGCACACCTAATTTCCAACTCTTTCACTGTCAGCATCAGCACACTGGATCTTGCTTGACTCTTTATTTGCATTCAGTCTGCATGCCAAATGCATAGAAATATTTGAAGATATTTGCTCTGTGTGTCAACTTGTGTATCTACATGCATACACAATGCACTGTCCTCTGTGAACGTATGCATGCTTTAAGCAGAGTTAGGGAAGAGGGACATTTGTATTGTGCACCTTTTCTGTTGACTTCAAACAACCCTGAGATTCTCTGATACAAAAATGACGCTAACATGAGTAGCAAATATACCAAAGTGGACAGAAAACCCACATGCACAAATATTGTGCGACGTTAAATAGCATTAGGTTAAAGCCTGGATAGAACTTATTTTTTCATTTCAGCCCCACTGATCTAAGAGCAATCTCCTCTGACCAGTATTGATAACCACCATATTGAGGGTTGCCGTGGACCATAGCAGTCACCAAAGCATGGAACAGAAAAGGGCACAGAAGAATTCTGGGATGTAGCAAATACGCTCTGACACAACTGTGGGTCACCTTAAAGTCTTAGAAAACCACGTACCTGAATAATGTCAGCAGATAGTTAAAATTCTCCTGTAGGGTGTTGAGAGACAGAGAGTGCAACCCGTGTAGAAAATGTTGAAGTAAACAACGTCTTTTAACCACCCAACGCTGAGGTAAATGGAAAGAAAACAAGGTATGTGAGGACTGACAGAGAAATAAGGATCTAAATGAAAATCACTGATGTGGTGAGTGGGCTGTGCAACTGGTTGATGCCTCTCTGATGCCTCACACAGCTCTCAGACTGACAGAAAGCTTTTGATAAGCAATCTTAATGTCAGTTGCACTCAAGTTCAGCCAACGTGTAAAACTCCCACGTCCGTCTGTATCGCACAAGTGTTCGCTCTTGTAAGTTCAAAGTTGTTGAAATTACAAGCTTGAAATACTTGACATTCACATCAACCAATCCCAATTTAGACAAATCTCACTTCATAAATAATGCCATTTTAAATTTGATTTGGTCTTGTGGCGGTGCAGAGGCTTCCAACCAAAAGCTGGCACACTTGAATATTTTTCCATCCTTAATGCTAATTAACATAAATACACTTGGCATTTACGGCTGTGGAATTACAAATGTACACAAATACTGGAACCATCCGCTGTTTTCACAACGGTGCTAACAAAAGAACAGTGGATAAGGGCAAAAAAACAACATATATGGACATACATGTGCTTTACTATTAAAAGTAAACAATTGGTAAATCTGCAGCACAGCAAAAAAAACATCCAGTTCCCAGGTTTTCCTTCAGTTTGGCTCAGAAAACATTTAATCACCCTGCTAAGCAAATGTGCAGAAATATAGATCAGTTTTAAATGTGGTGAGCAGTCAGATCTTTGTGCATCCCCAGTCAATTCTAACAGAGTTTGACTCCTTTATTTAACTCTGTCTCCCTAGAATCCAATCACCCGGGATGTATTTTAGCATCTGCTTTGAATATCCTCAGCGTCACACTTATCGAACGTCTGCATCTCTGCAGACGACTTCCTTGCAAATTAAACTCAGAAAACCCAGGCAGACTGTGCTTTATCTCTTTCAATTTTTTATAAGCAAGGCAAACACAAACTTTTCAAGTTTAGAAAACATACGGTGGATATGAAACAATTTTTTTGTTTTCTTTTTACAGCTGAAGAAAATCAATCCAATTTAAAAGTGTATGTGAAACCACATTTTTCTTGCTGAGCTGTTGACAGTAGTATAGTTTACAACTTGAAATTTCCATACTTTTTTAATGGGAATATTGAAATAAGTAGCATTAACAGGAACTACCACTAAGCACCAGAATCTATAGGATACAGTTCTGAAAATCCAGGTGTGTATTAGAGATAAACGTAAATACTTAGTTTGCAGTCTTTGTCCAGTATCCAGTCTCTAATATCTAAAATGCACATCCTGACATTTAATCTTTAACACTATTCCCATCTTAAGTACTAATTTAACCCACAAATATTCTACTATAACCTTCTTTAAAACATTTACAGTTAAGCCCAAAGTTATTCATACCCTTGATAGATTTAGATTAGGAGAAGCCTTTTACTTTTACTAATGTATTTTCTTAAGAATTAAAGTGATAAAGGGGATTGACCAATCCAGATTCAAAACTTTAATCCAATTGTCAAAGGTAAATAACTCATTTTCATGTCACTTGTTAAAATGTAGAAAAAAGTACAGATCATTTATATATATATATATATATATTTTTTATTATCAAAAATGATCCCCAGTTGTAGACTTTATTCTTGCATTGTTGCATTTCTAAACATTTCTTGTATTGTTGCATTTCTAAACAAGAAATTACCTGTTAACAAAAAGATGATCAAATCTCAATTTGCCAGGGAATACTTTTCTTCTTAACATTCAAAAATATTTTGAGCTCCTACAAATCCATTTGAAGATTGACGGGGTGTAATATATGCTCCATTGAAATGATGAAATACTAAACAATGTCTTTATTTATCAAACAAAAGGTTAATTTAACTTCAAAAACCACAAGGGTGATTAGTGACGTACTTAAAAGTAGAATGGAAGATTTTTCCAGAAATGTAGGTAAGAAAGGCCCAAGTCCCTTTTTGAATAAAGGCGTGCATGCTCAACACCAGCCTACCTGCTCTTCCGCTCCTCCGGGGGATCCCATGCTTGCGAAGTATACGGTGAGAGCAGCGGAGCTACAATGAATGGCTAATACTGGCTACATAAACACTAGAAGAGTGCATGCGCAGCTAAGCAAGCTGAAACTAAAAAAGATCACACACATTGGCCTTACATGTGTGATCCCTCCGGAACTTGAAGCCGAAAAAGATTGACCACTATACCTTTAATACCTTTTAAATCCTGTGTTGAAATTTTCCACTTGTTCATTATATGGTATCTAGTCTGGATGCTGTTCTATACTTTCAATCAGAGGATTTTCAAAAATTAATTGGAAAGCATGTTCTAAATCCACATTTAGAAAGCCCCAATATATGTTCCAAGATATTCTGTTTATAAGAAAATAAAAAGTGATGCTCAATGTATTCAGTGAATGGGAATGAGAGAAAATGAGATAGTCCAACAGAATTGGATGTACTTTATGCTGTCCTCGTTTGTAGCGGAACAGATTGAAATTAACCTAAGATTACCCATATTCTGCAAATGTTCCTGGCGAATAAATCAAAGACGCCCTTTCATCAAATAGGCCTGTCACCTGTCAGACCTGCAGTCCGCGGCTCACGTGCTGGCTTCCTTTACCCCGGATTGTGCAAGATATAGATTATTCATGGCTTACTCTTGTGTTAACCAATGTTATACAAGTAAGAAAGAAATATCCAACACAGAAATGCCATGCAGAGTTTTTTCCCAATTGTTCATGTTGTGGCACATTGAAAAATCTTAATCCTTGTCAAATTAACTGAAATAAGAGACGGAGATGTTAAAATATGACTCTCTAATGGACTGTAGCAGTATTCATTCAGAATAATGTCTTGTTATGCTCCATTTACTCTATCTAAAGAAAAAGCTACTTCCACTGAAGTTTTCAATGATATTTTTTCTCCAGTCTATCTTTTCTTTATTCAATGTTTTGAAATGTGTCTATAGAGAGGAGATATCAGTGGAATAATATATTTTCCAAGAACTGAATGCAAAACTGTCAGAAGAAGCTATTCACAAGTGAGAACCTATTCGATGTTATGCTCCTTTGTTTCTGAAACTATACCACTCTCTTGTTTTTGGCACACAATATAATCACACTCACCTAAACAAAACTTGTGCTGAGGTCAGCAGAGTTTTCTTACTTTTTAATCTTTGTACTTGTTCAGAAAGTTTTAAGGACATGCCGCTGGCAAAATATTTCTGGAGGAAGCAGAGCTCCTTCCTGTGTGATATGGAGATTTGAATGGCACCAAAGGGTAACCTTCAGGCATATTTTAAAAACTGAACTATTTTGGAACAATTTTTCTCTCTTCTTCTCTCATGTTTTTAAAAGCTATTAACGATAGTGGAATATCCTAAATGTATGTTGATTAGTGTTGAGCAATATCTAAAACTATATCTAAATAAATATCAGATTTACTTTATGATTTAACATATTCCATTTGTTTTTGTCAATGTAAACTGAAGTACCATGTGAGAGGAAGAAGCTTTTTATTGGCAAAACTTCAAAAAATTACACAAATATTTTTAGACTTTTCAGATCTTTTTCTCTGATCACCTGCTGATCACCTGCTGATCACCTGACGACTGCAGTTAGGGACCCACGACCCTTAAATCTTACCAAACTGACAAGTGATGGTCAGCAGGCAGTATCATATTAAATTTGCAATATGTTTTATTTCTGCACACATGACCAAAAATACTGCTTTTATTGTTTTTAAACAGCTTTTCCTTTAACAAACCCGATGCTGTTTCTATCTTTACAAAGCTACCTTAATAACATCGAGAGGTACACAATCAAAAGCTTATATCAATATAAGCAAATCTAATTTGCAGTTGTCATGAATGCACTCTTTACATGTTGATAATATATCCATCCTCTTGGAGGGGGTTTCATTGCAGAAGATGCTCAAATCTAAAGCAGGTCATTGCGCCCCAGAAGACTGTTCAAAATAATGATATTGCATTCCAATATCCTAATATAGTATAACCCAGGGATTCCCAAAGTGGGGGTCGGGACCCCCAGGTGGGTTTCGAGACACCTCTTGTTTGTACGATGATTTGTTGCTGATATGCAAAAAAGACTTTGTATTCTTTTATTTGTGAAAGGCTGCACTTTTTTTGTAAGAGTTCTTATAAAAATTCAACTTTATTCTCGGAAATTTACAACTTTCGTTTCATTTTTCTGATAATTGTTTTTCAAAAAGGTAACTATTTACCATTGGATAATGCAAAATTTCAACTGTCAGTGTGGCATGCATAATTTGATTCTTATATTGACAAATGTAACCATCAACTCATTAAAAATAAATAAACTTAGAGGTAATTATCAAAAATGTGGCAGTTGGATGAAGTTAAGTATAGCCCCCAGTGGTAAATAAACTTGATAATGTGTTGGTTTTAATGTTATCCCATTTCCATGTTTTATTTTATAAATTGTTTTTTGTTTTTCAGAAGTGCAATTAATAGTTATTACATATATGAGGAACGTTTCACTAATATTGACGGGTTTATTTTTGCTACAGCTGAATTACATTTGTAGTACCCTGATTTTGTCCTAAGCAACAACTAACACGTTGCCATTCTGAACTCGTGGGGGAAATGAAAGAAAAGGTTGGATGTTTTTAATTACTCAGCCACACAAATTGAAGTTTTGAGGTTTTATCTGAATGGTGAAGTTGCATAGTGTCTTTGTGTCACTTCCATCTGCAGGAGCAGAACATAATTATGTTTCGTCTGAACTACATTTACCCATCCTTTGTTCAGTGGCAGCTTGCGACCAAAATAACTGTCAGGAGGTGTTCTGAGAAGCTAAAGAAACTCTGAAAGGTCATTGTGAAGCCATTGGCCAGGATGCACTCTGTGAGCCGCAGGGAAACGATATAAATGTCATTACTGTTTGTGTGACAGACTAAATACACTTCATTGTGGACCATCCCTACCAGAAAAGGGATGCGATTCACCAATAAAGAAATCCCCAGATAACCATGGATGTAAGTGAGTTGCTGAACAAGAAAGGGAAAGCTTCAAAGGACATTGACTCTCTGTTATTGAGGTTTGGAGGCTTCAAGGGGAAGGTTTTGAGACTGAATTGGTTTTGCAATTGACAAGGCTCTAAAGAAGGCTTAGCATTCTGCTTGACTGTGCCACACAAACCTCACATTCTCTTAGGACCCATATAGTCGCCGGTCACAGTCTCATTGACATTAAAACAGCGTTATCAACAGCTCCTCCTACTTCAGGACACTGAAATCTCCCACCCACACACACACACACACACACACACACATACACATTACCCCGTCTGTCTTCATTAATCAGGTGAAGATCAGTCCTGGCTAGACTGAGCTGGAACAAGGTTGCATGTCCAGGTAATGTCAGCCCCAGCATCCGAAAAGCCCTCCATCCATAGGCCTGCAAATTTGCTGCAGAACCCTTACAAAATAAAAAAATGTAAGAGTTCCATTCGGCAGTTCCAATTTCTCTAAGGATAAAAAACAAACAAACAAAAAATCCATCATAAAAATCTTGGTTGGAAGTTTTTGCATTGACTTAAACAACAATCCTGTTTGGATTTCCAAGCACATTTAACCTGATTTAGCCTTGATTAATGTGAGAATCTTCAGAAAAAGGGGGCTGCTGACCCTAAAACTGCCTGGATTATCGACTACGTGCCAACCACACCCGTTAATGAGACTAAAAGGGCTGCCTGACATGTGTGTCGGCGATACAAGGAACACTGAACACTGAACATTTCCTTTCCTGTTTGACCAGGATCTCTGTTGCGGCTGAATGCCCTGTCACCTGCAGAAATACTCACATTACTTTGCAGTTTCCATGTTGTTGTGCTGGACAGGAACAAAAGCATCTCATCTCAAATGTGATGTAGGGCACATAGAGATAAAGGCGGATTCTTTCAAAACCAGGAGTAAGACACATGTTTCTAGGCTAGAAGGCAAGGGGTGGTAGGAAAAGACTCCAAATATTTGGGTGTTCATCTGGACAACAGATTGGTTTAAAAATGCAAGACTGGGGCTGTTTACATGAAGAAACTGAGCAAAAACTACTTGAAAATCAATAGGGTTTTTTTTTTTTTTATGCTCACGGCAAGATGTTGCATATCTTGTTTGAGTCTGTGGTGAAATGTACAATTTTCTTTAAAGCCATCTGTTGGCGCAGCAAAATCAGAACAGAGTGACTAAAAGAGACTGAACATCCTGAATAAAAAGGCTGGCTCTCTGTTGGGGACTTCTCTGAAGCCCCTGGAGCTGACATTCCAAGAATAAATGAATGTACATAAAAGATGGAAATGAGATTGAAGCGACTAAAGCATGAGACAGCAACCTCTGGCAGTGGCCAGTGAGGGGTGTAAAGGGCAGTGTGTCTCTAATGCAGATTCAGAGCGTCCTGGCAGGGTGACTAATGACCTACAGTGCTCTCAATTATTATCACTTGCACACATTTGCACACACATGCAGAGACGCTTTCACCCAAACCCCATATGATTCACTCTAGTTAAAGCTTTGTAGAAGTATGACTCAGCTGCAGCTTCCTGTCTCACATCTCAATTTCCCAAGACCCGTAGACTCGAGTTCTAAATGAGGACATCAGTACTCCGGGAAATAGGTTTGTCCCACAGAAAAGCCACCCCTGGGCTGCGCAAATTAGCTTTCTGCCCTGCCATAATCAATGGGAAAGTGGGTCTCATTAATTCCGGGGGTCATATCTTTCATCATGCCACATCTTATGTCTTCAAGGTGCTTTTACCTCTCATGCTTTAACTTTTTTTTTTTTTGAGACTGTGTTTTTTTGTTTTTTTTTATATCAGTTAATGTCTTGCCACAGTAGTTTATCCAAACATAATTTTCTGTTTTTATATGGTCATCATTGCTAGGACCTCCTTCTCACTTGTATGGGTGTGGGCTGGATCTTTGGTGTTGCAGGAGGGAGGTCGCAGTGTTCAGGTGGTGGCCGTGTCGCTGCGATCCTCCTGTCAGATGAAGCGCTTTCTTCTGGTTGCCGGGTTGTGGTGGGAGCTTTTATTCTCCTCATATTGGGGGTGATGCATTGTATTGATGCTGTGGATTTGCAGGGAGTGTTTTGAAGTCAGCCTGGGGACCTGCTGGGTCCTGATCCTTGTCTGCCCCTTGCTGCTGTTACTTTCTCTGTGTCTGCAGACTCTTGGGCCTGCTCCCAGGCTTGGTGGGGCTGTTCGCTCTCCTCATCCCTTTGGGATCCCATTATAACTTTAACTTCAGACAATATTTCCCTCCACGTCTGTGCAGACATCTATAGAGCTATATGCAGACACGCCTGCAACTCAATGAATAACGTGTGCACAGTGCATGTGTGCGGATCCAATCCCATAATTACACGTAGTCACAAAAAACGTTAAGGAGCTCTGAATCACATAAAGGCCAAAACTACTCTTTTTTATTTTGGAAATACAGCTATGATCAACCTTATTCAAACCCCTGGCAGATTTAGATTACAAATTACTTTCATTCCACAAAGAGTTTTGGATCTGATAGGAAATGACAAAGGCTTCTCGTAAAAGGTAAAAGGACAATGTTCAAAGGGTTTCATTTTCAAACAATATAATTTCCTATATTTAATTAATTTTTTTACATTCAAACTGGATCAGCATGTACTAAATTATTTACACAGTAATCAATGGAAAAGACTTTATTGGCGTTAGAGCAATAAAATGCTTCCTATGACTGCTTACAAGCTTTTTGCTTATCTCCACGGGTGTTTTTGGCCATTCAGCTTTTGCAATAAGCTCCAAGTCTTTGAGGTTAAAGACCTCCTTAGGGTCTTGACACAACTCTCGGTGTCTCTGCATGCGAGCCAACTGGATTCAAAGACAAGGGCCGTCCCCTGTTGAGATTATATTTAGCTTAGCTAAACAACCGCGTTCCACTCTGAGTTAGAATTTTCAAAGCAACCTTCGCTTTAGTGGCTCTAATGCATATATTCAGGAAGTAGAAGAAGAAAAAATTATTTTTAATCAGAATAGCCATGCCGTTGTTGAATTGGCGACCCTCAGACATAAATTATTCATACTGAGGAAACGGTAGATATCTCCTCTCTGTATTTCTTAAAAGCATTCGTCGTTGTTGTTTTTCTTCTCCTGCTCGTGACCAGACCTGTCATTTTCATCATCTGCTGTGTTTGATGCCACCCTCTAAATAGTATCGCTGTCCCTGTCGGCGTGCGCAGTCAAGCTGGTTGCAAAAATATGAGGTGGACCCAGACTTCAGCAGAGAACCTGAGCTGACCCCAGTGGGCGGGTACAGATGATGACATTTAGGTCACAAAGGCTTTGAGGAAAGTACAGCAGACTAGGAAGCACAAATTGGGCCTTTCAATCGCTCTAAATTTGCACAAATGTTGGTCAAATTAAACAAATTGTTTAAATCTAAACCTGGCAGAGGCGTGAATACATGTAAGGCTAACTGTTTTTCTTCTCCAATTACATATGATCGTCATTGTCTCTTGGGTTCTACCACCCTTTGCTCTGTCTTTCCTTTCCTTTCATGTATTCTTTTTTATCCTTATCGTCATTATTTTTAGTCCCGCTGTACACTTTGTTGGCTAAAACACATGTCATCTATCACACCTTGAATTCAATAACTGGGTAATAATTATTTTATTTTGTAGAGAAAATCAGACACAGCAGAGGAACCAGACCACCATGCTGTTTTTAAAATAAGGTCATCTTAACGATACTGTTGTGGTAAAGCTACTCCGTCAGCTAGGCTGCACTGCTTGTGTGGCATGTCTGCATGTTCTTGCTTCTGGGATTTCACTGAATGTCAAAAAGCTCAACTCACTTGTTTTCCTCTTAAGCTCATGTACGTAAGTTAAATGAGTAAAGTGAGTTTTTTTTTTATATTTTCTTTTAAGCTCCTGCTTTCAGCAAAGCAGGAAGACTTTTTTTTTAAAAGCCGTCTTAACACTAAATCAGCCTTATTCATCTTGTATACCCGTAATTACATGCCTTGAAAGAAGGATCCGTTTTGCATAAAACGGAGCAATTTTAAGGCAGACACTCATTTGGTTTATATGAGAGTTTGTAGCAAGAGATGTAAAAACCACCTCTTAATCACAGCATTCAACAAATGAATTCAGACTGGCTTGCTGGAGGATGGTATCTCTATATCAGTGCTGCCAGGTTTGGCCTTTAAGCCGGAGCCGCCCGTCTGGACGGCTCGCAGACAGCGCTGCCTGCAGAATATGCCCGCAGCCCCTGGAGAGCCTTCTATCCTGCTGCGTCTGCTCTTCTTGCTCCTCACACACATCCATCCCGCCTGCTCGGCCTGTCAAACCCTGGGTCCCCTCCAGCCCCAGCCCCCCTGCTTTCCCTCCATTGCACACCCCAACCCCACCCCCTCCTCCTCCAGTTCCCTCTCTCCTCTTGCGCTTCACTGGGCTTATGAAGGTGAGCCCGTTCCCAAGTGGCACAACTGTACAGATTGCAATGCTTCCTGCCCAAATGGTGGCTGCTCTCTTGTGAATACAGCCTTTTAAAAAGTGTCCGTGTTGTTCCTCGTCTTTCTCTTTATTCATCTTTTGTTTGGCTATTTTCGTCCGCTACACCTGACTTACTTCTATATGTCCTTATTATTTTGTCCCTACGCCTCTCCCAGGTCCGCTCTCCTTGACATGACAAGCAGGGGCGCCTCAGACTGCTCGATGTGTCACCTAATAGCAAGACTAATGAAAAATAAACCTCCCCTGAGGTTTAAGGGCAGTTTGGTGACAGCTGTCATCCCATTACTTGTCCCTAAGAGCTCCTTTATGAGCAGGACATGAGCAGAGCAATGACAACAGTATTAGGGACGCTTCAGACAGCTTTTATGTAACTTTATCTCTGAAGGTCATCTGTGTTTTGATAATGTCCATCTGAAGATCTGTGGCGAATGCTTCTTTTCAGAGCAAGTTTTTTTTTTTTCCCCCTCTCTTTAGAAACCTAATCTCTGGGTTAGCTGAGCACTTGGACATTTGTTGCTGTGCAGAATTAAGAGTATTTTCATCATTAATTGATCTTGCCATAAGGCTACTTAGACATTAGTACCACTTTGGGATTTTAATGCCTAAGTGGAGACAGATATTAAATGTTTTATAAGCAACATTAACTACCATTGGTTTCGCTCCTGTTAAAAAAAAAAAACTGTGAGTTGATTTACAGTTCATGTCAGGAGTGAACATCCATCCACTCATCCTGGCTATGAATTTCACAGTTTAATGATTTATTTAAACTTCTCTTGTTTAGAGCACACAGATGCAGTTTCAATAATTCTCTTTTTCTTTAAGCAAAAATTAGGTGCACAAGTTTTGAGTTTAATCAAAATTATAACTGCAGGCTCAAACACCTGGGAATAATTGTTATAAATGTCCTTCTAGCAGTAAACCATCTTATTATGAATTGGCAAGTTGCTGGCATAATTATGACTCAATATTTGAACATTCATCTTGGCAAAATTGGTTGCACTTGTTTAGATTCATTCATTTCCTGCCACTGGGTTTAAAGCTTAGGCTATTCTTTGTAATTTTAGTTGAGGTTGAAGCATTGGGACGACCGTTCCAGGGTACAGTTTCTGGTTTTGATGAACATTTGAGATCATATTGCTGGTACACCAGTATACTACTGGTGTACCAGTTTGTATAGTTGTATAGTGTGTTATGTTATGGCGGTTGTACTGAAACAGCAATTTCCATCTGGGATTATTAAAGTATTTCTGATTCTGTATTGCAAGGTTATCATCGACATTAAATAAGAGAGCGCCATGCACCAAAAGCAACACCTTGATTAAACATGACTGAAATAGGCAGCTACCCACATGGTCAAGACTAGAGCTTTCTAGAGAAAAAGTTGTGTGGTCAGAAGACAAAATCCATCCGGCCTCAGTGTCAAAAAGTGTGTCCGGACGAGTGAAGGCGGGGCTTTCAAACTTGAGGACACTGTATTTATTATCATGCTGTAGGACTGTTTTACTCCCAGTTATACTGGGGCATTGTATGAAATGGATGGAATAGGGCTGGACGATATTTTAAAAAAGCATATTGATAAAATAGAAATCATATTGATCGATATCGATAATTATCAACAAATTCAAAACATATATTTTAAGTGCAGCCCTGGCAATTTTATGCTGTTGCTTAGCAACCTATTTTTAGATAAAGAACAACAAACACTGAATTCAAGCTCAAACCTTTATTCAACCAACTTTTTGCCAAAACTGAAAGTATTTAAAATACGAAAAAGAACACGTGCTCTCTGAACTCTGTGAAGGGGGCGGGGCTTGGTTCCTGGGTCTGCGTTGTGATTGGTTGGGAGGATGTAATGACTGTAATATTAACCCACATCATAGGTTAGAATGTATAAGAAAGGAAAAACTGTTATTCTATTGAACTTTTTATTGACCCTTATTTCTATCATCGATATTCGTCTATCGATCGATATTTATTGTCATTGAATTATCGCCCAGCCCTAGGATGGAATATTAAATACTTGGACTGCAGTTTGCTGGTTTAAATCTGGGAGAAACTGATTGTTTCAACAGGATAATAATCCATAACAAACACCATAGCTGGCATTAATTGATAAAGCAGGGAATTGAGAAAGTCAGCCTTTGACAGCGTTCAATTTGACATCAGTTTGAGTCACATTCTCTGCACATTCTCCTGTGTTCCCATGCTCTTGTAAACAGTGTTATCTGCCCGTCCTGTTGCTGCAGGTAAATTCACTGCCTCTTTGTCTGTGTTTGTGCAGGTTTTTGGAGATTATTATCACTTCAGGCACCATGCCGTGGAGAAGAGGGCATTGTCAGGCCACAAGGGAATGAACATCAGATTGCAAAAAGAACCACAGGTAAGACTGCTGTCAGCTCTCTCACAGTTCACCGTGGCACTCCTTATTGGCAACAAAAAGCCGGAAGACAGATTGGATTACACAGCGAATGTGTATACATCACCAGAGAAAAGGATGCCAGCATCAGTGACAGCTTGTCAACCCTTTTTTTTTTTGTAGTCCACACTTGTCTCTCCATCTGTCCTGCTGACACACTTCAGGGCACCACATAACTGTAATTATGCTAAATAGGAATAATTTTATATTTGCTCAACCTCTTTTTTGTGCTTTAAAACCAATGTTCACACATAACTGAAGAGAGATTATAGAGATTATAAAACAAGCATCTTCTAAATCATAAATTGAATCTGTGATTTGGCATATTCATGTTTAGTATGAGCAATATATCTTTCCAAAAAGCACAATAGCACCAAGGGAAAGGAGGGAAGTTATATTTTTCTTCTCCTTCTTACCAAGGGCCAGAAAATAAACCTATCAATGTTGTATATGTACTGCTGCAGCACAAGAAAAAAAAAAAGTCTGGAAGTCTCCCACTGTCACCAGCAGCATGTATTGATTTTATTTCTTCCTCCAAAGAGTATTACATTTTTCAATTTCAAAAATTGTTTGTTTTTCTAGTTTTACACATTCTTTTAAAAAAGCAGCCTTTACTATTCAAGTCCAACATTAAGCACAAAAAATACCAACAGTTTAGATTGTACATTAATTTTATTTTCCAATAATCGTAACATTGCTATTTTCTCTATTCAAACTGCATGTTTACCTGGTGTTGAATTGGCTTAGACCAGTGCTTCTCAAATCTTTTTCCTGCCCCCCTTATAAAGAAGAAAATATTCCCCTCCCCCCCAAAAAAGCACCCCTCACTGTCCGCCGCGACTGTAAATAGTATGATTTATCTATAAAATTATTATAAGACTTATAAAATTGTGTGAGGTGTATAATGCAAGTAGGCCACACCTCTGCTTAACGTTGTATCCTTATTACCATTAAAGAAAACAATAAATATAGATACTCTTACAACAAAGAATAACTTTATTAACATAGTTTTTAGTATCTAAAAGAAAAAAATCTAAAGAGTACTTGCATTTTGCAAAATAAAAATAAGAAACAAAATTTCTCTGTGACTCCATACTTGCTGTAAATATGTTCATACTGACATATTTACAAAAAAGTCGATCCTCACACGGGGATTTTTCCATATCACAACGTACATAAGCAAAAAAGTCTTTGTTGCCTTCAGTTGCATTATCGAATTTTAAGGCAAAACATGTGTCTTCAAGTTTCTCAACCAGCTGTTCTTGAAGATCGTTGGCAATGTCATTTACACGTCAGGCGACAGTATCATTGGACAGTAGGATAGTTTTTATTTTTGCGCCACTTGCATCATCCAGCAAGATAGATACCATGTCTAATGCTGCAGTCAGTATGAACTCCTCTGCTAGTCTGGGGTATGTTTGCGCAGAGCAATTTAGTACGCCACCTTATATGATGGCAACAATGCTCACTGGCACAAAGTGGGATGATTGTTGGCTGTATTCGGCACATTTTCACTGAAAAACTCAAGCGGCTCATCAGCGTTATTGGGTGTAATGTCTTTAAGTGACGCCTTCATTTATTTGTCTTCAAGCTGTCTGCTACCAACATTTTTAGACACTAGTTGAGAATTTCTGGCTTAGGCTTCAACTTGGGTTTATCCAGGGGAAGTTGCCCTAAGAAAATTAGGCAGATCAGTTCACTGAATTGTCACTGTGTTATATTTATATAAACCCAACTGGTTCCAAAGAAATGTATATCATCAACTTACTCATCTTGAATAAACTTTTTCGACAAATGTTCATCCAAGTCATTATAAAATCAGTTTAGACAGTTTCAGCCTAATAGGTGGTTGGCAGCACAAAACAGCCCGGAAAATTGGGTTGAATCTTCAACGTATTGCATATTTTTTATGTTTTTAGGTCTTGTGCATGTTCTAAATCAAAACAAGCTAGTTCCCATTAAACATATGAAACTAATGAAAACTACTTAATTGCTCTTAACATCAATGTTAGAGAACCTAGTAATTAAGATTCCTATTAGGAAAAATATGCTTTTTAAATTGGCTCTGTGGCCTTGCCATTAGCGTTCTTCAGTTTAAGAGTGCTAATTAGATTTTTAATGGGTTGCACAAGTGTGGCTCTCTTTACAGGTGGAAAGATGTGCTTGTGTGTTGTGAGGATCAATGCATATTGGAATCACCTGAATGCCCCCTGCCTTAGTTCCTTTTTTCAGCCATGTTATAGAGACTGAATGTATAGTTAAAGGCATTCACGAGGCCCCCCACAATACCTCTTCCATTTTATTTGGGACTAAAGTCCATAGATATAAATATGTCACAAAACATAGATTCAGGTTTCATTTTTCTCTGCACAGAAAACAATATATCAGTATCAGAAAGAGCAGAACCTTGGGGATAATACAGTATTTGAAATTTTGTGTATGCATTTTTTGTCAGATATTTTTAACAGTGTCTTGCAAAAGCATTAACTACCATTGAACATTTTTAACATTTGATTGGGATTCAACCACAGATGCACTGTGATTTCATGTGATAGCGCCACACAAGGCAGTGCATAATTTTAAAGGAGTTTTGGTCAATCAAAAAAAAACCTAACTGCTCTGAACTATGTTATTGTAACAGACTGTTATAAAGATTAGGTGGTATTAATGTTTTTTGAGGCACCTTAAATAAGAAAAAAATAATTTAAACAGAGATGCTGGCAACATTTGTTAGATTAGCACAAATGTTGTTATGTGTTGCATAAAGTTTGTAGTTTAATTATTTAAGTCTCTTCCTGCTGTCAGTGAAGGCGGACGCTTTTCTGCACCTCTCCTGCTTGCCTCTCTATCTGCATGTTGTGTATCGCTCATAGCCTTTTTCTGCAAATCATCCAAATCGAAAACTATGGATCTGATCAGCTGGTCGCATAATTCAATTGATAAAATTTTCTCAACGAGAAGACCAGGCAGGGGGGATCCGAGCTGCAGGGACACATCCTGCCAGATACACCATAGATTCCTGGGGAGTTTGGAAGATGATGCGTCTGTGTATTTTGTCCATCGAGGACGTGGAAGACGTGTACATAATTGGATTTATGATAACAGGATTTCTGATATACTTGATATATCGAGAAATACGGAAGATCTCGCCGGCAGTTTTGGCCATGGTAAGGCTGCTGGGAGGGGTTAAACCGGGCTGTGATCACCCAGACTAAGATGCTTAGTGAACAACACCACAAGCTTGATGCCATACTTGCACAGTATTGCCCTTAAGCTGGGGTTGAACTGAATGGTAAGACCTCAGGGAAGTTTCTAGCACGATTTATGGCAGAAAATCCAACAAATTCGGGCCAGCAGAAACTTGAAGGCTGACACAAATCACACAGTCAGTCTGACACAAAACAATCTCCTTGTTATTGAATCTGGTGTCCTGACGGCTAGCTTTGGGCTAGCTATCTCAAATTCTTCTGGATGCTTTGCAAACAAGACTCTCTACTCCCGCCAGGACCCGCTCATGACACCTATGAACTCGAACAGTGCCCTTCTTAAATTGCTGATAATATACCATCTAAGACAAGGCTGGAAGATGGGGGGGGGGGGGGGGGGGGGGGGGGGGGGGGGGGAGGCAGCTGGAGAGTCCATACTGACACGGCATTTTTGGTTTTGACACAAACAGTTGAAGCCAGAGCGGTACAAGATGGATTCTCATGTGTCTTTGAACACACAAATGCCGTGAGAATTCATCTTGCTTGCAAGGTTAGGTCTTTGTAGCCGAGAGTATAAGCACGATGTAACTAAGGTAAGAACAGCTTTATATTAAAGAAAAAAAAAAAAACTCTGTACAGTATTATCCAGTGTGTTAAGCTTTGTATACCTAAAAAAAGCCACCTGGCTTTAGCATACAGTTTAGAATGACAAATGAGGTGACTCCAACCGGTAATAAATCTTAAAGGACTAATAAACGATATTTCACCACTAGGTGGTGTTTGAGCACTTGTCAAGATGTATGACAAGTCATGCCTCTTTCTACCTGCACTCCAGCTGCGACGCTGCCCTTCCCCCTCTCTTTCTTACTCATCGCCTCGTATGCTCATATTTGTCAAGGATAAAACCGCAGCAAAACAGCATTGCTTTTCGGATGAATATTTCTGGAGAAGTAAGTAACTCATAACTTTAAAATGCTATTAGCAACAGAAAATTTTTATCTGCTGGCAGTGCTCTCCACCAAGTTGCGCCAATGCTGTGCTACTCTGACGGTGGTATTTTAGGGCAGGAAGAGGCTATTAGCCCTGAGTGGCAGCTGTTCACATGGACGCACGCGCACGTATATGCACGTGAAGCCAGCCCGGCTATGTAAACAAGAGACTGGAGAACAACACAGAGAGATCTGGTGCGACATCATACCATAGTCCATCTGAAATATTCCCTTTAGTTCTTAACATCACTATTTTTTAGTGCTTTCCATCTAAAATAATGAAATTTTGCTTTTTGCTCCTTTAAAGGTAGAGTGATACGCTGTCAATAAAAAAACTAAAGATATTTAGGCTAGGCACTCACACACAGAAAATCACCAATGCTAAACAAAGACAGAAAGGTTGCCGTTACAAGAAGTATCGAGCCCTGGAGGAGACGCAGTATCAGTTACAGTAACAGAACCCAAATGTTACCCTATATTCACAGCCCAAATAAACAAATGCGTGCTTTGAAAAAGTTTTTTTCCCCCGTTAAATGGATCGTAAATTTTTAAACATGCACAATGTAAACACAAATGCAAAACAATCCATTAGCAACAACCTGATTGATCAAATTTAAAGGAGAGTAGAATAAAAGAAAAAGAGGAAAGTGTGGGCAGACTTGCTGCTCAAACGCTTCACCTCTCTTTTTCCTGTCGGCCCTTGCTATGCCTGCCGTGCCCAGTGTGGGCTGTGAGAAAACAAAGGAGAAAAAAAACCAGCGGGGACCCAAGATGCAGCAAACATCCCCCACCTCTACAAAACGCCACCGACCCAGAGAGTCCAGGTCGCTGTTCCTGCCCTGTTCCTTTGTAGATATAAATGTGCCATTAATTCTTTCTTTTGAGAGCCAAGCTTATGTGAAGCATAAAAACAAGACATGCTGTGTGGCAGTTTCTATTTTCCGTTTTTCCTACTTAAAACAAGGCTTTCACATAGCATACGGTACCTTCACCCCCATCTTCCTGGGTCGCTGCCCAAAAGACAAATTGATGCTAACATGTTAAAATATCTCTCAACCCAGGGAACTGCATTATTAGCTTGTGTACACACACAGTATCTGCCTTACCTACCCTGCTTTTGTGAGTGTGGTGGCCAACATCACAATGCTGCCATTTTTTACAATTGAAAAGAGCGAGGCAGAAATAATAATCACTCCTATAACTTATAAGTCAAGCAGCAACTGACTACTGATAAAAACATTTGTAGTTACTGAATGAGATCTGATTTTCCCATTTGTACCTCAGTAGTGGCTAAAATATTTTTCTTCAGCTTTTTCAGCCCCTGTCTGGAAGGTTGAGGAAAGTACTCATGTGGTCTGACAAGCACCAGGCCTTCCAGGCATATTACTAAGATATGGTGACATTTACTGTGGGTAGTAGTCAAGAGTCAGGGTGAAATCTTACTGAGCTTTCTCACACAGAGAAGTCTGTTGGCATGCTGTGAGGGTACTATAGCAATATTATTATAAGATTTGTTTTCAGGTCCCAAAAAACCAACAATGAGAAATCAATTAGGTTTAACGTGGGCAGTGGCAGATGCAAGGATTCTGTCATTGTCACTGGAAAGGGCTTAATGATGTGCAATACTCGGTTATAGATCGCTGTGCCGCAGCCGAAGACAAAATGCACAATGAACGAAGCAAAATTGCTGCCGAAATTACAGGCTCAATTAACAGTTGATGGTTTTCTGCTGCTAATATCTGTCAAGGACCAGAATTAATCAGCAAGATGCTATCAGAAATGTTACAGTTTAATCGTTTTTGTTTTGTTTTTCTAAGTTTGGAACAGGCAAAACGAGCAGCTTAGGAGTAGAGCCTGTTTCAAAGCTGTAGATTGGAAGCCTCAAGTGATATAAAACATTTTTTTACAACAGAGATTCCATGTAAGAAGTCAGTAGTTCAAGTTAACTCAGTAGTTGAACTCTAATCTATCAAGGGCTTTAGGTTTTTGCCTGGGAAACAACAACTTGCACCAAACTTGCCTCCACACCAACACAACCAAAAAGGAGAGAAAACTTGGCAAAGCATGGCTGCTGCCTACAAAAAAAAAGTCTGTGGCATGGGCGAGTGGGATTGCGCTTACGTGTATTTATTTAAGTGCATCTGTGTATTCATTTGGGTCGGTGAGACCATCTACTCTGCAGTAAGAAAGAAAAAAGGTTATGCTTCATGTGGTTTAAGAAAACAGATTTAGAAGGCAATAAAAACAGAAAGGCTGGATTTGGATTAGTCATTGCTAAGCTTTGAGCTCGTTACAGTGTTTCCTCCTCCTAATCCAGAAGCTGCATTTCACACAGCCACCATTGTCTCCTTTGCTCTGCTTCTGTGGCACTAGCATGCCGCTTATCACTGTCCCCTTTGAATAATCACGCAGTGGCAAGATGACATTGGCAGTTGCATAAGCTTTTACCATTATGTTTGTAAGCGCTGTTTGTCTTCTTTCCTCCGCACACCCGTCCACCCTATGAGGGAAAGAATTGATTTGTTTCGGGTTGGCTGCTGTTCGTTTTGCATAAAATATAGTCTAGGACAGTTTACTGCATACAGTGTTTGAGAGAGTATTTACATTACTCTCTCTCCTCGCTTCTTTTTAAGCTGTGCAGTAGTTTATTTCTAACTCCAGGAGTTCAGTATTTCCATTGTCTGCAATAGGCTGCAATGAATATAGATGGAAATATTTATAAATTTGTTATTGGCACCAAATCTTATAGGGAATGCAAAACTAATATCCCATTGGTTTATCTCTCAGCTCTCTTCCAATTCTCTGAACTCATTTGTAATATTCAGCCCTTAATCTAACTAGTTGCTCCCTGTATAAAGCCCTAAATATGAACTAGTGACAGAACAAAATACATACTTTACTCGTCAAAAGTATTAAGGCCCTGAGATGATGAGCACAGAATATTTTGTGGAAAGGTTAGTGGATAGAAAGGAAAGCGATAAATGAGAACTCATTTTGCGGGTAGTACACACAAAGGAGTCCCGTTCTTCCTTTTGATTACTTTGGATAACTTAAAAAACTAATTAAAACACAAGTTAAACTCATCTGAACTTAATGTTCAGTGTTCAGCAGACCATTTTTAGCCAATAGACAGAGTTTATTATTCCTTTTGGTATTAGTCAAGGTACGAGGGAGCCTACGTTAGTGGGTACATTTAAAAAAATGCTATTTAAGCTATTTAAACAACAACACTAGAGGTGTGCATGTGCAGCAAACGGAAAGCAACAAGAAACGTGCACGCACATTGGTGTTTCGTCAGCGCATCACAGTGATTGCCGTTTGGGACAAGCAATAGATAAGGTGATACCCCTGGAATTTGAGGGGTTGGGGGGTGAGAACAATGTCAGGTTAATCAGAGTTTTTACAAGCCTGCAGCTATCACAGAGGTCTCATTTTTTAGCTCCTTTTTCTGAATACATAATGTATTGACTACTCTCAGGATGGAAGGACCATTTCACCCAGTATAACAAAAAGTGTTTCTGACCAGTATTACCAGCTATGGCTTTAATACACCACACGCCACTACTATGTGTAGCAAAACATCGAGAAGTCAGTTTCTCTAAATTGGGCACAAATATGGATATGTCTCTTTGTGACTAGCAGTCTGTTTACCAAGTGTAGTCCTCCCATCACACACTGTCAGCTCACACTCAGTGAGGACCATTTAATGGGTAAAGTTATCGGGGAAGTCTTTTATTCCCTTCTGACACAGTTACCAATCAAATCTCCCGATCTCCTGTTTCCAGGCTATTTCTATCACAAACAATAGCAGCATGTTCAATCCTTAGTAATCAAACAGTAAACATCCTTAGGACACTCTGTGAAAAATGAAACAAGTATTTATATTGCTCATGCAGATTGCCCTCCTAACCCATGCGGAGACCTCCGTCTTGTTTCATGATTGTTTCTTTGTGTAGTGGCGTATGTAATGCAAGTCTTTGTCCTTGCCCTAGACCTCAGGGTGCTTTTTTCCCCCCCTCTGCGTTATTAAGTATTTTAAATCATTTTGTTTTGCGGATACAATTACATTTGTTCTGTTTCCAGAGTGAATGCTCTCACAGAGAGGATTAAAACGATCTGGCTGTTTCACTCACTGTTCCTTTCAGTAGATTACATACACTAATCATCAGCATGAAGGTGACATTAGCGTACTGCCTTAACATGAGAAAACAGTTGCTATTCAACTCCCAAAAGCCTCTACAAACAATTACAGCTTAGTTCCCATCTCCAACATAGTACTGAACCCGCTCTCATAAAAATCTCCAATGATCTTCTGATGGCAGCTGACTCTGGTTTACTTTCCATTCTCATCCTCCTTGATCTGAGTGTGGCCTCTGGTACCATCCCTCAAACCATTCTCCTTAAGTTACCACCCCTCTTCTGTAACATCTGGTGTGTCTCAGGCCTCTGTCCTAGAAACCCTTAATCGCCACAACTGCCATAATTTTTACCTTCTTCTCCATGGCAATATTTTCTGTAAGTTTAACATCTATTTTCAATGCTACACAGATGATACCCACCTTATCTTATCCAGCGAACCCAGTTCTATACTCCTATCTAGGGATACAAACAAATAGTCAACTTGCGATTAATTGTCGATTAACGGTTTATTAGATTAAAGTTTGTTTCATCCGATTAACTGATAAGGTCAGCTTAGACTTTCTTTCCGTGATGTTGTATGACCACCATCCAGAAGAGGGCGCCGCCACTCATTCTAATGTGGAGTCAGAGCACAGTAGTGCAATCATGGTGGAAGCAATGTCGAGTGGTCCAGAGTGGGATTATTTTACGCTGTTTAATGATGACAAGGATGCAAAATGTACTTTATGTGGTTCCGGTTTTTTAAGGAAAACAAGTTACAACCTAAATTAAGTTACAACCTAAATTGCTCCCACCCAGCCGTGGCTAGATACATTAGCGGGGGCATTCCGCAAAAAATTGTAACATGATAGAAAAAAGCACGGTGATGATGATTCATCAGGATTTTAAGTGTTTCACATATTTTATTCTATACATCTTATTTGTTTCCAGTCAGTAACCTAATAGGTTCTTGTTTTGGAATAATTGATAACTATGTCTAAGTTTGATAATGTGTGATAGGGCTGGACGATAGTTCAATCAATAACAATATATATCAATCCATAAACGTATATCGATGACAGAAAAAAAAGGTCAATAAAAAGTTCAATAGAACAGATTTCCTTACTTATGCATTCTAGCCTATCATGTAGGTTAATACAACAGTCACTAATTCCTTCCAACCAATCACAACGCAGACTCAGGTACGCTCCGTCACCAAGCTCCTCCTCCTTCAGAGTTCAAAGCGCACATGTTCTGTATCTAAAAGTAAGTCGCTAAGCAATAGTATCAATTGTCCAGGGCTGCACTTAAAATATATATTTTGAATTTGTTGATAATTATCGTTATCGATCCAATAAGATTTCTCTTTTATCAATAAGTTATGCTTTTTTTCTATATCGTCCAGCCCTAATGTGTGAGAAAACCACTATTTGTTGCTTATTCAGTCAGTATTTAATACAGGTGGCACAATAAATTGTTAAAATTTAATGATGTGCCTCTTTTTAAATTCAGGATATTGTTAAAATCAGTTATTTATGTTATGGAAAGACCCTCTTGATACATGAGAAAACTCAGCTTTTTAAGAAAATGGCTGCTTAACAATTAAACATTAGTCAATTGATAAGATCAATCAACTTTAGATTAACGCATTAATCAATAACTTGCATCCCTGCTTCCAACCTCACCCCTCACCTACTATTTGAAATAACATCTTGGTTCACTTCAAACTTCCTAAAATCAAATAGGAATAACACTTCTTAGAAGGACAAAATCAGTATTACCCCAAAGAACCCACATTTTTCTCCCTCCATTGATTGCTGCTTAGTCTTCCCTCACCTCAGGATAACGGTCTGGGTGTAATTCTTGATAGTCCTCTATCTGTCACCTCTCACATTAATAATATTATCCGGTGTGCATATTTTCATCTACGCACCATTAATCTCCTCCATTGCTCCCTTTCCCCTAAATCCACCTCATTTCTTCTCTCAATGAAATCCAAATGTTCCAGAACTCAGGAGTTTGTGTCATCACCGGGACCTCTTGATTTCACCACATCAGCCTTGTTTTACAGCAGATTCATTGGTTCCCAGTAAAATTGAGACTTAAATTCAGAATCTTTCTGTTTATCCAATCGTTACTTATCTGATCTCCTTCAAGTTGCCCCGTCCTCTCGCTTCCTCAGATCTTCCTCCTCTATCCGCCTAACTGTTCCCTCTGTTTGCCTCAGCACCATAGGGAACAGAGCTTTCTACAGTCTGGCTCCCAAACTCTGGAACTGTCTCCCACCAGACTTCCGTAACAGTGACACTCTTCCCCTGTTCATATCCAGGCATAAAACCCACCTGTTCAAGACTGCTCATTATGATTGCACTATTCCATATAACTTATTTGATGTTTTTTATTTGTTGTTGTGGTTTTTGTGGTTTTCATTTGCACAGTAACCTTGACTTATATGAAAGGTGCTCATCAATAAAATGTATTGTAATTATAATTATTATTATTATTATTGTATTCATTTCAGACTTTTAATGTTTTTGATTTTTTTATGGTGAAACACTCATAAATGCAAATACATGTATTGAAAAATCAATTGCATTTCAGTTGTACACAATGTATTTTAAAAACAACAATTGGGTGAACAAGTTTGAATTTGTGAATTTTCTGTAATGCACGTATGGACAAAATTGTACATGTAGGCTCGAATATATGCAAATGGCCACACTAATATGTGGATAAATATCCCTGAAATAATTGTTTGTTCTGCCTTTTTAATAGCCTTTATAAAGGTGGTATCATAATTCTGGCTGTATATAGAACCACTCTTCTTATAAGCAATGTTAGAGTTAATTTAATTTCGTTGGTTCCCTCGCACGGACCTAACTTTTAAGCATAATACAAACATTTTTAATAGTGTTGATGTCAGTTATTCCAAAACCAGTTTTACCGTGTGTTTGGGATTGTTTTTCATAATGATCATGAAGTATTCAAGAATTGGGAGGCAGTCCTCCGTTTTTACTATTTCACCAACTTTGTGCAATCTATCCATCTTTTTTGTAATAGTTTTTTTATCGGTTAGCAACAGACCCACACAATGAAACTTGCATCACAATAGAGGACATTTGAGAAAATTTTCTTAAGGTTGAAAGTTTTTCTTTAACTCATTCAAACTTTCTTCTTCCAACTGTGACCAAATATATTAATCTTTGTGTGGTTAAGCAATACATTTGTTTTCCAAAAGGCAGATGGCTTGTCCATATGAGCAGCTGCAAATTCAGTGGAGCTTGAAGGTGTCAGTTTTGGAGCAGGTGCCTTTTTTCTTGGTTGACACCTTTTCAGTCTACATATGTTAGGGCTAAAAACTCTTTCTTGTGGGCAGTGATACTTCACGTTTATGACCGGAGCCCCTGTGGATCGTGGGGTCTTACTGAACTTATCAATTTTGTTTTAACTCAGGGTGGCAGATTGAGGCAGATGAATGAAACTTTGCATAAATTTTAAATTTCAATAAGACATTGATTCCAAACATACACCAGAACTATTTTAAGTGTTTGTAAAACTCTTATCGTAATTAAAATTGTAATAGACAAAGCAGGCTGACATTAAGCTTCTGAAGGTTTAAAATTAAGGAGCTTGTTGAAGGCTACAAGTGAGTGGTCAAGATGCAACTTGCTAAGGGATCTTAAACCCAATATTAGTGAGGACATACCATATTTTTTGCACTATAAGTCGCACTTTTTGTCATAGTTTGGCCGATCCTGCGACTTATAGCCTGGTGCGACTTATGTATGTTTTATTCCTTTTTATGAGGCATTTTTTGACTGATGCGACTTATATTCCGGAGTGACTTACAGTCCGAACAATACGGTATGTTTATATTTGTATATATGTTTGAGTTTGTACGTCTTAGAGAATATCCTCAAAAAAAGTCTTGTTTTTAAAATTCATCGAAGTAGTTGGTCGTTTGATGATCCAACGGTTTAAATAAATCTTTTCAAAGACCAAAACTAACATAACATTTACCCCCATGATGAGTGTGCGCAAACTAAATAACATATATATATATATATATATATATATATATATATATATATATATATATATATATATATATATATATATATATATATATATATATGGGAACTTATATATAACTTATATATATATATATATATATATATATATAAATATAAATTATATATAGGTTCCCATGACTAATAATAAATATTAATACATGTTTGTATCTTATGTTTAATGTATATGTTGTACTTTGAAGAACTCTAAATAGTACATGAGACACTGTCCTGCATCGGAGAGATGAAGCAAATTATATATTTTTTTTATTTTTCAACATCTCGCATTTTCTCTCTAGTTATTACTTTTTGAACCCAGCTGGGGCCATGTTTTTCCTCATTTCTAGTCTTGTTTGACACTGCAATCACATCAGTAACAGAACATTAGTAACAACAAATATGATGAGAGGGCAGCAGTGTAAACTGTGATTTTTTTCCCTCTGCGTGGGTGTATTTATTTGTATGCGCTTTGTCTGTGTGTCTGGATACTCCAGGTCCTGTGGGCGCAACAGCAAGTGGTGAAAAGAAGAAAGAAGAGGGACATCTTTGAAGACCCCACAGACCCAGATTTCCCCAAGCAGTGGTACCTGGTGGGTTCTGGTCTCTCTTCTTATTTGTATATCTAATTAAGATGTAATAGATATGTCCTAAATGACAATTGACTTTATCTTATATGTAGTTGTATACTTATTTCATGACTGAAGCACAGTACAGTACATAGAAATTTACAAAGACATTTAAATATAAAGTCAAAATGCTATATAATCATGTGTATGTATTTTGTCAAAACTCTTTCTTAATTTATTCAGATGATTTTGTATTTATTTTTGTATGGGTAAACTATTATAATTTTGTTTGTCATCAGTGAAATAACCATAAATTGTCTCCCTATGCTTCAAGCTAAGCCATGCATCTGTCATTTTGATCACCAACAAGAGTTTTGAAGTTAAATCTATAATTCAGTACATTTTAGGATGCTGGCTGTATCCGTATCTCCTGTAAAACATTGATACTTTTTGTTGCCAGTGCCATGTCTTTTTTATTATTCACAGCCTTTCTTAGAAATGCTTGAATCCCCCCCATCTCTCCTTTTTGTTCTTCTTCATTTACCTTAAACTGCTGTCACTACGACAGACCATTCGTGACTTAAGACAACGGGGACTTAAAGTCGTGAAACCACCTCTGATGTTCAGCATTAGACTTTTAAATGTCTGACTGTCTTAACATTCTTTTCCTTTTAAAGTATTCTGCACAACTGGGACTGCTGAAATAAGAGGATAATAAGCTTTTTTAGTCTGAGGCACATGCCACTATTGCAGTCTTGGCATTATAACCATAATACAGTTTTTACGATTATTTTAATTTGTGTATTTAGATTGATTTAAAGCTGTAAAGAAGTATTTGCCCCCTTTAATTTTGAATGTTTAAGCTTTTTCATTTTCAGAGTTAATACAAAAAGATGTTTGCTTATGTTAGTTTTGTTTAAGCAGAAAAGCTGTGTAGACCAAACTGGCCCTATGTGAAAAATAAAACTCCTTCCTAAACCTAAAACAATGGTTGTTGGTTGAAACAACTGCCATCAAACATTCACAATGAATGCCAATTAGTCGCAGTGGAGGAATTTTGACCTGCTCTTCTTTGCAGCATTGTTTTATTTCCCTCACATTGGAGGATTTTTTTTAACATCAATGACTTCTGTAAGGTCACACCTTAACTAAATAAGTGAGTAAATTTAATTTAGATAGTATCTTAAGCATCTAATTTGGATTAGTGCGTACTTTCACTAGGCTACTCCCAAAACCTTAATTTAGCTCTTTTTTTTTTTACTTTCAGATGTGGGCTTGCAGGTGTTCTTCAGATCACCAGCTGCATAACCCAAGAAAGTTCAAGTTTAAGGTCCCGAATTTAGAGAATCCTTCTCTCCTAGAACTCATGCTTCCAATATTTAGAGCAAATTGCCCAAATTCCAAAAGCAGACATGCAGTGCAGACCATCCCACTACCACCACCATGTTTGAGTGTTGGTTTTCTTGACTGCTCTGTTAGTGTTACTATATAAAATCCTTGGCAACATCAAGATATTTATTTTATTTTTATTTTTTTAGTTCTTGAGTGCTTTGTTTTCCTCTCCTTTCTAGCTCAGTCTTCCACTTTTAGAGACTTTGTTTCTTATCTCTTCCCCAATTTATTTAGGTTGAGATACAATGTGTTGCTTTCCGAGATCTTTTATTCAATTTTGTCTTGTCGAATGTTCCAAAAAAGTAAAAAAAAAAAAAAAAAAAAAAATGGTGGATGGTTCTGTTTGAATGATTTCTTGATACCAGTTGGGATTGTGAATCGTTTTTCAGTCACTTTGTTGTTTCATAGAGCATTAACAAATTGAACTGGTGATATTAGGACATTGCTTTTTAGGGATTCTAAAACAATTCATATTTAAGGCGACTGTGGCTCAGTGGGTAAAGTAGTCATCTTGCAGTCGGAAGATTGTGGGTGTGATTCCAGCGTCCTCCTGTCACATGTCGATGTGCCCTTGGACAAGATACTTAACCCAAAATTGCACACCGATCTCCATATTGGTGTACAAAGTGTGCCGTTGGGTAAATGCAGCTGTAGTGTAAAGCGCTTTGAGCGGTCGTTTTGACTGGAAAACTGCTTTATAAAATCAGTCAATTTACCATTTGATTTGAGGAGTGTCTCCTTGCACTGCAATCCTACAAAAAAATACAAATAAAACTGAGAGAAGATCCAACATTTATCGAATGAGACATTTACGTGATCACCTGGCTCTGAGTTGACTTTCATCCACAAAGATAGATGACTGAAATTAAAAATAAATAAGACCTATGTGAATTGTAGGAACAACTACATGGAGAGGAGCAGTGCAGTTTGAGCAGGTTGTCTTTCTTTTCTCTGAGTCTACATGAGTCTATCTTTAACCACCTCTTCCACCTACAGGGCTTACTTTTCTTCCTACCTCTCACAGTATGACTTTCAGCAACCACTCTGTAAAACCCCTTTTTGTGTCCCTCTCCTTCCACTCAAAGGCTCACAGACTGTTATTTACGTCAAGCGGCAAATACTTTCAAAAAGATTGGTGAAGTGCGATAAGTTGCCTTTCCTTTTTACTGTTTTGTACCTTGGTGTTATACATAGCTGTGTTTTTCTGTGTTGTAAGTATAAGGTTTTTTTGAGGATGATTTGAGCTTTTCTGTCACTGACGAACACTTTCTAGCGGTTTTTGTTTGAGACATGTGGCTGAAAGCAAATTGACACCTGAACAAAAGGCTTTTGTCTCTTTCAGTCCAATCCAACACATCAAGACTTGAATACGAAAGCAGCCTGGGCTCAAGGCTACACTGGGAGAGGTGTAGTGGTGACCATTTTGGATGATGGTATTGAAAAGGACCATCCTGACCTCATCAGCAATTATGTAAGTTAAAAATGCTTTAATGCACAGGTGCAACTGCAGCTGGATGTGTCCCACATCATCAACCACAGTGTATTCAGATAAACTGATAAACTTCACGAGTATCTTCTGTTTTTATTAACAGTAATAAAAACAGAGGAGGCGCCTGCTGGTTTGTGCAGAGTTAAAACTGAAAGCTCTGCACTGCTGACATTATGGTCAAGATGTTAATAATGAATACGTTACATCTGTCTCAGCAGACATGTTTTATTTATTTTCACTGCATGTATGCAGCAGAATGTAACACTATGCAAGATTAACGGGTTAGTAACATGTATTTTTAGTGTCATAAAGCGGCCCTTTACCACGGACCAATCTAACCTGCTCTGCTTGAGTTCTTTATTGCATAAGCTCCAGACTGTCATCAAAAAGGCAACATTTTACAAAAACTCTAATTTACAGAACACACGTGAATGATAAAGGTTCCAAACAACATCAAACAGTGGTTTACAAATCCATATTCAGCATAAACTTCTCTAATACAGGAATGATCAGTTCAAGCATTTTTAGTTTTAGAAGAGAAGAAAACTAAATTGCTTCCATCTTACATGGGGAATTTTAAAATAGCCCCTTAATCCAGCGCTGCAAATTAGAAAGAAATTTAACCCTAACCCTTATCTGCTTACACTGTGCATAACACAGGGGGACCCACTCCATATTGACTAGTTGTGCAAATAAGCAATAGAAAAGCTTAAATGGAACTTGTTTGTCCGTTGCTTATGGCACTCCACAGCCTGTGGCGCCCTGGGCGGCTTGCCATATTGCCCATATGAAAAGCACTTATTGCAATTGCTAGTTAGCTAATTAATATGTCATAGCTATATGACATATTAATTAGGAATATAGTAGTTTACTGAACAAAGTTGTTGTTGGATAATATAAACTAGTATAAAATATTACATTTCTGGCATCATTACTACCAGTGTTAATCTTTGTTGTTGTTTTTTTTTTTTTTTTTTGGTAATTAGTGGCCTTTTTATTGAAAGTAGGCGCTGACAGGAAAGGAGTACTGAGAGAGGGGGAAGACATGTGGTAAAGGACCTCAGGTCAGAATCAAACCCGGGTCAGCTGTGTCAGGGAATTAAGGTGCCTCCATACTTGGGTCGTGCTCACTACCCCTGCATCATCGCAGCACGCCCCTCTGTGTATGTTTTAATGTTTTTGTCTGGTTTATACTTCCTTTTATTTAGAACGTTTCAGATATATATATATCTGGGGATTAATTTGGACTCGAAACGAAAGTTTGATTCTCATGTTCCGAAACTATCCAAGACTATGAAAATGAACCATTCAAGGTCTAAGGCCTTTTTGGGGCAAATTTACGCCTGGACTTTTTTAATTTAATCCTGGTGTTATAACACCATCTTAAAAGTTTCAGTCAAAGGGTATGCATCCTTTTTTCAAGTATAAGCTGAACTTTAATAATATAGAAACTGTGGAGTGCTCATAAGAATGTACTAAAAGATAAAGAACCAGAAATACAAAGAAAAGTCTTAGGCGGAAATTATACTTACAAAGTTTTATTGATAAACACACATCAAACATCAATTAACAAGCAGAAAAACAGCTGAAATATAATCTACATGGTTTACTTGAACATGGTCTACTGGAAGAAAAAAAGGCACACATTTTTATCCAAGTCTCTACCGAATGCTGCTGGCAGTCAAAAAAATGTTCCTATCAGCTATCAGGCACAGGGAGACATCACAAAAATGCTTTTCCAGGGTGTGGACTGCAGCTTCTTGTGCTTGGTCAACCATAGCTCACACTTCTCCTCCCATGGGATGCACGCTTGCTGGGATCATCCCGTGGAGAACAGGGCACTGGAAATTGTTCCCCTGATGCTTTGGGCATACCTCTGACACATCACTATTACAAATGAGGGGGGGAAAGTTATCTTGTGCAATTTGCAGTACTAATTGACTTATAATAATTTTATAGGCACCATTTCTTTTTTTAAGGCCAAACGTGTGAAAAAGAAAAACTACTACTAGAAATTTGGGTGTTACATGGTCTATCCACATAACATTGTATTTATGTGCACAATACTTGGATAAACTCTGGAAACCAAACTTTCTCTAATAGATAAAAGAGCAGAATGCATCATTGTTTTATGCAGATATTCTGTGAATTTATATATTTGAATTTGTTATTTATTGTATGTAAAAATTAGGTTACTTACTATTCAATTGGATCCAGACGCACAAGGTAATCCAGCTCCTCGTCTCTCTAAGACCGGTGTGTCTTCTTCTGCTAACCGACGCTTCTGTATTAGTTGACCCCACAGGCTGTGATACCATTTCCAGTTCAGCAAATACTTTCATGAAGTCAGATAAATCTATCCAGTAAATGTATTACAATCTGTATAATTACGCACAATAAACCTTCATAAAGGGCTGTTGTTTTGCTGACTTGATCTCAGTTAGCCATAGCCTTTTATGGCGTCTTACAAATTCCTGCTAGCATGTCCGGTCGAAGCAAGCTAATATCTTGTCGTGTAATACTCTTTGGGATACGCATTTTGCGCTCTGATTGGAGAACCATGCGCTGCATCACCAAGCCGCATACTAGGATTGGACACGGATTTTCACCCGCTCTCTACATGGGTTAGGGAGAGAAACGGTATCAGTGGAAAGACTAATATCTCTCGTTTCAAATGCAGAAAAAGTACATTGATAGCTTTTATGGATCAAAAGTTACACGCAAAAATGTACAACATACTCTGTGAGTCGTATACGACCTCATAGAGCTCGAAGGGTTATTAACCTGAACTGTTTATGCTTGATTAGACCATCTATATCCACCAAAGCTGCTCAAATGTATGTACGTGTGATAATGACATTATGTACGTGTGATAATGACATTATCACACGTACATACAGCTGAATTATCTGGGGCCAGGCTTCAAAATCTGTCATAAAGCCATTATTCACAATATACAAGCAAATTTTAAAAGTATTTGATCAGAAACATTTGGTCAATCGGCATTTTCATTCAAAGGATCACAGTTATGGAAACCCTCTACCACATGGTAGAGACATCAGGCTTTTCTCAACAAAACTGAAGCATTGGCTGAAAAAACATTAACACTGTGAACAGGAATAATCTGATTTGAAGATGTGTTTTCTTTATGTATTTTACCTTTGCAGTGTGATTGGTAATTTTATAGTCCTTTTATGTGGGTCATAAATTTGTAACTTTGAATTTGCCCAAGCAATTTTACATTTTTAATTTGTTCTCCTGGATCAAAAGCCTTACTAGGGACGGGGGCTGAAAATTAGCATTCTGCTAGAAGCGCTATGTATGCTACATCAGTTGCCTATCAGTAACAATGTCTTAGTTCTACTGTCCCTGTTAAAGTAAGGAAAATTAAATGAAATCATCTGTATTTCCAAGTCTAAACCCTGCGCTTGGCTGCTGCTGCAAATAAATAGAGCTCTGCCCTCTGTTGCAAACCTGCCTGTGTAATGAACGTGGCTGGCCGACAGACCTGGACCACCAGGCCGTTTATATGAATTGAGTTTACACAGACATGATCCTCCTTATATTAGGCAAACGGTGTTCAAACAATCAATTGGCTGCGATTCCACGGGAGAACAGTAAAGTGTAATTTTCTGTTGGAACCCACTAACTCAACGATGAGGCAACAACACTCTTCTTTCACTTTTTAACCAAAGTGAAATGTCTCCATTTCCATGACTAGACGGCTGGAAATGAGAATGAGCTGAATGAATCCGCTGTTCTCTCACAAAGCGTGCTCCCAACACAGAGGCTATAGTTTCTTTTAGGGAGAACTAGTTTGGCACAACACCAGACGACTCCCGACATCTGTGTGCATGTGTGCCGGTTACTAAAAACATACGTTCAGTCAGAGCTTCCACATGACAGATAATAAAGTCTGGAATGACAGCTTTGTTTTCTAATCAAGTTGTTAAATTCCTCAGCTTTCTGATAACAGCAGTGTGTATATTCTTGCCATGAAAATCTGATGCTAATCAACCAATAGGGAGCCGTTGTCCCCTTAAGACCCGCCCCCTCCGAATTTGCTTAATACGCCAGAAATGCATACAGAATTTGAAAAAAAAAAGACAGGCAAAAATAAATGGAGTTGAAGAAGTAGTCCTGTAGTCCAGCGTTACAGCTGGACTACAGGTTGAAAGAGGCAGGGCTTGTCACACAACTTGTTTTGGTCTACAGACAGTTCTCAAGCACCACCTAATGGTGAAACATCGCTTATTGCTCCTTTAAAAATGTCACATTTTGATTCATGGATGTTGGTCAATGCCTTTGTCTAATTGGTGCCCCGCAGGAACCGCTGTTCCAGCGGGGCACCAATTAGACAACACACAGCTGGCTTAACACTGTGCAACCACAGTATTGACTGGTCTGGAAGGCACGATCACGTATCTCCTATGTTAGCCTAACTAATTTCTCTTCCTGTGAAATTCTGGATCACATTTAAAATCCTACTTATCACAGATAAAGCGCTTAATGGCCAGTTTTCATCTTACATTAAAAAAAAATCTCATTATTCCTTATCACCACACAATAAGTCAATGCTCTCAGAGCAATGGATTTCTTCCTCTCTGACTTTTTAAGTCCAGTCTGGGAGGCAGAGAGTTCAGCTCACAGGATCCTTTCATGGAGATCAAGCTTCCCAGTCTGGGATAACTGTAATAAAAAACTCAGCTTTTTATGATCTGGTTTAAAAGCCATCTGCCTTGTTGCCTTTATATTTCTTTATAATTAATTGATTTTCTAAGAGGTATCTAGCAAACTTATCTATACCCCTTTTAGATTTTTTTCTTGATAGGCCAACACAACGTGGTTCAAAATTGTGAAGTGGAACAGAAATTAGTAGCCCAACACCTGATCAATACTTTGTAGGACCCAATTATGCTGCGCTTACAGCTGAAAAGGTCTCGGGGTATGATTCCACTAGTTTGCACATCTAGAGAATTTAGTTTCTTTGCAAAATACCTCAAACCATCTGTGGACATCATTTTTCAAACCTTTCCACAGATGTTCAATTTGATTTAGAGCTGGGCTTTTCAAACACACACTATTATAGCTTAAAAATATGGAATATTGCAGAAGATTTCCACTTTTTTGTCAGTCATATTGTATATATACATTGTTGCACATAGAGTGAAATATTTCAAGCATTTATTTCTTGTCACTCGGATGTTTCTGATTTACATATAATAAAATTTCTCAGAGAATTTGTGAAAAGGTTATAGCATATTTATAGAAAATTGAGTAAAAGGAAAAGGTGTGGTAGAAAAAGTTCTACCAGCAATAGGGATTGAGAGTGTTGTCCAGCAAAATCCATTCAAGAATTTGGGGAAGATTTAGATGGAGCCACAGAAGTTGCATTCCACTTGTCAAGTGACTCCTGAACCAGAGACGATGTCAGAAGTGTCTTACCTGGGCTAAGGAGAAAAAGAAATGGACTGTTGCTCAGTGGTCCAAAGTCCTCTTTTCAGATGAAAACAAAGTTTGCATATCACTTAGTCCCAGAGACTGGAGGAAGACCGGAGAGGCACTGAATCCATGTTGCTTGAAGTAATTAGTGACGTTTCCACAGTCAGTGATAATATGAGGAGCTGTGTTATCCGCTATTGTTGGTCCACTGTGTTCTTTGAAGTCCACAGTCAACTCAGATATCTACCAGGAAATTCCAGACCGCTTTATGGAAGACAAAGACGAGCGGCACCAGTCCCAAGTGATGGGAGACAGAAAAATAACATCACTTTCAGAAAGTGTCTCTCACCCCATTTATGAAGTTGGTGCTGAACTGGAGAGCTCCTTCAGTGACAGACTGCTGCATCCTGGGTGCACAAAGGGGCATCATCACAGACCCTTCCTCCCAGCAGCTGTTAGACTTTACAACCATCTTAACAATATTGCAATAAATTTTTACATCCCTGCTGTTACTTACACAGTTTTACCATTCTGGTAAATAGTATGTTGCTTTTTTACGCTCAACTATACACTACTAGTCAAAAGTTTCCTCCTTTGCAAAACATGCACATTTTGTACAATTTTCTTAAGTATCCTACTCAATTGGACTTCTTTTTTAAGTCTGTGTATGCACATTTTAATAACTGTAAAGAAATGTCTGCTGTTGTAAATCTGCCCTTACTGTACACTCTATTATTCCTTATTTTTTTGTTTTGATATTTTTCACCTTCCTGTGAATTTGCACTGGACAATTAATTGCATTTGCATTATAATCTCAATTTTATTAAACACAATTTCCAAATCGCAGAGGTCTGCAATTTTTGGCTATGTAACAATTAATAGAAAAGACACAACCTTTACGTGTCCATAATACGTTTAAGGTGGGTTATGCCTCTACATGGAAGGGAAGAGAGTTGCAGCAGAGAGATAATGTCATTTTATTATTTGTTTTAGAGTTTATATAATCCGTACTTGTTTACCAGAAACTTTCAGGAATCTCACCATAGGATTAAGTACTGGTCAAACTATTTAGTACATAGACTTGTTTGTTGGTTGCACTTTGCACTATATGTTCAACAAGGATTGATGTCCAAATCAATTAAAAGCTATTCTCTTGAATAATATTCTGATTAACAAAACAGTTAAATTTCTTGTTTTAAATATCTACAGGCCATTTTTGTTGCTTGTGGCTAATAAATTAAATCCAATCCAATTGTGGTCCAAATTAAATCGCAGTTATTGTTGAAATATATTTTAGATTTCAAAATTGTACAGCCCTACTGTGAATATGCACCCTTCGGTATGCCTGCTGGTGGTACACCAGAATTTCCGCACTGAGGGATAACAAAATATATTTCTATTTTGTTCTATTCTATTGATGCAACAATTCAGGCAAACAGAGGCCCAGCCAAGTATGGAGTGCAAAGAAATGGACATGCTTTTCAGAAGCCTGACTTTTCTGATTAAATATTCTTTTTTATTTTAACATTCAAATTTTCTGAGGCAGAATTTAGGATTTCATTATCTGATTTCATTATCATAAAAATTACAAGAAATGAAGGCTTGAAATATTTCACTCCATTTGTAATGAATGTATTTGACTGATATGTTTCACTTTCTGAATGAGTGACCAAAATATTAAACATTTTCACAATATTATTCTTTGCTGTACTTGTAAATGTACTTTGATCTAAACCATTGCATTGCAACTCTGGGTCCTTGTTCAGGGCCGTTGTCATGCTGGAGGGTGAATATCTGACGGTTTCAAACCTTCTGCAACTTCTGCAGGTTTTCTCCCAGTATTGTCCTGTGTTTTGCTCCTATCATCTTCCCATGTAGCTTTGTGACAAACCTTAAACTTCCATTGGCTTTTTTAGCAATGTTTTTTCTTTCCATAAATTCACAAAGGCCAGATTTGTGTAGTGAATAGCTGGTTCTTCTACCTGAGCTCTGGATCTCTTCAGCTTCCACTTCGAAATGATGGACTACTTTGTAACTCTCACACACATCCTAATAAAAAACTACTGAAATTTGTGGTTGTATAGAAAAAGCTTAAAGGGTATTGAATCATTGCAAGGCACATTTTCTGATGTATTTAATCAGTTGTCTTGTTTCATCTCTTTATGTGTGTTCTTTTAAGCCTAGCCTCTGTGCAAGATTTTGGGTTGCTTTGAGCTCAAATAGCACTGTATGAAAGAATGTGATTGACTGATGAAAAGTGAAGTGGATAACACACTGTGCCTTGTGTGCAGCATACAGCTACCTTTATAAATCCATAAAACAAATTCAGTCAAAAATCCAAGTAGAAAGGGGTAAAAGAAGGTTAATTAAACTCCTGAGGAGAAATTTGAAATGACTTAATTGTTATACTTTTTCACATCTCTTTTAGGACCCTGAGGCAAGCTACGATGTTAATGACGGAGATGCTGACCCCCAACCGAGATACACACAGCGAAATGAGAATAGGTAATTCAGAAGCACCCACAATGAAACATGAAGGATTAATTTTGCATGAAGATTTTTCAGGGCAGTCTTAATTTTTCACCAAACGGTACTACGAGACTGTAAACCTTGCAGCTCAAGCTATTTCAAAGGTATTTACACTTAGAAACATGAAAGATTATTCCCTTTTTTTCGTTTTCTTTTTTTTTTTTGTTGCATCTGTACAAAAGCCCAGTTCCTGTAGCTTACTTTCATGGTCAAGTCCGTACAGCCGCTGCAGCCACCTCCTCAGATTTGTGCCAAAACTGTTTGTGTTTGTTTCCTTTGCTTCATGTGATTCACAGTTTTCTCCTTCCAGCCCTCGGTAATCACACTGAAGCATGTTTGTCCCCATTTAAGTCATGCAAAGCCAAAGCTCCACTAATGACCAATCCAGAATATCCATCTACTCCACTTTTCACATTTTCAAAAAAAATACCATGGTCTCCTGCCGATGAGAAGCTACTCCCACCTCCAAAATGCACAGCAGGATTTGCTCCGCTCTATTTTCTAGGACGCCTGCCACTAAGCCTTTTTTATTTTATTTTCTCTTGAGGCTTTAAAGTATAGAAGTTGACTTGCATTTGGTCAGAGGCGTTGTAATAGTTTAAAAACACACACACAGTTATTGTATTAGAGTAAAATGGTTGTTACTTGTATAATGTTCATGTGTTTAAACATACTGTCCAGCCTTTAAAAATTGCTCGGTCTCATGTTAGTTAGTTACTGCTAGTTACCGCTAGTTTTTTAGTTTGATTTCCTGTCTTGCTGGAAATCTTTAGTTAAATGACAAAAATTCACCTCGTGCATTTTCATCGGTCTCCTGGCGACGTCACTGAAGGTGTTAACCCACAGGGTTGTGTTGCTAATGATGTGTCTCTATGGATAAGAAAAGTCAGATGTTCCCAGTTGGAAAAATAACAAGGTTGCCCCTTAGAGTCGGATTCCAACTGGGAAGGTTTAGCCTTGCTGAGTATCCCTGGGTTTTAAATGGAGCATGGCTGGTGCACATACAGCTGAATGCTTAAAAAATGTTTATAACATCTTCTGATGGTTTGTAACAGCGGCGCACATAATGCCCTAACATACACTTTTGTAAACATATTCCTTTTTTGTTTGAATGCAAGAAATGGAGATAATTGTGTTGTTATTCTTTTGTATTACTATTTGCAGTTGGCACTTTTTTGTTGCAAACAGTAGCACACTGAACTTAGGTGCAATGTTATTCCCTGGTCTTACTTATGAGACAAGTTGATCACAGCATAAAGTACTGTTACTGTGCTCAAAGTGCTGTTCATGCTTTTTCTATATTGTTATTAACATTTGTTTTTCAGTGGGATTTATTTGTATTCCCTACAACTGCAATGAAACTCCTGAGCCTTATGTAAGAACTGCACAGATTTATGGATAATTTCACAGATTTCACACACACAAAAAAAACAGCTGAGTGAAATGGCCGGATTTGCTGGTAAAAGCAAAACTGCTGCATCATTTGCCATAACTTTGAAGAATGATGGCAAAGCATTGGGCACCTTTTTTATGCAGTTTTCAGGAAGCCTAATATATCTTACAGCGGATTTGTATGTCATTTTTATGACTGCTGTTCTGGTGTTACATTCACAGGCTCATAAAAGTGGACAGACATGTTTAAAAATTCTGTGTTTTTAAGACTTCAGAAATTGAGGCCATGAATCACTCCAAGTTTGTTCTACATTCAGTCTTACACATATCATGTACTGTTTAACTAGACAAACTAACAAATCTGCTGTTGGAAGAAAATGTAAGAAATTAAAAATGGGCAAATAGTGGTCTTTGGAAGGAAACTGTCAGCATCCCACATTTTGATGTAATAATATTTCCCAAATCCAAAATAGAGCTCTTATCTAGGAGTATTTTCTGTATGAAAGAAAAGTTAGAAGGTAATGGCAGTTCCTTTAGTGACTTCATCTAGGAGAGAAAGCTCTGCACTTTGACCATTCCAAAATGGTAAATTTCTTCTTTTGAAATCCTTTTTTTGTTGATCGGGATGAATGATTGGATTCACGGTGGCGGTAAAAATGAAATCGTTTTTCATCCTCCTGTTGAAGGACGATCATTGTCCTCATCACTGTTTGCTTCAGCCTCGCCATTCATGTTATCATCCATCACGGTTTGTGGGCTGACAGAGGTATATTCTGGCTGAGACATTTAAGGTCGAACCTCCTCGAGCAGGAATCCTCCCTCGGTTTGATCTTTATCGGATTAATCTTTGAGTTTAAAATCTTTGCAGCAAAATCCAATCGACTTGATAAAAATGGCTCAGCATTAACTCTGGAATCTGTTAAAAGTCACCTGTCCAGCACACCGTTTACAAAAGCCAACAAATCCGTCTGAGACTCACCTCTTTGTGTCGATCCTGGTTGTGTAGTATTATTCTGGTCTTATGTCAAGCCGCATGATTCCCTTCTTCCCATGAGTGGCTTGGACATTGTTTATGCTTTTTAATCCGCTTTACAAAAACCCTGCATTGAAAAATTATATGTTATATTCTGTTTTTTTTTTTTTATAACTGTAGAGTTGTTGGAAACGAAATGCCCCTTTGGCATTTACATTACATTGACTGCTAATTTGTTTTTGCAGTGGGTCCTTATGTGTCCATACATAACATGTCATCCATTTATCTGCAGCCCATACTTCTCTTAAAAAAAACAAAAAGTTAGCATCAGCAGGTTTTAAGCATATGCTTTGTTTCTAGCCCTCGACGACAGTGTGAGTAGCCATCCAGAGCAACCTCGGCTCTCTGTGGCAGTGTGCAGTAGATCCTACTCTGTTCTGCTGATGGAACAAAGTACTATTGGGAGGGATAACTCCCTGACTCTGGTTCACTTAAGCTCCCAGAGCGTGCCCTGCTATTGCTGCAGAACACTCGCATATCCACACATAAAGACACCCTTTATCAAACTCTACTTTCTACCCTTGTCAGTTGAATTGCTGGAGCAATTATTTTAGACTTTGTTGGCTTACAGGCATGAAATTAAAAGCACAGGGTTGTCTTCTGTGTCTAAGCCATGTGGGGGTTACAATTTGGATAGGCCACATGAATGATACCCTTTTGAGTTATGTAAATGAGAAAAGAGTAGAACAGGTCATCAGTAAGTAATGCTCACAGTCTCCTTAATATGATATTATATGAATATATTCATGGGACAACAAAAAGCAGAGGAAAGTCAGAGGCGGGCAGTTTTCAGATTCACGAAGGTACGTTGATTTATATCGGTGACACGCTAGACTGATTTTTGAATTCTTATCCCAGGCATTTTGTCTGGAGATGCTCCGTGGTGAGCGGACAGCCATTGTCGAAAGAGGAGCAGGCTTCGTTTGGGACAGGTTGAAGTATGGTGAAGCTGGTAATCAATTTGTGCTTCATCATGAAAATGTTTGTGCTTTTCGTGTTTTTCTTTTTTTCTTTTTACATCATTCTACTTTCTCATTTCTGATGTCAGTGTGATACAGATGTATTGGGCTGAGCTGAGGGTGGAAGAAATAAGGATTGATTTCACCTCCTGCCCACAGCAGCCGCTAGAGCAAGACTATTTTCAGAAGCCTGTGCAGCACTGACAGTATTAGCTTCGGATATTATTCCTCACTGTATGTTTTTATTGTTTATAGGAAGGTTGACAAAATGATTTTTTGCAATAAATGTGAAGCCAGTTCTATGTCATAATATGCACCTATGTCCCATAGATATAGCTCATGGTCCAAAGAACTAAAGCCTGGAAGCATAAGCAACTGACATGATTGTCAGCCATAGTGGGCAGCCTCAGGTGTTTGGGTGAGGAGCTTCTGATGTGGGCTCTTGGTAGGGCCGCTTCTCCTACGCATCTGAATGAGTCAGCCAGATTAGTATGGACATCTGATTATTATTCCCTCCTGGACACGGATCTTTGTAGGCTTTACAGGTAAAACCCACTTGGACGAGAGCTTAATGTAGACTCAGAGTACACTGGAGGGACTATATATCTCTTCCTACTTTCTTGGGGTCGCCAAATTTGGATGGATGGACAAATGGATGAATGGGAAATTAGAATTTTTGCACAGATGGCAGCCTTTTGAATTTACCATCAAACAAATCAGTGTCCGGGCTCATTGGACATCAACCAAAGCAGTTTTACTGTTTGTAAGAGGCTCCATAAACTCCTGAAAGTCATTTAATAACTTCCAACTTCACTTTATCATTAAGCATGTTTTTTTCTGTCTGTACCACCATGTCCATTATGTACAGCCCAGGAGTTTGGCTCATTAGGTCACTCCTCTCTTCTGCTCAATTGTATTCAGCAACACACACTGCCTGGCTGTCCCACTAACTCGCCTATGGAGAGTTATTAGCTCCTGTAGGGAACTTTCCATGGGAATCCAATAATTGAGATCCACATGCTTGCATGCAGGTTTAGTAACAGCCTTTATTAGAAAGTGATTGGCATGCTACATAACCCTGTGTCCTTCATTTTAAGTGAACCGGTCGTCAGTTGAATACTAATGCTGTTGAAAGTCTTTACTCTTAAAGGTGCAGCGGCTAATATGTACGATGGCATTAAGATACACAGAGAAAACTGTTTTCATGCTTCTATTGCTCCAGCGAATTGCTTTCTCCTTGGTGGCACAAGGCTGTTTTTTTTCCACTGGCCATGAAAGTGCTTTATCAGCAAAAAGACAGGAGGATAAGAAAAACATTAAATGCCTCAGAAATGCTCCAGAAAACACACATTGGAGGTTTCTGTTGCTGAAAACTTTCTTTATGGCTTTAGCTAAGATTCGTCTTTAAATGAAGAAGAAAACATTTTAGGTCTTGTTGATTTTCGAATGAACAGTAATAGTTGACATTTAAGCGACTATTTTTCATACCTGATCTAATCACATTTGATATGGCCAGTAGTAAGCAGAATTACCATTAACTTAATTAACAAATGGCTAGATGAGGTGAAGAAGAAGAAGTAATGTCCCTCCTCCTCAGAAGTAATTCTAAAGTGTAAAACTCTGGCTTCATGCCATTTACAGGAAAAAAAAAAGATATTAGCACACCTTAAATAAATGTCTTTCGCTAACTGTTGCTCACTGGTGATTAGAGATGTTCACATTTAATGCTGTGTTTCATTAAGCTTACTTATGGTAGTAGTCTCATTTATTGGCACCTCTGGTACAGCTGTATAACAGATAAATATAAAAAGCCTAAAATCACTGCTATATAACAGCAGCATAATATTTCACTGAATAAAATTCAAGCCTTTTAATTTGAGCGTATTTATTCAGTGCTGCTAAATCGTATGTTAAAAAGTATTTGTTTCTATTAAAATCACGCAGCAACCTGAAGCTCCTTTCCTCTCTGCTCTAGAGTTGTTACTGCAACCCCATGAAACAGGAGCTATGAGCTATAATTAACGGTTTTCGGGGTGGAGCCTGGGTCTGGTGAATCATTTTTGTGTCGATTTGCTTCATTATCCAAATTATGTCCCATTTTAAATTTTCTGAGTCCACCAAATTTTTAACTACTGCTATTTAAAAATGTTTATGTGTTCTAACCAGGTTCCCTAGCATCACTTTTCCTCCACCATACTTAATAGTGAGCAAGTGATATCTAACCCAACTGGGCTGCAGGAAAGCTCAAAATTTGTCTCATCTCACCAAATAACATGGTTACAGTTAAAGTTTTTAAACCCCACATGTATATACTTGTGTTAGGTTGCTATGGAGACTTGGTGACCAGCCCCCCCTCCAAAAAAAAAAAATCTCCTCATTCTGCATGGTGGCAAAATAACTATAAGTCCTTGTCCTTGCCTAATGGCCTGTGTCTAAAAGAAATAGACCTCTGTATCATCTCATAAAATATCCCAAGGAAATAGAAAGTCATGCATTACTCATTAGTTCCTGGACACCGATCAAGTAAAACGTTTTAAATATAAAACAAAGATGGCTTAACTTATTTGAAACGGATTGTCAGAGATTACAATAATTTCTTTCCCACTGAAGAATGTTCTCAAATAGAAGTAGGACTTTTCTAAAATCTACATCAGGATATTATTTTACCGGATTCAAAAGATTGATTTATTTTCATTTCTTAGACATCTTTCTACAGCAGCTGTAGATTACCAAAATCAAAAGGTGTCAAGTCATGAACTCTACCAATATCATAAGACCTAAAACACTTTCAGTTCATCACTCATGTTTAAAGTGCCAGAACATCAGAATCGGTCGAATCCGAATGCAAGCTGCAAATTTAGAAAGCACAAAATCCAAATACAAACAACACTGTGTTCTCTGTCAGAACAAGTAACTGAGCACTGGAATCAGCCTTATTTGTGTGAATATAAATAAAATTGTCTGTCCCCTGGTGTGATACGCCACATGTTGTAGCTGCACATAAGCTGCATGCATATCTGAGTCTACATGGAGGCAATAAATCTGTGTCAGCAAGGGAGTGATACAGGATGAAACACGGTGAAGGAGTACACAAATCAAAGGAGACGTGTTCCTCCCAGGTCTCCTGCTTTAGCAGCTCTGCTCCACTGTTTGATGCAGAAGGTGCCAGGTCGCACCAGCACTGTGCTGTTGGCTCCATTTCTGACGCATTTTAGAACGCAGCATTTTCCTGAAATTGGAATTCCTCGAGCATTCACGTTCATGCACTTACATCAAGTGTCTGCTTGGCTCCACACAAGAGATCAATTTCCGATAGTGGTTTAAGGACCAGAGGATATTCCTAAATAGATCAACTTTAGTTCAATGTCTGTGTGTCTGGTTAGTGGGAGTCTTGTGTCACTTCAGTTTTATATTACAGATAACCTTTGCCGAAATAAAGATAGAATATGTTGCGTAGGTGAGACCTATAATGAGACCTCATTTGTCAGTTGGCGTCACACCTGAAAGTTTGACTAAAGTGTTGTCAGTTTCTTGCACCTATTTTTTTTTTTACTCCAGTGAGTTGAGAATAAATCACTAACTGGAAACATGCACAGCATGCTTCTTTGCTGTTTATTCTTGCAGTTGTGTGTTAAGTCAAAATGCATTTCCCCATTTACGCTGAATCTATCAATTATTATTTATAGAGCTGCCATCTTCTGTCGTGCTTGAATGCTGTAATTTTATAAGCCCCCATCTTGTTTATTCTGTCTGGGACAGCTTGTTTGTTTTCTGGACTGCCAGGCAGACATAGGGGATCTTGGCAGGGGCTTTATTCTTACACCAGAATCCTCTGGCTTTCTGTCTTATTCCTCGCTGGAGCCTTAGTCAAAGAAAAGAACAGCGTGATTTAAAGCAAGCGTGTTTCAAACATTTTAGTAATGAATAGCCAATGGTGATTGGAGGTGACAGTCCTGAGTCGAACCCCATTCTGCAAAGCATTACTGATCACCCAGAGTCAGTCAATATTACTCTTGCCCTGTTGACTAGATACTGATGAATGGGATGTTAAAGCAATTGTGTCTGTGCAGTGTGAAGAAGGTCCTGTTTACACATGCTTCTGTACGTGGATTCATTTGTTTTTTTCCTTGTAGGTTACGTTAAATGGCAGAAGGCTGTTTTCAAGCTATTTAAGCATTCGTTTCTGCTTAAATTCCTTCATTTGTTTCGATAGAAACACACTTGTTATTTTAGAAGAGTTATAACACTCTCCAAACACCAGCCTGTAAACTATTCTTTTCAAAGTTTCTGGTCTTCTGTTTTTTAGTTTAAAGCCCTACACGCATGGGATTAGTTAGGGACCACATGTGATTTCTAATGATTACGGAGATTCTTTGTTGTTGTTAATCCCGTGCAAAAGTGCCATGTCAGTAATTTGTAAAGTAAAAATTCCCCTGCAAATCACGTACTATATTTTGCTGAACTCCGAGGTCCTGTGATACTAATCCAATGCGAATAGGCATCTCTGTGATTTGCAGAGAAACGGGCGGAATCTGATACGTGAATAGGCAGCTTTTTTTGTTTCTTGGGCACATTTTTATTTGCGCTTGGTTAAGAATGGAGGCCGCATTGTTTAGGAAACCCTGGGTCCCGGGCCAGCAAAACCTTATCGGACAACAAGCCCAGTAAGCAACCCGCCACAGAGTAACACAGAGCCTGTTTCTATACTGTATAAATGCATGCATTCAGTGTTGTGTTTCTACCCACCTGCAACTTTTCCTGTTCATAGAATTGTCAGGGGGGTGGGGGGTTCTGTTAGAGGAAAACCAAGGCAAACTGAACGACGGTACATTAAAAAACGAGCCCAAAAAACACGACACACAAAATCTACCGGCGACTTTACCAAAAAGTGAGCCCAGAGACATTTATAAGCGGAGTGTTGGCTACACTGCTTCTATTACACAGCCGCTCACATGTGCAATAAGCAGCAGAGGTGTCCGTAAATTTTAGCAAAACTCAGCAAAACGGGTTATCCCGTACGAATGCACCACATAAAAAGCTGACATAGGGGGGTAATTTATTTATTTATTATATGAGGTCCCTTGGTAAAACTAGTCCCATGTGAATAGGGTTTACGATTGTATTTCCCTTGCAGGTCTACATAAGCGGAATCAGGGGGAATGGGAAATCTAAATTGGCTCTAGTTTCATGTCTGTGCAAATTCTTAGTTATCCAGGCCGTTGCAATGGCAAACAGGCTTAAATCGGAGGCAAGCGGACTTTTGTTCAGTTCTTTCTCAAAACGTTTCGACACCTATCCAGGAGTCTTTAGCCCCATTTACACTACCCTTTTCTAACCGTACCAAGAACGGTCCGAGCCCGGTAACTGAGATAACTATCCAGTGTAACTGGATCGCAAACTGAACTGAACCATGGCAGACACAACCGGTCCGCGCTGAATCTAGACCAGTTCACTGGCTCGGTTCTCTGATAACAAAGAGCGCATGAGTAGACCGCATCATCTCCTGACAGTCAGCTGACTAATTTTGCGGTTTCAGACATTCATAAAAATACTAGTTTCCTTACCGTGCCACACGGTTTCCAGTGATAATTCTGCTTAGCAGTGTGATGAACCTCAATGTCTGTCGTTGTTTCCTGCGTCTGTAAGCCCTGATTAGACGTTCGTTTGTCTCATCCACTTCCCAAAAGCCGACTCTGTCAAGTAAATTTACCAAAGGTTGGCTGCTTCGCCTGACTCTCCGCAAACAACGAAATATCACAATTATAACCAAACATAACTGCCTGAATGTTACAGGCGCCGCCATTTGTATTTGCTTGATTCCCTCCTTCAATCCTACAGAGCAGTAGTACAGTAGATCGTCACTAGGAGGCAATTAACCGTGCTAGTGGGATGTGTAAATGGTCATAAGAACCAAGCTCGACACGGTTAACTGACCCAAGCTCGGTCTAAACTCGGCATGGATCGGTTAAAAAAGGGTACTGTAAATGGGGCTTAAGTCAATTCTGGAGGCTCGCACTTGAGCAACCTGTAGCATAACCTGTAGCATAACTGGGAACTAGAGGGGATGAAGTTACACTGTTTTTAATCTTACATCCCTACTTAAAATCCAACCCAAACTTTAGAAGTCACCTAAATAGCAAATAGAAGGCATGTGTGTGTAATTTAGGATATTTGTGGAAGAAAACTACACATACATACTACTACATTTGAAAACTACATTTCTCATTACTCAACATATCATCCCCACGTTGACACATAGTGGTGTCACCATGATACTGTGGGGATGCTGCTCTTTAACAGTGACAAGGAAGCAGGTCAGTGTTGATGGGATGATGGATTGAGGTAAATACAGGGCAACACCCAGGAAAAACATGTTAGAGGCTAAAAAAGACTTCAGACTGTGGTGGAGCTTCAGCTTCCAGTTGGAAGAGCAATGAGAGATGGTTCAACAAAAGGTGACTCCACATTTCACAGAAGCCATGTATCTCTTTCCTTCCATTTTAAAGATAAGAAATTCCTTTATTGTCCCACAATGGGGAAATTCAAGGGTAACGGTGACAAAGACACAGACAGAGCTACACACAGTTTATAGTAATGACAAAACCAGCTAATCTAATTTATTTCTAAAGCAACAAGAGGATGAGCTTTATCAGAAATGCCAAATATAGAAATAAAAATAAATACCAGAGTAAATATTGCCCAATTATTGATAATATTGCCTACTGAGGTAATAAAAAGAAGTATTCTAGATAACAGTGGGAAAACAGTGGGTTACAAAAACACCAGCCTTTTTACAGAACAATATGAGATAATATGCACTATGCATGGTAGTACAGCACCATCACAAAGTAACTAAGTCATGTGCGAGTGTACCTTAGTATCTGAGAGACAGCGTAAACGATTCATGATCAGATCAGAACCAGTGCAACTCTCAGCTCTGCATGGGATGGAATATGTGTGGTTTTAATATGACTTGATGTAAAAAAAAAAAAAAAAATGCTCACACAATTGATTGATTATCAGGCTGTCATCATGGCCAGACAAGAAAGATTAATTCAAGTCAGTTTATTTGTTTTGTGCCAATTCACAACAAATGTTGGCTCTCGGCACTTTGCAAAAAATACAAAAATCAGATTTATATGCAGAAATATCTAATACATTCAATGCAATCATAAGGGCGGATTCAACATCACTTTTATAAATTCCGTTGCAACATTGCAATCCTACTTATAAAACAGTTAAGTTTCAGTTTACTATTCACAGTTGTAAAAAAGTTTTCTATCTAAGGAAATCCAGCCAGTTGCATCGAGTCACTGACTTTGCATCAATCACTGCTTCCTATCTAGAACAATCATGCAAAGTACAAGTATTCAGATCGAATATTTTAATTGTTACAGTCATATCTCATCTTCTACGTAACGGTTCTGCAGACAGATCCTGTTTATCCACGCAATGAAGAGATCTTCTCTTGGCACTTTAGTGTAATCATTTGAACAGAACCGCCTAAGGCCACAGCTGAGCTGAGTTAGAGCAGAAAATAGCCTAATCCCTTTGGCAGCTTCAATGAACGGACCCCATTCAGTCCTTCTGAAACAGATAAACCAACAGAGGAATGCCAAGAGACACATCCTACTGTTTAGCCAAGCATTGGTTAGACATTAGTCACACATGGTGATGCATATCTTAACATTTATGCCCTGTATAACATTAAGCAAACACTTAACGAGTGTGCAATATGTGCAGCTACATTGTATGAAAAAAAAAATGCTTTTTGAAAATATCTCAGATTCAGTGACTGGGAGAATGTGTCTTTGCTATAATTTGGACAAATATGTAATTCTCAATTACTTGCTGGAGATAAACAGAATGTATAAACAGGTGGTCTAATATTTAAGAATTGAAGAAGTAACTTGTAATTTCAGTTCAGACTGCTTGTGTCCATGTGTTTAAAAGTTTGGCCTTTACATTTTATTGCTGTTCCTGTGTTTCTCATTTGAAGTCTGACTTTGATTTATTAAGGTAACACTACTCCAAGAAATACCTGACTTGCCTAAATTAATGTAAAGCAGATTATTGTCTGCTTTATCAAATCTGGGTGTATTGAATCAGTATTGCATCAGTATTGAAAAAAATAAGCTAATCTAGTCTAAAGTTAGTTCTAAAGCAACAGAGACTGAACTTATCAGAAAGGCCAAGAAGAAGAAGTCAAAATAAAATAAAAATTAATAATATGGCATATTCAAGTAAAAATTAAATATTCAAGTTAAATAGAGGAAAAACAGTAGCCAATCTGCCCAACAATGTGAATAAAATATACAATATGCATTATGAAAATTGAGCTATGATGAATGTCATAAATGTAATAAGCTATGACCAATGTCATAAACATTCTTGCATGCATACATAAATTCAATAAAAAAAAAACATTTGCAATGCTTTAGTTAGAATGATGCCGTCTGAATAACCAGGCCTTCTCCCAACATGCTATGAAGGTTATTAGTTTTATATTTGATGTATTGTGTATGTGACATATTTCATCCTGGATACACAGTAGTGAACTTGTTAACAGTGTTGCCTTACAGCATAATGCACTGGGTTCTAAGGATTTTCTGTGTGGAGTTTGTATGTTATGCCCTTGCATTTAAGAACCCCTTCTTACCATCACAGTCCAAAAGCATGCATGTTAGTTTAACTGAAGAATCAAAATTGCCCTGAGGTGCCAATGTGCATGGAAAAGGTTATCTCCTTTCTTATGAAAACAGAATCCTCGTCTGGCAGACATTCTGCTGCTGGTTTGAAAAGCAGGTGTTCACACCTATTACCAACTCGTCCACATCTCACTGTGACACAAAATCTCCCAAGGCACCAAACACCCTTCTCTCCTCAGACCCCCTACCAAGATTTAAGATCTCAGAATAGGATATAAACAGTGTCTTTCAGCTTCAGAAATTCAGGGCCCTGTTCAGACGAAACTGGATTTGAGTGTATAAGACAAGCTTCTTTGTCAGTTAGCTACATCTGAAAGCAGCTTTAAAGCCCCCATCGTGACACCCCTATAAGCATAACCGGCTAAACACTAGCAAATACATAGACTATGGAGACTGTCACAACAGTGACAATCTCCATAGTTGCAGTTGTGCTGCACATGCTTTTCAACCTACTGTTTTGTGCTTTGTCAGTCATGTGTAGCTCGGAAGAGGAGTTCCACCTCGTCGTGGGTCCAAATATAAGCTTATTTTCTTACTCCAGCAGTAATAGTGGACACTATTCTTCTTCTTGTTCTTTCTACAGCACTTTGACGCAGCACTGCGGTAACACGCCACCCACTGGTGTGGCATACCATATCATACCATACCATATCTTTATTTATAAAGTGCTTAAAAACAGTCATCGGCTAAAACAAAGTGCTGAACATACCTACAAACTAAAACATATCTATTAAGAAACAAAAATAAAAAGATAATGCATAAAAACACTTAAAAGAAACAATGAAACCAACTTAAAACAAAAAGTAAGTCTTGCTAGTGGTAAAAGCCAAAGAATAATAGTGCATTTTAAGTTGGGTTTTAAAGATAGGCAGTGAAGGAGGCAGGTTATTCCACCAATGAGGACCAACAATAGAAAAAGCCCTGCCCCCTCTGAGCTTCCTCTTAGACCTCGGTACCCCCAAGAGATGCAGTTCAGCTGACCTGAGAGGCAGGGCAAGGTCATTAAGGTCAACATTTAAAAAGAAAATAAGATTTTTTTAATGGAGTCTAAAATGCACTGGGAGCCAATGGAGTGAGTCCAGAATAGGGCTAATATGCTCTGTTTTTGGAGTATCTGTTAAAAGACGTGCAGCAGCGTTTTGAAGCAGCTGCAGAGAGCAAAGACTGATTCACTCCCACATAGAGTCCAATACAGTAATCCAGACGGGACGAAATAAAGTTATGGATTACTGTTTCAAGGAGCTGTCTTGACAGAAAGTATTTAAATTTTGCCAGCTGCTTTAAGTGATAAAAAGATGATCTAACAACTGCTCTGATCTGACCATCTAATTTAAAATCACTGTCTTAAAACCCAATTTAATGATACTTGCTTTAACATTTGCTGTCAGGGGTCCCAAATCAACAGTACTATTGTCACAGAAGCGACTTGGCCCAAACAATATTAATTCAGTTGCTGGTGAAGATTCTCAGTCATCCAGGTCATGGTCATTTTAAAAAAAAGTAAAAAACAAAGCAACTGGACTTGTTTTCCGTAGTTGAAGACGTTTCGCTTCCTCTCCAGGAAGCTTTCTCAATTCAAAAATTCTGGAGTAACGTGGAGTAACAAGCTTTATACCATTACCAAACAAAGGCCTTGTAATGGCTTAGATAACATGCATATTCAACTGAAACAGGTCCACCCCTTAGTAATGGGCGGTCGTTAAAGCCATTAAGCCAGCAGATTGGACCGAAACTGATCCACTCCTCTGTAATAAGGAGTTGTTAGGGTTGTTATTGGCTTGGCTTAAAGGAATGATGTTTTGATCACCTGAATGAGGGTGAGAGTTAAGGTGATGATTGGCCCGGAATTAATCCTATTGCTGTATTGTACGTTTTTGAGAGTTGGAACCTAAGTCCTCCTCCTCTGTTTAAGGTTGTTTTTTCTCTCTTAATGTAGATGGCTTCCTTCACACCCCTTTCAAACCATTGTCTTCTTTGTCCAAAATGTGAACATTTTGGTCCTCAAAAGAGTGTCCTTTGTACTTAAGGTGTAAGTGGACAGCAGAGTCTTGTCCTGAGGAGGTAGCTCTCCTATTAATTCAGTTGTTTAATTGTTAAAATTAAAAAAGTTCAGGGCTAGATAAGCGTTAATGTCCTCCAAACAGTCGAATAGGGCCTTCACCAAGAAGCTATCACCCTGCTCAGGGGCAGATAGAGCTGAAAATCATCAGCATAGAAATGGAAAGGAATTCCATATATCCTGGGGCTGGAGCCTAAAGGCAATGAGTATAATGAAAACAGTAGAGGTCCTAAAATTGAGCCATGTGGGACCCCACATGATAAAGGAGCACAAAATGATTCTGTGTTTCAAATGCTGACACACAAAGATCGATCAGCCAGGTAGGATCTAAACCAGTCCAGAGCAGTATGCTGAATGCCTATTAAAAGATTTAGATGCATTATTAAGATATTGTGGTTAACAGTGCCGAAGGCAGCAGTTTGGTCAAGCAGACCAAGACCAGGTACTAGAATCACATGCCAACAAGATATCATTAACAACTCTTAATAATAATGATTCTGTACTATCACAACTTTAAAACCAGACTGAAAAGTTTCAAGAATGTCATTCTCATCCAAGAAAGATTGTAATTGACAGAAAACAATCTTCTCTAAAAATTTTGAAACAAATGGCAGCTTTGAAATAGGTCTATAATTAGTCATCATGGAGAGATCTAACCAAGGTTTCTTAAGAAGCGGTTTAATTACTGCATTTTTAAGTTTTGCCAGTACCATACTAGTGCATAGACTGCAGTTAACATTGGTAAGGACATATTGTGCAATACTGAGAAAGACCTCTTTAAAAGATTGTGGGAGGATTCAGTGCCAGATGGCTTAAGATGCCTAAGCACGGCATTTAAAAAAAAATAACGAGTCACAGATTCAAACTGCCTAAAAGCTGCAGAGCAAGTGACTGCAACAGAAGGGTCAGAGTCATTAGGGATAATCAGAGCCCTTGTGGCAACAACCTTTTCAATGAAGAATTTTAAGAAATTCTAACACAAATCCACCGATGCTTCTAAGCAAGGGTTCTGAGGAGGGTTAAGAATAGAGTCAATAGTGTTGAACAATACACGTGGGTTATGTCTGTTCGATAACACGACATTTTGCAAATAAGTTCTTTTCGCCTCTTTAACAGTGTTCTGATACTGGCGCCAGCAGTCCTTCATGATTTGATTCAAAACCTGCAGATTTTCTTTTTTTCCAAGTCCATTCCGCTTGGCAACATTCCCTCCTGACAGCATGAGTCCTCTCATTAGACCAAGGCTCAGGTCTAGACTTTAGCTAGCTGGTTTTTAACGGAACCACAGTGTCCAAGATTGTTTGGCAAGAAGAATCAGGAGGAAACATTAGGGAGGAACAGAGAGCTGGTTAAAGGGCACGGATAATTGAGCAGCAGATGACGGGTTAAAAGTCCGACAGAGTTGAACAAGGACACAAGGTTTAACTAAAAGTTGTTAAAAAGCTACGTCAAATAAAACAAACACATGGTCTGAAACTCCAGAAACACAGATGTCCACATTAGACCCAGGCAGACCATATAACAGAACCAGATCCAGTGTGTGTCCATGCTCGTGTGTGAAGTCAGTTACAGACTGGACCAGGTTAAAAGAGTCAATTAGGCTTGAAAAGTCCTTTACCAGCAGTTTATCAGGACAAGACATCAATATTGAAAACTCCAACAATAAGAATATGATCGTAGATAGGCATAATCCCAGTCAGAAAGCACAAGGATTCATTTATGAAGTTCTTATTGTATTTGGGGAGGGGGGTGGCAGGGAGTGGGGGGTTTGTGGCGGTAGATGATGAGGTGCAGAAAATAGGACTAAAGCAATCAACCTCAATCAAATTACTTCAAAGCTGGGAGCTCAAGGCTGTGAAAAACACTGCTTACATTTATAGGTATTTTTGTAAACAGCTGCTTTTTCTCCTCTCGCTGAAGTCCATGGTGAATTAAAATAGCGGCAATTAGCTGGTAGAAGTTTGGTTAAAACACTCTCATCACCTGTAGTGAACCTTGTCTCCATGACACAAAAAATCCTGTTTGTGATGGGCGAAGAAATCCTGTGTAGTAAAAGTCTTATTTACCACGGATCTGGTGTTTACCAGACCTATCCTGGCAGGAGCTAAAGCCAATACACAAGCTGCCCCAAGTCTGGGACAACAGCCTGTGGCGTATCGTGAGGTTTATCTGGTGGTGTTGAGACAGGGAGGGCAGGGTTGATGGATTGGATGAACTCCAACAGAGTCCAGGAAACAATAATGCACAGCTACCTTCAAGAATACTCCTTTTGATGGCCGATAGCCATGTTTCAAGGACAGCTTTAGTTTTATCATCCACCCGCTTCGTTTTTCACAGCGACGATAACGCTTCCACCGTGAAGGTAGCATGGGAACCGGGAACAGGTGAGTGAATATTTCACGGAAGTGGAGGCAAGGATTGATGTCCGTGATCATTAAATATAGCAGGGTTATAGCAATGAGGTTGGAGATTCAGCAGTTGGTGATCATACACAAGCAAGTACTCAGTTTATCTGTGACCAAGTTTAAAAACATCAACACAAACGTAAATCAGAGACAGACACGCAGCCAAAGACACTAGCGCCATCTTGCCACATCCATACACGTCTGATTTGCATTTTCTTTTTTGCGACATTTTAAACGTTTGCTCAAAATATGCATGAGAATTGGATGGAAACGTAGCTAGTCTCTCTCCCTCATACCTAACAACCTGCACTGACCAACCGGCCCGCATCTTCACTCATATCTTCAACAAGTCTCAAGAGCTGTTCAGAGTTTCCTTCTGTTTCAAATGCTCCACCATCACCCTGGAAAGAATTTCACAATCATGATGGTAAATGAATCCTTTCAGCGACTAGTTTTGAAGCATCTGAAGAACATCACAGGCCCCCTGCTGTACCCCCAGCAGTTTGCTTGCTGTGCAAACAGGCCAACAAAGGATAGGGTCAACTTGGGACTACACTTCACCCAGCACCACCTCAACCACCCAGGAGCATATGCCAAGCTTCTGTTTGTGGACTTCAGTTTGGCCTACCACACTATCAACCCAGACGTACTCCACCACAAGCTCACTGAGCTTCTGCCTGTCTGTGGATCACCAGCTTCTTGACTGACCAGCAGCAACAAGGGAGACTGGGAAGTATCTTCTTCCACCATCAGCACTGGAACCACCGGAGGATTCTATCCCCACTTCTCTCTATACACAAATGACTGCACATCAGTGAACCCTTCTATGAAACATCATGAAATGTTCAGGTGACAGGACGGTCATTGGTCTGATCCAGCACAATTATGATTCTGCATACAGACGGGAGATGAATCCACTGCTGTAGAACCACCTGAAGCTTAACCTCAAGACAGGGGAGATTATTAGAGCTAGAGTTAAACAGTCTTTGTTATTCATCTGCACATTCACAATGTACATTTGAACAAAATTCAGTTGCAAGACTATGAGCAAAAACAGAATACAAAAGAGAAACAATATACATACAAGTATTTGTCAGAAAAGTAGCAGCAAGCAAAAACAAAAATGTTATATGTACGGAAAAGTACATTATGTTGGACTTTTGAAGAACACCCTCATACTGCTTCCCTTCACCCCCCTGAATGACACTGTGTTTACAGTTGATTACTTCCAGTTCTTAAGAACTACCCTTTTTCGGGACGTGAGATGGTCCTCACACATATACACCGTGTTCTGAAGAAGGCCCAGCAGAGACTGTACTTTATGTGGAAACTTAGGAAGTACATCCTCCCTTAGGAGCTGCTGGTCACCTTAGACTCTGCCCTTATTCAGTCTGTCCTTTGTTCCTCCATCACTGTGTTCCTTGGCTCCTTCACAAAACAGAACAGGTCCAAACTACAACGAACAATTAGGTCTCGGAGAGGATTCTCAGGACTGACCTTCCCTCCATTTAGGATTTGTACAGATCAAGGATCAGGAAAATAGCAGCTAACATCTCTGCACACCGAACATCCTGGACACAAACTGTTTAGACTTTTACCTTCAGGCTTGTGCTACTGAGCTCTATTTGCTAAAACCAGCTGCCACAGAGACAGTTTCTTCCCCCAAGCTGTCTCTCTGATGAACGCTTAAGAGTCAATAGTATCCAGATCAAGACAATGCAAATTTGCACAAATTCGACTATGTCTTTCTCTTACGCGGGTTAACTGGCACAAACTTGGTGAATAAAGCTGATTCTGATTCTTCTATTGTTTTTTTCCCCTCTCTCTGAGGCCATCAACCACTAAACATAGCCACCAGCTCCCAGTGAATAAGTGGGTACAAAGTGTTTTTTTCCCTAATTTTTACTCTTTGCTGTTTTGAGAATATTTTAAGAAATTGGCATTTGTGGGGGGGTTTAAATGTAGAAGTACATAAGGGTTCCTGCACTGTGAATGAGAAATATGAACACACATACCTGCTCCTTTTTATGCACACACCATTGTGTCTATAAATGTCAGAGCAACGCTTTTCACACAGCACTAAGCACAGGCTCTGTTTGCACAGCAGGCAGGTGTCACAGGATCAGCTTAGTGACATTAGCGTCATTGGGACCAGCAGTGGGCTGCACGCACTAGTACCTCCCTCCTCACACAAACACATCAGATTGACTCCATAACCGACATGTTATCGTAAAAGAGGAATATCATTGCCGCTTGTCTTTGACCTCCTATTCTGTCTCTATGCTTTCATACATGATGGCAAAACATGACACTTTAGACAAGGCTTAAATCTATTTAATGATAAATATTAGAGATGAAAAAAGTACCTAAACTCTGAAATATTGACCAATTCTTACTACAGAGGTATAGGGTTAATCTTAAATAGGTTCAGCAAACATATATACGTTTAGGTTTCATCCATTTCCAGATGCTTAGTATCCCATCTAAAGGTTTGCTTTTGTAAAAAAAAAAAAGGAATAAGAAATACAGCTCTGAATCAAGTCCAATGGAATACTATTAGAATCTATTTTTTAATGTAATTGCTGATTCAAAATAATTCTTATTCTAAAGTAGTATTAGTGTTATTACTATGGTGTTCAAGTTTCTCATCATCCATTCAGCCTATTTAAAGGTAACAAATGCGCTGTTAGGTTGTTTGACATCTTCGTTTTCACTACACTGAACATTGACCAGAGAAGACGAAAGCCTAAAGCCCTCACAAAGATTATAGATTTCTATGTTAAAGGTAAGTGCTACAAGAGCATTTCTAAGCAGTGTCATGTTCCTGTGACAATATTATTAAAGATTATCAGGCTCGCAGGGTTGTAGCCATTTCCCATGGACATAAATGAGTTAGAAAATGAAACCCCAGGTTGACTATACAGTGTGTATGGTTGAAAACTCTTTAATCTTAACTTCTCAGGTAACTTTTGATGAGCAAACACCTTTTAACAAGCAAATAGATTTGCACTTCATATACTTGGCTGATTGTGAACCTCATATATTGAGCCTTTTGATAATGCCATTGGGACATGATACCAGTGGTCCTTCTTCTCTTTTCTGATAAGGACATCTACAGAGTACTGCAGAGGACATCTGCAGAATGGTCTCAATACTTCATGGTCGCAGAACTACATGTAAATGGCCTTTAGCAGATGTCTTAAGGATGACTTTCAAACCTCCAATACGTTGAAGAGAGACTTGCTAGTATGTAAAATATAGTCATTGATTAGTTTAAAACATAAATTTTAGCATTTGTTTTGCACATAATAGTCCATTACAAGACATAGTTGTATCACTCAAAAAGGTGGATTTGCGACTTCCAGTTTGGTGGATGTGCTGATAACATAATTAACATAATAATAGATGGGTCATATCAAGTTGATCTGAACCCTGCTTTTTACAGATTTTCTTTTCCGGAATCTCTGCAGCTGGTGTGGCCTTAACTTTGCTACAGCAGTTGTTTCTGCTGTAGCAAAGCAAAAACTATTTGGCATTGACTCTTCTTTGTCTATGGTAAAACCACACAGCATGTGTTTCACCTTTTTTAAATGGCTGCATCTTAATCTTGGACAGGATCACTGTAATCATCTCAAACCTGTCAAATTTTAATAAATGAAACCTTTTTAATCTCTTGAGTTACTGTTGCATCGAGATCGGAGTCTGGACTTTGGGAATTGCTAAAGCAATCTTTAGAGGCCCTTCATGAGCCCAGAGCCTAATACTACTGAACGTTATGAAAAGTTCTGGAAGTTGTAGTGTATAGAAGCTACCCTATGAACCTGAGACAGCTTGGCCAGTCTGCTCAGAAAGAGTGGGCCTAACTAACAGTTGGCAAATGCAGATGTCTCATTATGAAGGCCAGAGTTTGCTTGTTGGCAGCGACGGCTGCAAAAAGTGCTGCTGCGAAATATGTTCATGATATTCATATTTGTTTAATTGTTTGAACTGTTCAAAAAGCCTATTGAGATTACATATTGTGAAACCTGTTACCGTATAGACTTAAAAATGCCTCGTAATTGTATCACAAATGGGCAGAAGTTGTTGTTTTTTTTTCATTCAGACAATATCTGAATGCAACTCCAAATCCACCTCAAGAAATGTTTGTTTACTGGATTTGGCATCTCTTCTCTGATTTCCAAACAAACAAAAAAAAAAAACACTCCAACATTATCCTCTTTGCAAATCCCAGAATTCTGCACATGTCCATCGCTCTTTCAAACTGGCATTCACCTGAATCCTCAACTGAGCCAGCTCTGCCATAATCATTTGGATCTGCTTCAGGCAGCAAATACCTCCTTCAATTAACCACAAAGGCTACACAGTCACTCACCTTAAGTGGCTTTTTTGGTCTGTGTACTAGCCAACAGAAATGTGCAAAAAACGAGTAACGATGCAGCTGAATAACAAACCAGGTGTAAATAATTGTTGTTGCCCACTGTTTGCAGTTATGATTTTAGCAACTAGATCTCAAAACGTCCTGGGTGCTTTCATCTTTGTGCATAAAGGCTATTAGACCTGATTTCATCATGCATCCTGGTTGATCCAATCACAGGTAGACAGCTCAATGAAAGTCGGCTCACACCTGGCATTAAAATACATCACCAGCTGTAACTTGTTATTCTATATGCAAATAAACACGGCGTCACATTGTCAGCTGCCAAGTGAGCAAACGATGAGAGAAGAGCAAGTCTACTGATGTTTAATTGACATCATAGTGCATTTAGTGTCTCAGCTATCTTAATTAAACATTGATGTATTTCAGATTAAACAGGATTGAAATTGTTGTAGAACTGTGTACATACGTTTTATTAAGCTCGTTTATTTTACTCAAATCATATGATGGAAGAAAACGCCCTTGTCACACTGTTACCTATCTGCCTGTGTTTGAGTATGGATCTAATACTGTGACCACTGTTCCCTCAAAGCTGCGCGCATGCACAGTCGCACACTGCGCCTGGATTCAGTGCGCAGAGCAAATTTATGCCGCGCAGAAAATAAAATCCATGCTGAACTGTAAACATAATAATAATAAACAAAGTGATTTTATACCATTTTGCATTTCTGGTGAGATGGTGTTCCACGGTCCCACTCTGTGTGCGCCAGGTGCTGATCGGAGCGTACCACTGATTGATGGGTGGGGCAGACGCCTTTATAGTTGGGCAGGTGACGGTGAAAGTCTTTGTTACTCCTGCTGCATGTCAGCTGTTTGTGTGGCTGTGTTTTTGGGATCTGCTTATTTGAGATCGTAAGTGTCCGTTTTTTAACCTATTCATGCTTTGGCGATCTTTTAACTTAGTTGGTCTTTGAGCGCTACACCTGCTGGAGCAGACTGGGTTCCACGCTGCTGTCTGTATAGTGTGGAACCCACTGGGGCTTTGCTTCGCTGCAGCGGCAGCCGGGGGGGAAAGCCACCACTGTTCGTTGTGTGGAGCTTGCTAGAGCTTTGCTCCACCGCAGCAGGTGGATCTAATCCAAAGAACACTCCACCAAATCAGCACAGCGCAATGCGAATATCCAACATCCAGCCTATAAAAATAAAAAGACCTAAAGCTTAACTCCGTAAGGAAAACTTTACAGCAGATCAGACAGTCTCTCTCCCCACTGCGCTTCTGTCACCATCCCCGTGCATGTCCAGGCAGAGAGAAGCTGTGCTGATCTGTGATCCAGATATTTATCCTGGTGGATATAACCTGGGGGTTTTTATCCTTAAACAATATTTAAGACATTTTTGCATACAATAATACAAACATTATATGTAATTTTTTGCTTTTATTTATAACGATTTATTGATTCATTTAGTCTACCGTTTCTCTCAGATTGCTCTACATTGTTAAAGACACACAGTAATGCTTTGTTGCAGCAGGGCGCAAAACACTGAGCGCTGAAGGTGAGGGGATCATCAACCTTCATGCCTTACCGGGTCTGTGGGAAATCAACAGGAATACAGTGGAGCAGAGACGGGGCAGGACGAGTACAGTTGAGCAAGGAAGACAACTGCAATGGAAAAAGGACAATATCTCACTCTGACATGTCCTGGCCTTTATCCCAGTGGGACATCCCTGGAACTCTTTCCGAGGGTGGTGACCCATTGGTGATGGTGCAGCATAGACATTACTGCGGCGGCCGCACCGATTCGTCTGTCTTAAAGTCCTCCATGGCAGGAACTCCCTCACACCCCCACCCCCACCCCCACCCTGCAGAGGATTTGCCACTCAAACCCTTTCATTCTCAATTAGGCAAGTGAAAACGAATAAGACAGTGACATCCAGCAAATGTAGCATTCATCATTCTGAGGCATTTAAATACTGAACTCCTCAGAAGTGAAACAGACGTCCAAGACACGACTTGATGTTTCACAAAAGGCGCCTTATTTCCTTGCATTTAAAGCCAAGTAACATAGTTTTGCAACATGCAAAACAGTAGAAAACAGTGTAACAGCAGCCAATATTTTTATCCAGTTAGAATAAGTGTAATTGTGTTTTTGGATGTGGAGGTAACAAACAGACGCTTTTAAACCAAGGCCTCAATTCAGACTCTGTATTGAAGCTTGCTCTGATAAAGTGCATTGTGCTTTGTGGACCTTTAATACTCAATTGAAAGTTTGCTTAAGGCTCCGATGCTTCACATTTAGTTTTACTTTGTTACACTGACACACCAGCTTTGCAGAACAGAAATTTTCTCAGCCACTGAACACTGGGGTTAAGGCCTGTTAAAGGGTAAGTCTGAGGATCACAAGCACTGATCACTGCTATTGGGCTCCAATCACAGCTGCTTTGTTCACTGTAGCTGCTGAAATTAACATAATAATAGATGGGTCATATCAAGTTGATCTGAACCCTGCTTTTTACAGATTTTCTTTTCCGGAATCTCTGCAGCTGGTGTGGCCTTAACTTCGGGTTTGTAGGTTGCACGTGATGATGACCAGTGAGTATTTGCTTTCAGTGTTCTGAGAATGTAGCTGATAACATTTTAGACCCTCTTCTAATGTGGCGAGATCAACCGGTTTAAGAGTAAATGCATCCTCGAGCCATGTTTTGTGCGTTCACACCTCTACTTAAGGCAATCCACTCAGCGCTAGATCTGAACAAGGTATTAACGTGATCTACTAAAGATGCAGGTCACATTCCTGGTGTTAACAAGATCAGATAAGACACAACCTTTGCTATGAATTCCACTTTTTTCTGTTTAAGAGAGTGCTACGAGAATATAAATGTTGAATCGATCCACCTCCATTAATAGACTGCACAGTGCCTTTTTATTTCCTTTCTCTGTGGTGTGTGGTTACTTTATATTATGTCACGAGTGGCTTTCTTGTCTGATGGGTCTCCATTCTTCAGTAATATGGCAGGTAAATGACTTGACTGAATATTGTGGCCTGTCCTGGTGTGGAGAGATAAAAGCATTACCTCCCTCTGTACCTTTTACTCCTGCTTATAAGATAAGGAAGGTCACATTGGCTGTGTGAATAGTTCAGCAGTCTTTTATCTAAACTTTAGTTTCTGTTAGGTCTTTATTCCACTGTTTGCGTTTTAGGCAAATCTATTTAGCTTCTGCATGCTGGCAGTTCACATACTAATGGTTTGTTTTCTGTAGTTGTCTCACTCTGATATGATGAAGCATTTTGTTTTCCTCCCACGTCTGTTGTCCAAATTTAAATATTGTCATTCCTAACTCGTGCTTCTCCTCACTCCTTTGACACCTTTAAAAAAATAAAAAAATGGGTATATAGTGGATGAAATAACTAAAGCCTCCTGGAAACCACTTAATTTCACGGACATTTGAAAGAAATTAATTGTGGCTTCATCATAAATGCTTTTGTCTGCTCTGGCATGCGTTTGCCTCCCAGGATACATTAAGCTGTCTGGCTGTTTCAGCTGCATACAATTCAAGTCAATCATTCACTCATACGCATACGCACACATGCAAACATTAAGATAGTATCTAAAACAGCTAAATCTTGGTATGTGGCTCTTTAGCTGTAAATGTCTTCTCAGGCCTCTGGTTTCATATTCAACCTTCTGGTCCTGACTAGATCGCCCACTTGCCATCACATCTGTGGCTACTCGGTCTGAAGATATATGCTGAACTGAATGTGCAAATATTTAATCTAAGAGCATTTTAAGCTGCTGTCACTCTGTCACAGATCTTGGTGTAAGTATAAACACATTTTACGTGGGGCTAAACATAAAGAAACGCTTTTATTGAAACATGAATTCCTATCATGTATATAAAGTATATGTGCCACTTGCTGCTGTTGTGTTAGAATGAAATCAGTGACTGCATGAACATCTTATGCTGACAGACAGACAGACAGATAGACAGATAGATAGATAGATAGATAGATAGATAGATAGATAGATAGATAGATAGATAGATAGATAGATAGATAGATAGATAGATAGATAGATAGATAGATAGATAGATAGATAGATAGATAGATAGATAGATAGATAGATAGATAGATAGATAGATAGATAGATAGATAGATAGATAGAGGTGTTAATGATCAACTATATAATTGTGACATTATTGCTGAAAATTGGAAAGGCAATATCCTTTATGATACTCCAAGCCAAGGACCACGCAGTGAAGCACAAAGAATAATGTAAAAAAATATATATACTCTGTTTAATTTTTCTGAAAAAGTAGTCAACAAAAGTCCATGGAAAATTAAATTAAAAAAAAATCTATAAAAAGGGCACAGACAGCAATGAGGTCAACTAACAAAATATATAAACAACTATAACAAACAAAAGTAACCTCCCAGGAATGAACACACAAGGAAGTATATACACAAAGGCAAGCCTAAAAGAAAAGAAGGGAAGAGGGCAGGACCCAAACCTCCCAAACTTGGTAAAAGGTGTTTACAAATGTGTGCACCGATATTGGCAATGGTAGCAATAAACTTAAATTATAAATGAAATGTGATGGTGTGAAAGAAAGTATTAAACACTGACACTGAAAAATTGCTTGAGGGACTTCCACACTCCCAACCACTTTCAGTGAGCGTTAGTATTTGAGCCACAAAAAGTACACATCTTTGGAATTAAGGGCAGTTAAAGTCCATCCAACTGATCAAATTTACAGTTGTAGTCAATAAATTAGTATAGTTAATTTATTTCCATAACTCAACTTTTAAAGACACAAACAACATCATTGGAAAACATATTTTAATTTATTGAATATGACTGTACTATTGATATGCAGTGTATCAATGCATAACACTTTAAATACATTAACCTACCAAATAGCATCTGGGCAGTCCTTTGTGGTAACAGCAATGCACGTGCTGATTATGCGATGACTATTGCAAATTAATATATATTATGCAGCTATGATGCATAGCTAAAAAGATGATTACTTTTTTTCATTGTCATTTACACAATAAATTTCTAATGTGTCAAGTTTAAAAAGTCAAGTAATCACAATTCCTATGTGAAAACAAAGTTTTATTATGACCAATTCATCACACTTGCTGGAAGTCAATATCCATCAAAAGTAGCCTGGGGTATTGTGCAGTAATTAGTGTGATTTCTTTTTATTATTATCAAACCTTTATGTATACAAGTAGCCTCATTTAGACGCAAGCTCTCATTTACAAGACCTGTTAACAAGAGAGACCTGATGATTTTCCCGTAAGTGCTTCTTAAGCCCAGTGTGTCTGATCATTAAGTATGTTCTTTTGTTGTTATGCTTGAAGTTCTTCCAGTGTGGGAACAGATAATACAAATAATTATATGGGAAGTGACACAGTGTGTGAGTGCACTTTCATTGGAGCTATGATAGAATGCCCTCAGCAGCTCCTGAGAGAGGTAGTTCTTTCTAAATAGTCTCAGAAAAATGTCCCTGCAGACCCTTTTTTATCAGCTCCATAGTTTGTTTGTTTTTTTCCTTCAGGTCAGGTCTTCCTCTGTCTTCACACCCCAAAACCAGAATGTTCAGATGTCCCAATTTTGAGCGGTTAAATGTCTGTTTTATTATTATATTTTTTTAGTCTTTGGTCCTCCTTGGACCTAGTCAGTAGCCATGTTTCCATTAACATCATTTTACACGCATTTTGAAGTATCACATTAGAACAGGTTGATGGAAATGGTAAAATTCAAACTACCTTTCTCAATTTTACACAAAAAAAATGTTTACACTCCTTTGAGATATTTTTAGATTTTGCGAAAAAGAGTTAATGCACAAAACAGGAGCGGGAAACATTTCTTGAATAAGTTCTGAACGCGCACATTTGCCTCACACCACTGAATCTCCTGGATATTGCCATAACGCGCATAGAACTGCATTTCTTTCTCAACATCTCCAGGCTTCAGGTTGCATCGCCAATACTAGTTGACATAACAGAACAATTACAACTTGCCCGATAGCAACACAATCCTGAAAACCTCTCCTTTTTTTAAACACATGGTCCATGATAGTTTTCAACCTCTACTTCCTGTTTATAACAGTCATGCTTAACGTCAAGTTCTGGACAAAGCTTATGTTGTCCGGAAGGTTTACAACTTCACGATGCACTTTCAAGAGCTTTACTGGCCTTTCTTTGTTGCTCTCTGACATCCATGTCATACTGTTAGCTTAGCATGTAGCGTAATTCCAACAACTTTCAGCGTAACGACCGATTATGCAACCATGCTCATACACACTTACATCAAAGGGCAAAGAGACTAAAAGTCATATTTTTGGACTTTGGGAGGAAGCCAGAGTACTCAGAGAGAACCCACTCATGCACAGGAAAAACATGCAGACTATGCAGAAATAACCTTGGCTGGGATTTGAACCCAGGACTTTCTTGCGACAAGGCAACAGTCCTACCACTCCTACAGCTGGACTGCAACGCGGCCTGGTTGGTTTCTATTCTGCCTAGTTTGCAGCCCACGTGCCATATAAAAAAAAAAAATAGTATTGATAACTTTTCTTCTTTGTTTTTGAAAATTGAGACAGCTTGTTAATTAAATGAATATAATTTTTATTCTAAATTTCTCAAGAGTAGAAATAATGTTCTTTTTAACTGTAAATGGCCTCTTAATTTTGATCCTTTTGTAGACATGTCCCAACAGTTTTTACCAGGAGATCAGATTATGTGTGCTACAGTTTTGGAAAAGCAATAAAAAGTGTTCTTCAAATGTTTGAAATACTGAAAAATCAAAAGTTTTATTTCGGTAAGGTGGAATTATTTGTTTCGTTACATCACAACGTTGTTGTTTAAAGCTGATTTCTTAAAAAAAACAACTGTGTTGTAGTATTGTAGACTAAAACTCGTGTGCTTTGTGCAGATTGTGCAGCTGCCATCTGGCTGGTCACACTACAGAAGCATCTATTATTTTGGCCATCACTGAAAGCTGCAGGCATTCTGCCCTTTGCTAAATAATAGCAGAACAGTATGAGCTCTTTTGAAATCAGGGCTGATTTTTTTATATTTATCCTGAATTCCTTAACTGCAAGGAAATTATTCATGCTGCAGATGAAAGATAGAAAATCATTGGTTTTATTTACCCTTTTCAGAAACACCACATGCATAAATGGAAACTGCACTCTCTGTATAAAGGCAAAGAACAATGTTCAGCAGTGTCCCACTGCTTGTTTTCTAGTGCACACATGTTTAATGGGATGAAAACTATCTAATACCCCCATCATATCACTGCACATCTGCCTAAGGTCCCAGTAATATAAAAAGATATGAGGCTGTAAGTAAAAAGCATTCAAGCATTTCGTTTCTACACATCAAATACGGTTCCTCAGAGATGCAATACTTACCTTGTGCAGTCATTACTTCTATAAAGACTTACATAAAAGATTCAAAATGCTGCAGCAATCACCAGATAATAAGAAAACACTCTTTTCATCATGCTGGATGCAGGAATTAATTTCTATGTACTCTGAAGAATTCAGCTAATGATGATTTGACCCCTTAGGGGCGGTCATAGGCTAGGTACTGAGTTTTGAACCTTCAGCCCAAATTGTTCAGGTTTTCTAGTGCACACAAGAAAACCTGAATACAACACATTTTCAAAAAAGCCACCTTCCCTTTAATCTACATCAGAAGTATCTCTCTCCTGATGTAAAACCGAAGTTAATGCAAGTATGTTTATCCCACTAAATATGCGCTTTACAAAACATACACATACTTCACAGTAAGACTTTGTTTCACTTGATTAACTAACTTAAAGGAGCAACAAGTAAGAAATTTACTGTACAATCAACCTAAATCCCTAAAGCCACTCTGACAACAACAGCATATACCTATTCTGCGTAAGTAAAAATTCAGCGGGGGTCGGTAGGAAGTGTATTTGGCTGCGTTCCACCGCAGCATAGGCTGTTGTCCCCAATAAATGGGGACAGTCCCCATTTTGGATGACCTGCCCCCGGCAAAAGCTGTCCCCGGTTTAAGGTAGCTGGTCGCGCTGCTGTCAGCGATACACAAATCTGGTTAAATTAATCTCTGTGGGAGAGCTGTTTATTGAACAATAACAATTTACTTTGGCTTCACTCGTTATCTTGAAATTAGCTGCGCAACCTCCTCATCTCTCTTGACTTGGCAACCTGCGCCAAGCGCACTTTCTGAAGGGTTTGTGTGTTGTTCCGATTTCAAACGCTAGGTGCCATTATTACTTTTTGCTCCTCTAAATAAAATTCAAATACTCAAAATTTAAATTAAACAAATCTAAAATTTAAGTGAACTAATTAAACTATTCCAGATATAGTAACATAGGTGATAAGATAAGAAACTGTTTGCTGACATCCTCGTCAAGATGCTCCAACACTTTTCTACTCATGTTTATTCCGTGGAGAAAAGAAAACTGTGATATCCGGACTTATGGCTCAATATGTTTTGATTTAAAGCATAGAAAAGCGTCATTCGCCACCCACTTTGCACATCTCCACACATAATAACATGTCTTTCGTTTAAAGATGAGTTTGCAAAGATGCTAGACATTTATCAGACCCACCATTCTGGTCCTAAATGCAGTGAGTGGGCAGGTCTGTCTCTGATTAAACAGTGAAAAATGGCTATCCTCTGAAAACTCTGATTGCCACTTCCCATACACATGCAGTGGCATAAAAAGAACATTTCTGGAGACTATTTCTCCAAAATCAACAGTTTTCACATGCTTCTCTTTTTCTATTTTTCCTTCTTTTTTTTCTTCTTTTTTTTGATGATGCTCATTTAAAACATTTTCTTGCCTCTCCTCAACTGTCCTCTCAGTCTAACAGATTTCACCCATGGGAAAACAGATTGTTCTCAGCGGAGATGTCAAATCTCTATCAAGTGCTGATATTAATGCAGTATGAAATAGCTTCCAGTGAAACATTTAACCTTTTGTTCAGAATGATCAGCTTCTAATTGCATCCATGATGTATTACACTCTGCCATATGTGCGGAGGTCGTGGCGTAGGGGCACATATGTCATTGAAAAATAAGCCTTGTCAGGCAAGTTGATTGCATGTTTTAAAAATCATTTTAATGCCTCTGCTTGTTGACAGCTCAGATTAAAATTTAAAGTATTTTTTTTTTTTAGAGCAGCTGCAGCCACAGCTTTTTTCTTTCACACATTTGATTTCTTGGGTTTTCAACAAAAACTGAGAGGTAGAATAAAGCGATAAATTCCTTGGCTAAAGGTTTTTGAGTTCAGACCTTCATTATACATCACCGAGCTGTACAGTCTAATCAGGATTCCAGCTGGAGGTGTTGCTGGGCGCCGACCCTGAGAAAAGGCTTTGTCCTCTGCCTCATCATTAGGGAGGCTGGGAGAACAAAAGGAGTGGTGATCTTCTTTGGCTCGTCTAATACGGAGGTAATTTTCTTGGCTCGTCTTAAACAGTATCGTTAATGTAATTACCTTTGTTCAAATAACATTCACAGGGCACATCTTTGGAAACACGACGCAAAACCCACTTTTTAATCAGATATCTGCACTGTTATCAAAAAATAATCTTAATGACCTGTGTTAAATGCCGAATGCTCATTAGCCTCCATATATATGCCGTTTCAACACATCTCTTCAAGTCCAGACGTTAGGGAGATGCCTGAAATCCTTTTCTGCTCTGACTTTCCGTTGGTTTTGGAGAGTCATGCCAAGCTATCACAGTGTTGTTTTGTGTGTGTGAAGTGTTGGTAAATTTGATAGCTAGATGATTCTCTCCAGGAAACCTGCCTGATCTCTAAAACTTATGGATGAAAGATTTATTGAAGAGCTGTGAATAATTCAAGTACACCAATAATGAATATTTCATTTTGGATGGCCTGTGGCCAGTTTCTGTCAAAGTACGGGGTAGTTTTTGATGGGTCTTTGTGTGTTTGCCCAGCATTATTTCTGATTGGAAGAGGATTCCTCCCTAAAACCTCATGTCGGGGGAAATGGTTGCCAATATTTTCTCTTAGAAATTGAACCAGATTGGAGACAAGAGCTCCCTGAACTGCTTGTGTTTAACAGGAGATTTCTAAATATTTTAGCTTCGGGGTTTCTGACAAGTACTTAGAGCTTACATTTTAATGCTCTGATAAAAGAGCAAGTTACCAATGAAATTGCCTCCCACAGGTTTTAAACCAATCAACACAGCTGAAACTTGAACTTTTTTTGAAACTATGTCTGTCAAATTCTAAATCCATTATTCAGTCACTCCAGTTTTTGGATGACTCCCTTGATGTTTTTTACCCATTTCATCTGTTCAGTTGTCACCACATGCTGAAACAAAAGTTAGTATGCGCAACTTTAGCTGTCTCGCTATCTAAAGTATTTGAAAATAGGATAGAGCAAAATTAAAGTACAAAAACTCTCTTATCAAACTTAACGATTTGTGTTGTAAGTTGACTTGGAAACTTAAGGTCTGAAGAAAATCCAGTTTGAATTTCTTTTGCATATGATGATGAGTTCAAATTTTTTAGGATAATACATATTTTTTGAACTTCATGGCAAAGTTTAATACAGCGCAGCAGAGCAATGAGGTATTTTTGGTGTAAAAAAGAAAAAAAAGAAAAAAATCGTCTTGCCGTCTTGAATCTTTAAATTACTTGTGACATTCTTCATAAAAATGGAAGCTCTGGGTCAGTGTTTGTCTTTTATCTCTTGCAAACCCTTTAATTTTTGCACAGTTCATGGATTGGCAAAGTGTCATTGTAGCTGAGTGTATCTAGCAGTAATCTATGTGATGTTAGAGTTTTATTTTCGTTGCCTTCTCATTTATAGGGTTCCTTCAGTTTATATCTTCTCATGGAAATCTCCTTTTTTCTCTCACAGACATGGGACACGGTGCGCAGGGGAAGTTGCAGCTGTAGCAAACAACGGAATTTGTGGTACAGGCGTGGCCTATAACGCAAAAATTGGAGGTGAGTGAGAGCATTTCCTCTTATAAACATAAAGTTGTAGAGAAAAGCCTTAAAACAAGTTCATCTTTTATTGCAGGCACATAACCTCACACAGAGAAATTTAGAAAATTCCACAATTAAATACAAGCACATTTATTCAGTTGGTAAAAAATGCCTGCTAAGAGATTATTGTTTTTAATAAGTCTCCTATGACACACTTTTTGGCACGTCTCCTTTTAAAGCTTCGTACAGTCCTTACTGACCATGCGTTTTTGCAGAATATCTCTAGATTGCTCAGGTTCCTGGGTTCCCTGTTGTGCTGTCTTCTCTTTTGCGTATCCTTTAGGTTCTCTGATGGATTTAGGTCTGGGGACTGAAATGTCTGAAATGTCGTGCTCTTTCAGGCTACATCCGCACAAAGACGAATACCCTATCAGGGGTTATGTTTGCTCATATGCGCACGCACGCCAGTTTGTAGCCAGTTATGTGGACGGAGGTGCCTCTCTGGTCTGGACAGGACCCCCTATCCAACCAAGAAGTCTGTCAGAAGCAGCCAAGCTAATCTGCGTACGGAAAGGGTATCAGATTCCATGATGCATGCACTCTAACAAGGTTTCCACAGCTTTCTACGACAAATGGGCCCACAACATCACCTATCCTTCGCCCACGCTAAATGGAGGACATGAAATGTTTTTCCATAAGTGATATCCTTTGTTTCACCCTAGACCCACCTGCAGTGCTTGTTGCTGCAAAAAGAAAAAGAAAAATCATTTAAAAGAACAAAGTTACATGGATTAGAAACTATTAAGCTAAACATTTATTTTTCTCCTATTGAAGAACGTTTGGTGTATCAGCAGCAAAGTGAGCAGCAAATGAAAGCACATGGATACACGGACTAAAAATAAGCAGTGATAACAGAATAATGACATCTTTAATAATAAAATTACTATCTCTTAAGCAGACCTCCTGAGTTTTACAGGATGCACACATTTAGGTCTTTGATTTACAAAGCTTTACATGTTGTATTTCAAAAAACATTAACCTTTTCCATTTTTGTAAATGAAAAGTTTTTACCAGAGGTCCTTATCATAAAAACAGCAGGATGCAAGAATTATGATTTTCCATTGCAGGATTTCATCAAATTACACAGTGTTTACAAAGTGTGCTTTCTGCTTGCTTGCTGACTGCTTTATGCTCCTTCTTAGCAGTCTAGACAGATGGAGCTGGTGTTTTGTAAGCCACCACAGGATATATAGTTATTTAAAACTAAAATCTGTTTATCCCAGTCTGGTCCTCTTCATGACATGCTTCTGTTTGCCTCTTGTTGCCAAAATATCTATAAACCGAGCAGTTGTTTAGGTTATTATTACTTTCTTTAGGAAATACTAATTTAAAATCTCATTTACAAGGGTGACCTGGACAGGAGATGTTGTATTAAAAAGGCTTCTTCCTTGCCACCAAACTACTGCTTTGAATGGAAATAGTGTCTAATTGTTGCAATGGAGATTTGCTGACTCCAAGATGCTTTGCTGGAGTTCTCCAACAGTGAGCTTTGGAGAGTTTTCACTTCCCTTACGATCCTGCTTACTGTGCATGGTGGCATTATAAACTTGGGTCTTTACCCAGCTTTGTTTGTCCCAGTCCCAGTTGTTTTAAACTTTTTAATTATTGCCATAAATAGCAACAAGTTTTGGCAAGTAACTATTTTCTTACAGCCATTTCCCAACTCATAAAAATAAACACCCTGTTGACTCACTAAATGGTATATTATTTTGTTTTTTTTTCTGACTGTTAAACATGGCTAAAAGAAATGTGTCCCTGTTTAATGTGACATTTTTGTCACAAATTACTAACTAAAACTGATCAAATAATAAAAAAAAGTTAGGTATTAACCAAATCTCCTTCAGGTAGATTTATACTATTCTATACTATTTTAGGAATTGTGCCAATAAATGTGGCTCTGGTATATCTCTTCTTCTTTTCTCACTGCATAAATGCATCCATATTGTAATTTTTTACCCTTTTTCGGTCTGAGATTATGCTAATGCAATAGAAGGGAAATATATTTATGGCTCTTTACACATCTTCACCATGGCTGCCACTAAGCATGTTAGGCACTGCATTTAATAGGCAGAAGTAACAACTAAATTATTATATTAAACAAGGTTGATATTATTTAATTAGAAATGATATGCACAATAAAGCATTAATTTACTGAGATGCTGATTTCTTGGCTGGGATCTAAAACTTTATTCATAAGCACAGTTATACAGCAGGTCTCTCTTCACATTTTATTAATGACAGTGGTAGCTTTTATAGCCGGTATCTTTAATGTGGCTTTACGCGCCATAGGCAGCTGGGTACTGACTGGGTGATTGTATTTTTCAGCAGTTGAAGTGTGACTGCAACACAGAGCGAGGCTGTAGGATGCAATGAATATTGCTTAAACCATTACCACTGAGAGGCCCAGCGACTCACGAGCTGCTGCAGTTGTTTGTTGGCTAAATAGATCACAACTTCACTGATGCTGAAAATAAAAGTCTCAGTCTAATGAGTTTTTGCAACAAATACCCTCTGCCTGATTGTATTTGTTCATCACCCAACTTGTGTTTCATTTTTTACAGATTCAGTTTCATCACATGTATGTAAATTCAATTCAATTCAATTCAATTTTATTTATATAGCGCCAAATCATGAAACATGTCATCTCAAGGCACTTTACAAAGTCAAGTTCAATCATATTATACAGATTGGGTCAGATTATACAGATTGGTCAAAAATTTCCTATATAAGGAAACCAGTTGATTGCATCAAAGTCCCGACAAGCAGCATTCACTCCTGGGGAACCGTAGAGCCACAGGAAGAGTCATCTGCATTGTACATGGCTTTGCTGCAATCCCTCATACTGAGCAAGCATGAAGCGACAGTGGGAAGAAAAACCACCCATTAACGGGAAAAAAAACCTCCGGCAGAACCGGGCTCAGTATGAACGGTCATCTGCCTCGACCGACTGGGGTTACAGAAGACAGAACAGAGACACAACAAGAGAAACAAAAAAGCACAGAAGCACACATTGATCTAGTAATCTGTTCTACATTAGATGGTAGTAGCAGGTGAGTCGTCTTCTCTGGATGATGTCAAAGTTAACAGAACGCCAGACCAGGTGTACCTACTATGAAGAGAAAAGAGAGAGAACAGAAAGTTAAAGCAGAAATGACAACACATAATGCATAATTGAAGAACAGTAGAACTCAATATAGTGAGAAAATTAGATCCTGATATACTCCAGTAACCTAAGCCTATAGCAGTAAAACTATAAAGGTAGCTGAGAGTAACATGAGTCACTAGTTATAATTTTTGTCAAAAAGAAAAGTTTTAAGCCTAGTCTTAAAAGTAGACAGGGTGTCTGCCTCACGGACCAAAACTGGGAGTTGGTTCCACAGGAGAGGAGCCTGATAGCTAAAGGATCTGCCTCCCATTCTACTTTTAGAGACTCTAGGAACCACCAGCAGACCAGCAGTCTGAGAGCGAAGTGCTCTGTTAGGAACATACGGGGTAATCAGAGCTCTGATATATGATGGAGCTTGATTATTAAGGGCTTTATACGTTAGAAGAAGAATTTTAAATTCTATTCTTGATTTAACAGGAAGCCAATGAACGGAAGCTAAAATTGGAGAAATATGATCCCTCTTGTTGATTTTCATCAGAACTCTTGCTGCAGCATTTTGGATCAGCTGAAGGCTTTGAACTGCATTTTGTGGACTTCCTGATAGTAAAGAATTACAATAGTCCAGCCTTGAAGTAACAAATGCATGGACCAGTTTTTCAGCATCACTCCTGGACAGAATGTTTCTAATTTTGGCGATATTCCGGAGGTGAAAAAAGGAAACTCTGGAAACCTGTTTAATATGGGATTTAAATGACATGTCTTGGTCAAAAATAACACCAAGATTTTTTACTTTATTACCAGAGGCCAGGTTAATGCCACCCAGATTAAGTGATTGGTTAAGAAGTTTATTTTTTGAGGACTCTGGCCCAAAGATTAAAACTTCGGTCTTGTCAGAATTTAGATGCAGGAAATTTAAAGTCATCCAGCTTTTGATGTCATCAAGACATGACTGCAGTCGAAGTAATTGATTGGATTCATCAGGATTTATGGATAAATATAGCTGAGTATCATCAGCATAACAGTGGAAATTAATCCCATGCTGTCTGATAATTTTGCCAATCGGAAGCATATATATAGTAAAGAGAATTGGTCCAAGGACTGAACCCTGTGGTACTCCACAGGTGACCCTAGAGTTTGAGGAAGATTTATTATTAACATGAACAAATTGGAATCTGTCTGACAGATAAGATTTAAACCAGCCTAATGCTTTTCCCTTAATCCCTACAGTATGTTCAAGTCTTTGTAGGAGAATATTGTGATCAACTGTATCAAACGCAGCACTGAGATCTAACAGGACAAGTATAGACACAAGTCCATTATCTGAGGCCATGAGAATATCATTAGTGACCTTCACCAGAGCTGTTTCAGTGCTATGATGAGCTCTGAAGCCTGACTGAAACTCCTCAAGTAGGTCATTACTTTGTAAATGTTCACAAAGTTGATTAGCAACTACTTTCTCAAGAATTTTAGATAAGAAAAGAAGATTAGATATAGGTCTGTAATTTACTAACTCATCTTGATCAAGAGAAGGTTTCTTAAGTAAAGGTTTAATAACAGCTACTTTCAAAACCTGTGGTACATATCCATTTACTAAGGATAGATTAATCATGTCTAAAATAGTGCCACTGATCAAAGGGAATATCTCCTTAAACAACTTGGTTGGGATTGGGTCTAACATACAGGTAGAAGGTTTAGATAAAGCTAAAATTTTAGATAGCTCAGAAAGCTCTACTGCTTCTAAACAGTTCAAACACTGCGCAGATTCTAAAGATTCCTCCAATGCTGCCTCACTTACTGAGGACGAGGTAATCATGTTTGGGAGGATGCCAATTATTTTATTTTTAATGGCATCAATTTTATTCATGAAAAATCCCATAAAATCATTACTACTAAGAGCTAAGGGAATGGATGGATCAACAGAGCTGTGGCTCTGGGTAAGTTTGGCAACTGTACTGAAGAGAAATCTAGGATTATTTTTATTCTCTTCAATTAATGATGAAAAATATGCTACTCTAATTCTGCGGAGGGTCTTGTTATACAACAATAGTCTGTCCCTCCAGATTAAGTAGGATTCCTCTTGGTGTGTAGAGCGCCATTTTCTCTCCAATTTCCTAACATTGTGCTTCAAGGAACGCAGCTCTGAATTAAACCAAGGAGCCAGCTTCCTGTGAATAATCACCTTCTTTTTCAAGGGAGCTACATTGTCTAATGCAGAACGCAATGAGGAAGTCACATTGTTAGCAAAGGTATCGATTTGTGAATGGGAAGAAACAGCAATGCTGCCATCTACAGGGCATTTCTGCAATACTGAGGATATTAAGAAGGGGACAGACTCTTTAAGTTTTGATACAGGGTATGTAAACCCATTGTTTATATGTTATGGTATGATAGAGCAAGGAATCTGAGCTTAATCTGTCACACCTCAGACTGAGAGTCAGCCCACTTAACAATACTGTGAAGAAGTATTTGCCCCCTTTACAAATTTCTTCAGTTTTTGCTTTATGTCACAGTCAAAACCATCAGATTATTAAACTATTTTTGATACCAGAAAAATATATACCAAATCACTGAAAGTCTAATTTACCTTAGTTAAATAAGCAAAACCCTGGAAATGTTCTTTTATCATTCATTATATAACGGCAAACTTGAAGTATCACTAAGAATTTTGTACCAACACACGTCTATTTGGAGTAAAACTATATTTTTAAATAGGGCTGCCATCTTGGCATCCTGTCACTCAAATCACATGATAATATTCATAACGGCCTAGCTCCGTCACCAGGCTAGGCCCCCTTCAAAGAGTTCAAAGAGCACGTGTTCTTTTTCTCTTTTTTAAAAATGTGCTGTTTTGGTAAAAAGTTGGTTGAATAAAGGGTTGAGTTTGAATTCACCACCTGTGTGTTCTGTATCTAAAAATAGGTAATTAAGCAACAGCATAAAATGGCCAGGGCTGCACTTAAATTCTTTTGAGAATTATCGATATCGATCAATATGATTTCTATAACAGTACGGATATTTTCTTGACATGCTTTTTTTCTATATTGTCCAGCTCACGGTATGCGTGCAGTACGCCTAAGTATGTGGGAGCCTTTCACTCCCCAGATTCATCAGTCATTTGAAGACATTTCTGCCCTTTTGCACACATAATTTACTGACTTTGTGAAATTAACACTTAGTACTTGCAGTATGATGGGAAGGTGTGTGTACACTCTCTTTAGCCCGAGTTCCACCGGCTTTCTCCGGCTCTACTCATTGGCAGGGTCAATCTGAGCGGACTCAAGAGCAGTTTTGAGTGAACACACTGCTTTTCAGTGATTGGCTGAGGGGCGAGCAGAAATGAGAAGGCTTTTTTTTCCAAGGAAGTCCAGAAAAACTGAAGAGCGAAGACATTGATATTAGGGACCAATAAGAAATTAAGGACCACTGTGAATGGACCATGAACAAACCATGAACCACGCCTAAAAGAAAAGAGAAAGGACACTTCAGCTTTCTATACCCAGACACGGCATATCAGATCCGTGGACATACCAAGCCTTTCTGTCATTTTACTGGTGAAGATTCTCAGTCATCCAGGTCATGGTCATTTCTGTCATTTTACACAGACTGAAGGCTGATAAATCCTGTCTTCCTTTCAGACTGAAAACAGCCGGGAGGACCAGCGGGGTACTTTCGCAGGGGTGCCCACTGAAAGCGCTTGTAGCCGGGAATCGCCTGAAAGCTGACATAGCCGCCCTCAGCGGGGGGTCAGGGTGAAGTCAAACCTATAAAAATGATGTCCCTGCAATTAAACATCTCTTGCGCTGTTAACATGTTCTCATCACTCCTGCCGTGGCTGAGGCAAAAAAAATCTCAACAAGACGTAGATTTTAACTCCGTGACACAAACTTTGGAACAAGTTTAAAGAGCTCGACTCCAGAAATTCCTGGAAGAGAATGCCATCCGGCTGTCGGTTAAACTATTAAACTCAATCGCACTATGGGTATCCAACAGAACAATTATCCAAAGCACACCAAGAAGTCTACCACAAAGGAGAAGAAAGAATATTTTAGAATAGTTTATGGTCAAACCCTCCAATGTGGCTGAACTTACAAAAAGTGGGCCAAAGATTTCCCCCACAGCTGTGTTGAAAACAGTAATTGCAAATGTGTGATGGTAGTTATTGCTTTCAAAGGTGGCATAATCAGTTATTAGCTTTGGGAGCAATTACTTTTTCACAGAAGGCCAGGTTGATTTAAATGCATTTTCCTCCCTTACAGATAAAATCATAATTTCAAAACTATATTTTGCTTTTATTCAGGTTATCTAGGCATGACTTTAAAGTGGGTTTGGTGATCCCAAACATTTATGGGGGACCAAAAACAACACTGTATTTAAAGTGTTTGGCTCAAACCTCTACCTTTCTTTTATTTATTAGATAAAAAGCTAATTCAATTTTAGCAAAGAGTTTAGCCGAGTTCCTCACAGATCAGAATAGTGTCTTAAATTCTGGTTGATGCCAAGAAAAATGACTTCACAATGCAGCGGACATCTGGCTGTAAATCACCTGCCCAAGAAGCTGCTCGAGCTCTCAGCACAGCCGCTTATTCAAAACGCAATAAACCTGCCAGCGTGGAATGATCTGTATTAAGAGAGATGATATGTCAATCACAAATTAAGCATTTGTCTTTGTTTGCTTTGTTTCCTGAACATTTTTATACTTGATGGAGTATTCCGAGGAGGCTTTTAGTAACTTTTGTCATGAAGCAATCTGTCACTGCCGAAATGGCAGCCAACAAGACTCAGTGGAGCCTGTGCAGCTCTGAGCAATCCCGCTCACAGATGTTACTCATAACTCCCCTTCTTTGTCTTAATTACCATTCATCTCCCGACAGAACCACACATTGGCCCTGATCTCATAAATAACTCCTCAGTGAATCTGTTCACGTCATGGGGGTCAGTGGATTGTTTATAAACAGCTGTGATTTCCTCCCAGATGCTTATGTCCTGCGTTTGGGTTGGGTTTTGAATATGAGAGAGAGAAGCAATTGGGTTTGACCGAAGGATTAAGATGTGTTTGTGTGTGTCCTTAAGAAGTAATGATGATTAGTGATCTGGGCTGAAAAATGTACAGTTGACCCTACTTGACTTCCTTTGCATCTACTTCCTACCTTGTTTACCTTGTGTCTGCACACACACACACACACACACACACAGACACACTTGCTGCATCCCCTTCTCTCCGTAACTCCCTGTAGCTGCAAAGAGATCGCCCAGCAGCGTCTGGAGACGGCGTTGTAAAACCGCAGGACGTTGATGGGAATTGTTGCGACAGTAATCATCGTTTCTGCTGCCGTAACACTCTCGCATTACGATCGCAAAGCAAACAATGCACGTTATGCTACCCATCTATGTTTCTTACATACTCGCTGGTGTTCAAGCTCACGCTACACCGATTTACCAGCGGAGTAATCGCTGCCTTGTCTGCCTCCCCCACCAGCTTACTTTGTCTAAAAAGTCTTAATGTGACCGTCGTCACTCATAATGTTGCCTATGATGTTCACGGGCCCCCGGCCAGTAATGGACCTTATTTCAGGGTGGTGCATTTCATGGCTTTCTACAGCTGTTAATGTTCAGAGGAGTGATCTGAGGCTGGGAACTTCAAAGGCGCAGACCGTGTTGCGTTCAGGTATGATGAAAAGTGACGTTTAGTGCTACCCTGTGGACATGTTGGTCTCTTGGAGGTTCGGCCCATTTCTCTGTGAGCCAGGGGTGTCCAAACTTTTCAGCACATGGGACAAAATTATCAAGTCAAAAGCACCCGAGGGCCAAAAGATGAATAAAAAACCAAACAATTATGTTGTAAAAAAAAAAATTACCTCTATAAAATGTAATCGTTTTAAATAAACAAAATGAGTCAGATTTTCTGTAGGAAAGGGTTGTGTAAATCATTGTAGATCGGAAGGTCATATGCCTTATTAAGGCATATGACCGGGGGGGTCGTGGCCGAGTGGTTAGAGCAGCGCGTTTGCACTCAGAGAAGGATGCAAGTACCCGGTTCGATCCCCAGTGCCGGCACTCTGGGTCCCTGAGCAAGACCCTTAACCCCTGACTGCTCCCCAGGCGCCGCACAGTGGCAGCCCACTGCTCCCCTAGGGGATGGGTTAAGATGCAGAAGTGAATTTCTCCTTTGTGAGATCAATAAAGTTCAATTATTATTATTATTAAATGGTCAATCCACTTGCAAATGATTTTAGGCTCAGTTGAAAAGAAAATAAATTTTCTTTTGGTCTAGCAATATAAGAACAAGACTTGGGTCAGTATTTCCTTGAAAACACTTGCATTATTTAGTGAGTTTTGATAAATAAATTTAAAGCAGATTGTATTGCACCATAGTCTGCATATGAGTAAAAGTCATTGGATAGTTGTCCTATTTACTAAGAACTTAAAGAGAATGTAAAAACCTGGTCCATAAAAGACAAATGCTTCATGTTGTACCTAACATTTTGAATTGGAAGATTTTACCTTGTCTAATAATTTTGGCATAATTCAAAATTAAAAGTTCCCATCTGCAATAGCCACCTATGCTGGTGGGGCAAATCTTTCTTGAAATGCTGTTGGGGGGGCACACAAAATCTGTACAAGGGCCGCAAATGGCCCCAGGGCTGCACTTTGGATATGCCTGCTGTAAGTGGGTTTTTTTGTCAGTGGTTTATCAGATTTGTCAATTTATCTCCCTGCATCCCTGTATCTTCTGTAAGGGGGGAGAAACAGCGTTCCTTGGTTTAACAAACAGCTGGATTGTTGTTTATGAGAGTAAAAATCAGTTTGTGTTCCTCAGAGCAGCATCTGTGAGTAAAGCTTTGTGCCCAGAATCCTTAAAAGCTCAGCCGTTTAATTTCTTTTGTCTGCTGTTATTGGAAGAAATTTTCAAATTTTCCATGTCAAATCTTAGAGTTTTTAAAGCTGACACAAGCAGGTTCAAAACAAATCAGAAATGTATTTAAAAACATACAAGAACAGCATTGAAATATTAATTCTAGAATTCCTGCAATGAGCATTTATATATTATTTATGTTAGAAGCAGAGGGGAAAATATGCCTCATGTGTGAGAAACCAGTTAATATAAATACAGGTTTTTTTAATGTTTTGAAATAAATACAAATATTGTAGAGTCGACATTACAAACTGTTTACAGCATCTTGTATTAGCAATTTGCACATTTAGGATAGCTAGCATTTTTCAGCACGTTTTATGATAGAGGTTGTAAATTCAAAAGTATGAAACAGAGCAACTGTTTCTACTCTATTGAAAACTTCCTGATACAGAGTTCTCTAATAATGCTCTTGAAAATGTAGTTTAGGGGTGTTTGTTTTTCTTTTTCACATGTCCCGTTGTGGCATTCCAGACATACCATATGGAGAAGGTGGTTGCCCACATGCGAATGGCCAGGTTTCCTCTACAATAAATGTACCTCAAGACAGTATCCTAGTGACATGACTGACTTTATTAAACTCCGGATCAAAGTAGGCTGGCCACATTGATGTAATAGTGACCTTTGTTTGTATGACCTTCAGCCATTTGAATTATTTGTGTTGGAGCATGGGTGTGTGTGTATGTGTCTTGGGAGGTGGGTGAGGGATGTGTGGAAATAAAGTGAAGTAAAGTGCTTTATTTGTCATATATACAAGGTACATACAACAAAATTAATAAGTGTGTTTGTGTTGAGTTGGTGTTTGTGAGTGAGCTTGTCATCTGGATGTACACAGTTGTAAGGGTGGTGAGAATACAGTTGTAAGGGTGGTGAGAATGGTGGAAGACCCGTCACACACAACACAAATCACTCAGCAAAGAATGGGTGGACCAAGCTTCAGAAGGCCGCAACAATCTCTGGCAGACAGACACAAGGCATTACCCTAGGTCATTAGTGAAGGAAGAAGCAGCAGCCCCTAGGCCAAGAAGGCATAGGGTGAGACGTAGGGTACCCTACGTCTGAATTCCCTAAAAAGTTACAGGACTTTATAGATTAATAATGGCATTTTCTCAATTAACAATATATTGATTCACTGATGAAAAGTGCAAATATGTTTAAGTACAACCAGAAAACAATGCAAATCAAGTCCACACTACTATTTGCAATTGCTCCCCCATCTAGTAAAAATTCTTGATTATTGGTGTACCTAGGAACTGCCTGTATTCCTAGGTACAGCCTGCCGTTATCATTATTGACATTTTTCAGCTTCTAATAAATTACTGAAATTGTTTTGTTATCCAGAACTAATACTTTTACACTGGCACAAGTGTTTAGGATTTTTTGTTTTTCCTGTTGTGGTCTTCCTGCACCATATGACATGTTTGCTCTTTCTATTTCAATTTATGCCGCTGATACTACTTCGTTGTTTTCCTTAGATTTTCATGGTTCCTCACTTGTCTGCACATATTTGCTGTAATACTGTAACCCTTTATTCACAGCTTCTCCACTTTAACAACCTTACCTGTGACGCATTTTCTGTTTATTTCACAGGAGTTCGTATGTTGGATGGGGAGGTGACAGACGTGGTGGAGGCTCACTCTCTAAGCCTTAACCCTCAGCACATCCACATTTACAGTGCCAGCTGGGGCCCGGAGGATGACGGCAAGTCACTGGATGGCCCCGCCAAACTGGCCAAGGAAGCTTTTCTTCAAGGAATAACCAAGGTTGGTTAGAACATAAACTGTAAAAGTGTACAACTCTGTTCCTAAAAAAGCTGGAACATTTTAGATTTAATGCCAGCTAAACATTTTACAAGAAATCTGAAATGGTATCAACTAAACTGGTTTTAGTTCGGATGGTACACCTGGTAAAATATCTCAAAATGAACTTTAAGTCATGTGACAAAGGGGTAAGTAACATTTTTGGCAATAAAGGTTTAATCATTCAAATGAAGAAACGTTTGAAACATGGAATAGCAAGGAATGTAATAAGTTCTTATCCAATAAAAGATTCAGAGAATTGATTGTTTCCAGTCTTCAGGCTCTTACGCAGCATTACATCAGATTTTGACAGTATTCTGTCGATGAAATCACTGCATGCTTTAACGAACACTTCTGAAAACCGCTGTCAGTGAACATATATTTTTGCTGCATCCACAAATGCAAGTAAAAGCTCTACCATAAAAAGATACAGGAATCCTATAAGGTTGCTAACAACCTTGTTTTACAAGAGTTTGGATGCAAAGCTGGCTTACCTGCAATGAAAAGCTGCTGCACACTAAAACCTCTTAGTTTATAATGGAAGAGTTATATGAGAAAGAGTGTTGCAGACTGCCAAGCATCTGAAATGCTTAAAAACGTCATATTCCAGCCCCGCTTGGAAGGGGATGAGAGGACATACCATGAAAGGCTGATAGAAAACCAGTGCTTATGTATTCATACAGACTTCTTCCACAATCTTAAAATGTATGGAAGACTCTGGCATTTCTTTAAATTGTTCACTAGGTCTGAAAAAGTAAGTGAAAAGAAAACTAAACTACACTGTGTGCATGAGAAATAGCCACATTTCTATAAATGGATTGCTCTAAACTGAGTTTTTTTATGCATATACGATGCACATAGCTGCCATAATGCCAGTTTTTGCTTCGTCTACCAGGTCTTGAATTCTTTTAAGCAATTTAGCATGCTTTTCTCGAGGTTATGAAAAACAGGGTGTGCTAAGAGTTAATTCATAAAGGAACCATCAACATCTGTCTGTCTGTCTTTTACTGTTTTATTATCCCTCTATCCATGCACTTATCCATTCTGCCATCTGTCCTTCTGTACATGCTATGGTTTTAGTAGTTTTCACATTTAAAGCCTGATACCTTGAGAATTCAAAACAAACATTTGTATAAAAACGAAGTAAAATAACTTAAACACATTTACACAATTGGTCAATGTCAACTGTTTTAAGTTTTGGTAACACTTTATTTGAAAGGGTGTGCATAAAACTGACATTACATACATACATACATATATACATACATACATACATACATACATACATACTTCAAATGTGCTGGCATCTGATATCTTACGTTCTCGCTCCTCTGCCTCGAGTCCAAAGCTTTCTTCATCGTCCTCATCTTCGCTTAACTTCAGCTGGAATTTAGGAATGTTCTCTGAAGTCCACAGACGCCATATTTTCCACTTCATCACTCCTGAATCAGAATCAGAGAATCAAGTGTATTGATTCTCTGATTCTGAATCAGAGAATCCTGATTCAGAGTAGCAAGACCGGCGTTGGAATCCTGGCGAACATGTGCTCCCACAGTGCTGACTGCGCTGTCATTTAGCTCTTGGGCGAACCATTCAGCTTGGTCCATCTTCACCAGACACAGAAACTGTTTCTTTATCAAAACAGTGTTAAGTAGCTGCATAAGTAGCCATGTGTTTTTTTTTCAATTACGCAGCTTATTGGATGACACCCATAACAAAAGCCTGCGCGGAGCCACACCAAGGCGGTATACAAATGAGCTGTGGGTTTCCTCTCCCCGACATGCAGATGGGGGCCAGCTGGATTTTAACCTGAAAACAGGCTAAGTTTAAACACAAAGCCTAAAACCTCTGAAATAGTCATTTAAAGCATTGAGTGGCTTCTTCATAATGTCACTAGAACATTTTGCAATTCAACAAAACAATCACTATTTTCTCATAAATGGAAGGTTTTTCTGTTTTCTTTGTTCGTGCTCTGCCCGCCTGCTCCTGCTTTTCCTATGGGAATTTGTGGGAATTTGTGTTTGGAAAAATATGAGACTGTACAATGGAAAAGAATCTGTTGAAAACCTGTTTCTTGTGCTGTAGATGGCATATCCAAATAAGACAAAAGGGAAGAGTACTACTTGTATTTTAAAAAAAAACTACAGCAACAAGAAACTCCAATTTAAGATAAAATATTCATTAATCTTTTCAAATCAACATACAGAAGCAGTTAGCACCCTTAAACCACATGCCTTTATTATAGAAGAACAAAGTAACCTACGAGTGGTAGAATGTGTAGACAATGTTATAATTGTGGCCCCCGCTTCAAAGAACAATAATGCCTGTCACTTCTGTAGACTTCTTAAACAAATCACAAGCAAGAGGCAATTAAGTCTTACATGAGGGATAGTTGTAGCACAATGCCCTAATACTACACAGAACAAAGAAAAGACAAGCTATGAACACAAGTTACAGTTAAGTTAGCAAGCCGCTCACATTAATCACCACTCCCACTCACTGACAGTTTGGCCGGGCTTTAACAGCAGGTGTGACAGTCAGCTGCCATTCTGGATTGAAGGGTCAGCACTACAATCCCAGTCAGCCACAACCAAAGATGAGCTGAATGGAGGGAGCCAATCCCCAAACACCCCCTTAAAACAGCTTCATTTGCATAGTGCAAGACAGAATTACTCACAGTTGGGAGGCAAAGACAGCAGCAGCACAGGGCGGTGACATCCAACAATTGGTCTTCTTAGCTCTCAAACATGTGCTGAGGGGCTGTTAAAATGGGAGGTGATGTAACACAGTAGTAAACATGCTCTGGGAGGCTCAGGAGGAATTCACGCATAAAACTTTAATTGTTATAAATAAACTTCTGTAGTAGAAACATCCACAGATGTTTCATCATATTGCAGGAAGCCGATTGGCTTGCAGACCCTTGCATTCTGTTCTTATTCATTTTTAACATGGCTTCCCACCTTTCTTGTCTTAATATCCTTGAAGCTCAGTTATTGATATGTATTTCAAACCCTCTACCTTTGCTGTCTGTAAAAAATAGTTTATTGAGATGAGTCTGGAGGTTGTTAAGCATTGGGTTAGCGTAACTAGTGATAAGCAATAAGATTATGATTGTTTAAATATGTAAAAAGTAGTTCCACACCAAAATCAGCAGATTCCTCATCCAAACACCTCTTGAATTTTTACATTTTTTGTAATAGACCAACAGAAAGTAGCAGATACAAGGGGTTAAAAGAAAAAGAAGTCATGGCTTTAAGAATTTGTACAACTCTTCGTTTGGCTTTTCCCTCTCAGAGGTTGCTGCAGGGAGGCATCTGTCTCCATCTGACCCTAGCTTTTGCATCCTCTTCTCTCACACCAACTACCTTCATGTCCTCTTTCACTCCATCCATAAATCTCCTCTTTGACCTTCGTCTAGGCCTCCTGCCTGGCAGTCCTAGTCTCAGCATCCTTCTTCCAATGTACTCACAACCTCTCCTCTGTAGATGTACAAACCATCTCAGTCTGGCTCCTCTGGTTTCTATCTCCAAAGCATCTAACATGAGCTGTCCCTCTGATGGACTCATTCCTGATCTTATCCACCCTTGTCACTCCAAAAGAGAACCTCAACATCTTTATCTCTGCTACCTCCAGCTTTGCCCCCTCTCTCTGCCTCAGTCCCACTGTCTCTAAACCAGACACCGTCCCTGGTCTCACCACTGTCTTTTACACCTTTCCTTTCATTTTTGCCGATACTCTTATCACAAAGCACACCTGACTCTTCTCTCCACCCACTCCAAACCACTTGGACATGTTTCTTCACTTCATTTTCACACTCGTTGTTGTTCTGGGGCCTCATTTATAAACCTTGCGTACGCACAAAACGGGACCTGAAGCTTGCATACGTCACTTTCCACGCAAAGTTTGTGATCTGTGACTTGACGGGAAAATGTGCGGTCCTCACGGTCCTCAGACTTTGATCATAGAGCGACTTCATCATAAGCATTAAACCACAGTGTTATTCATGTTTGCGCTTGTGGCACATAATTGTACATAGAGACCTTTCAAATTTATAACAAAGATCCTTACGGTAACACAAATGTTAAATCAAAGTCCGCACATTTCATTGGGGTTTTCTACCATCACATTCCTCTCCCCGATGACCGCCACGATGACCTGTACCACAGATTAACAGATAAATTGCGACAAGGTATGAGGTAATGACTGTAATTGCTGTAAAAAGTCAAATACATTCATGTGTAATGTTGCACGGTGGAAGCGGCACTGCTGGACAGCCTTACAAATGAGAGAATTAGGAGAGAACGCAGTTTCGGGGATCAAAGATTTCCTGGTCAGCAATGATGATAGCCGTTATAGATGCAATAGAGCAGGGGTCACCAACCTTTTTGAAAACGAGAGCTACTTCATTGGTATTGTGTCATATGAAGGGCTACCAGTACTGAGCTTTGAACTAGAAGAGTCAGAGCTCATCTTAACGTTACATAAAAGTTAAAATTTTTCATGCTTTTGTCATTTTTAAATCTATATAAATGCAAGTGTGGTTAAAAAGGAAAAGCAAAAGGATAAAATAGAAATTTAGATATAGCTCACAGGTGGGTGATGCTATGTTTTTAAATAGGCCCGAGGGCGCCACATGTGGTCCTTGGGGGCTGCCTGGTGTCCATGGGCACCATGTTGGTGCATTCTGCTCCAGAGCATTGCATTCTGCTATAACCTACAGTGGACGGTGGCATCTCTCTAAAGACGGAGGCTTTTTTCTCCACCTGTTTGGAGATGGCAATGTCATCTGCAAACATCATAGTCCATGGAGAGTCCTATTTAACCTCATATGTCAACCTGTCCATCACTACAGCAAACATGACGGGGCTCAGAGCCGATCCTTGATGCAGAGAAAAGATCAGAATTCTTGTTATTCTTGTATATGGATGTTGCTGTGTGACGTCATTATGGCTGACACCAAGTCTGATTTCGGTACGGAAATAAGTCTAAACTCTGTCCAGCCACACCAAATTGAACCAGTCATAAAAAGTGGAGAAGGTGCTACGCAGACAGAACACTCTGATGAGAAGAAATGAGAAAGAAAGCGTCACGTACTGAATGGTAAGAGGATAGGAAATGCAGCACGGATGGTCTCTTCACAATTTCATACCATCACCATTTTCTGCATTTAAAATGCAATACATTCATTATTATACAGAAATATCACGTTGGTAACCTACTGTTACTTTGTCATTTCATTTTAGCAGCAGTTCAATGCTTTCTGCAACTCTTTCACATTCGTGGTGTCATGGTGGTGCAGGAGGGAGAAGAACCAGGTGGTGGAGCGTCCCACATCGAGCTGTTAATAATGTCGGCTGGTTGATCAGAGATCAGCCGCCTCTTTAATAGCTGTCCTATAAACTGTTTAATAAAGACTACATTAACAAGGACTACCACAGTATGTGTTTGAGAAACTTATGCTCATGAGCGTGCACACCAAAACAAGCATCTGTCCACAGAAGCATTAGAGATGGTGTTGTTTACATCTCTGTGGCATATAAATTTATCTGCAGTTCTGATGACATAATGCACATTATTTTCAGCCATCTGCAGTACATTGATAATACCCAAAAAATAAATCAAGATAAAAAAAAAATATCAAGGTGCAGCTTGTATCCTTCTCAAAAGTGTTGGTACAGTTTTATGAGGTTTTGGTAGCAATGGGCAGTGATCTCATTGATTTCATGAGTGCAAAATGCACCGCTATGCAATGCGTGGATGCTCTTTCTATGAAAAGCCGAGTGTTTTCAGTAGGTGTCCCGCCGAAATACGTCAGCCACAAATGACTGTTTTCTGCTGGGTTTTCAGCAGGGATATAACTTTAAGTATATTACAGCCGGGATTCAAGGCCTTGACTTTACTTCTCTGTCTGATGCTGCGGATCACGGGAGAAACGTGGCGGCTCCTGCAGTTTGGCCTGAAGGGGAAGGAGGGAAAGGCAAGGTGGCGGCATGCAGCGGCTTAGAGCCGCCAATGCACAATTGTCACAATGACTTGAATAAATCCCCTTCAAATATCAAAACACTTTTGAGAGGAATTCTTAGTATAGAGAGTGATTTTTATTATTAGAAGTTGAAAAAACTTCCGCCAGACCGTCTATCTCCCTGCACATTTTAATTATTAATAATATTACTTCCTTACTTCATCCTTATTAATCTTTCCTACTTCCTGACCCACAAAGGTCACTTCTTCTGCTCTTTGTTCTCTCTCATTTGCCTCATTAATCAGATCTTCAAAGTACTCCTTCCATCGTCCCATCACACTTGTTGCAGCTTTCAGTACATTTGCACTTTGATACTTAATCAGCCTAACCTGCTGAACATCCTTCCCATCTCTGTCTCTTGCCAGTCTTACTGTTTAACTTACACAACTGGCTGTATGCTCTTTGACTGGCTTTAGCTAACTCTACCTTTAGGTTAGGGTTACGGTTCTGGGCTCTGAATAAATTCCTGTACTTCCTCATTCCATCGCCATGTCCTTCTGTCAACTTTCCTTCCATAAGAAATACCAAATACTCTCCTAACTGAGGGGGCCCCCAGAGGCCAGGGGGCCATCACTGAACACATCTTCCTCCTCTTCTCTTCCTCTTTGCTGACCAATAGTAGCCCATTTTCCATAGGTACCCTATCGGTCATTGATAACCCATGCCTCGACCGATCTGGTATGGACATCATGTAATTGACTTGCATGTGGATAAAGTTTTAGGCCAGATGCCCTTCCTGACGCAAACCTCTGCAATTATCCAGGCTTGGGACCAGCCCACATAGGACACTGTTCCCTTCTTTGAAGCTGCATCTTTAAGAATTCTTACAAAAAAAAACTGTCTAAAAAGTGTCGGAAGCATTTGTATTTGTCGATATCGCAATTTGATGCAATTCAAGATGCAAGACTCTCTAGCTTTGCACATCTTGAGACATCCTATTCTTCTTTGCAACATAGCCCAGCAACTTAGGTTCCTGCTGAAAGGCATCCTCACAGCACGATGCTAACACCACCATGTGTCAGTGTAGGGATGTTCAAGGAGATGTGGTTTTCTAGGGTTATGCCATTTCTGTAGGAATCAGGTCTGGACTTTGACTAGGCCATACTACAATTTCAATATGCTTTGATTTAAACCATTCCACTGTAGCTCTGGCTGGATTTTAAAAGTTGTTTTCCTGCTGGAATGAGAACCTCTGGTCTTTTGCAGCCTGTCAAAGGTTTACTTCCAACACTGCCCTGTGTTTAATTCCATAAGTATTCCAGTGTACTCTGACCAGCTTTCCTGAACCTAAAGATAAGCGTCCCCACAGCATGATGCTGCCACCACCATGCTTTACTCTACAAATCGTACAAAGAAATAGGCCACACTTTTCAGACTTGGATTTTTTTTTTAAAAACTATCATCCCTCCAACTCCCAACCCCAAAATGTTGAGAAGTTGACAGGGTATGAACATTGTTGAAAGGGTACTTTGTATTTCAAGTAGCACATCATCATGTGTACACAGAGATTTTTCTCCTCAGCTAAAAAAGTTTTACATACATGAATGTCAGAGAAGACAGGATAGTTCCACCTATTAACCACACTATCCACATTATTTAATGGAGAATATTGCTCTGAGACGTTCAGTGGGAAAAGGACAAACTCAAGGTGAATTTGTTAATTGCCCATTGACTCTATAGACTCCACCAGAAGCAGGTATGAAAGAGGTTTGGCCCCTCAGTTAAGTGAAGTGTTGTCATTTCTCATCTGTCCAGCCTACAACATCAAAGAGCCTTAGCAGATCAGTTAAATGAGAAAGATGAGATGGGAGAAAACAGAAACAAAGCGGAAGCAGGAGATGGATTCAAAGGCAGCCGTAATTGGCATGCAAATGAATGAAACTGCAAATTTTCCGTGGCAACGTATGACTCATAGTTCACATCCCGAAATGTGTACAGCTTCACGTATCACAGCGTGTTAGTGGAGATAAATCACCTGACAGGAAAACAACAGGAGCCCTCTGGTTCAGCATGTATTCTCCTGGCAGCGAGAAAGCGGCTGGCACTAAAGTGTTCTCGTCCGGGTATCTGTAAACTGCAACGAAAGGTGCCGCCGGGTCATAAATCTGGCCGGATGGTTTAGAAGTGTTATATACACTTTCTGGTGTGAGCATCTCGTTCGATTGAGACTGCATCCAACACTCGGCAAAAGGCTCGTGTGTCCCATCTTCCAAAGAGAGATCATTTGTGAGACGGGGGTGTAGGAATCAATTAAGAAAATTAAATGGATAATCCTTATTAAAAAAAAAATCCTGTACCAGCTCATTTAAAATCTGTCTTCGGGTCCAATTAAGGTCCCTTTGTAGACTTATGAGCTTAACATTTCACTGATTAACTGTGCCAGAGAAAACAGCATCACAGCAGCACTGATAAGGAAGTAAATCTCCGGTAACTAGACAAGCATACCAACAGACAACAGCATTTTTTTGTTTCTGTTTAGTACATTGCTATGGATCCTTTTTTTTCTCATTTCTTTGGTTGTTTGACATTGATCGTTTCTGCAAATGGTATTACACTGTTTTGCATGAGTATTCATACTCCATGAACCATTTCTCGTTTTATTAGCTTAAAACCACAAGCTTCAGTGTATTTTATTGGGTTTTTTTATGTGATAGACTACTAAAAAGCAGCATATCATTTTAAAAGTGGGATTTTTCTCTTTGTTTTACAATAATAATCTTAACAGCATGCCATGCATTTATATTCAGATGTTACGTCCTGCAGCTCTGTCGAACTGCCCTTTCATTTGTAGTTTGTCTCTTTCATCTTTGCACATACAGATACTGGAATTTTTGCCCATTTCTTTGCTCTAGCTCAGGCTCAGTGAATGGACAGTGCTTACAGATTTTCAAGTCTTGCTACAGACTCAATTGAATTTTGGTCTGGACTTTTCCTTGGTCATTCTAACAGATTGTAAAGCCAGACTAAAGTACACGATTTATGGTTGTCCTGTCGACAGATTATCCCACCTGAGCTGTGGATATATGCAGCTTCGCCAGAGTTACCTTGGGATTTGACTTAATGCTCTACTTGCTCAAACTGTGTTTTCGTGGATGGCAACCCGTTGTGCTGGAGTTTATTCAGATGTATCAGAACAGAACAGGGGCTGAAAGCATATGCACACCTAACTTTTCACATTTTTATTTGTAAAAACATTTAAAACTGTGTATGATTCTCCATTTCACAAACGTATGCTGCTTTATGACAGTCTATAACATAACACCCCTAGTAATTAATTGATTGTTTGTGGCTGTAATATAAGATGTGCAGATAAAAGAAGGGATATGGATACTTTTGACAGTATGTTATTATTTCTCTTTATCTGAACCGTTGAAGGAAAAAATTGATTTTCTTTTCTTTTTTACTGGTCATTATGTGAAAGTTGTTTCTGCCTGCATTGCTGTTTTCACACATTAAAAGATTCATTATAGTTGCATCATCGATTCTGCTTTGTTTTCAGTCAGAGGATAAAACGAATAACAAAAGAGAACTTACGTTTTGTGCAATATTTGTAACATCACAAGAATATACCTTTACAATGGGTATGAATATATTCATAATCAAATCTGACAGCGGATCATGTAGAGCTAATCAAAGTCTGTTGGAAAATAAGCATTAACTTCAGCGAAAGGACACTGAGGTCACTCTCCAGCCCTGAGGCTGTTTCAGACCTGCTCTCAGCCACGATATCAGATGCCCCGATGCTCACTGTTTTTCTCCCCATCCGGGCCTCAGGGACGCGCCGCAAGCAACAACTGGTCTCTGGCAACAATCAGCAATATTCCGAGATACAGAAAGGTCAGCGGTCAAGGAAGTGACCAGGCAGACTTCAGCCTTCGAGATAAGCAAGGAAACTGAACGGAGACAAGAGGAATAAAATGTGCACATAACTGTCTGCAGGTCAATTTCCTCTGTGTTTTATAGTAAGTAAAAGCAAGCCTGTGCATTTTCAGAGCTTCGTTTAATCTGGGGAAGACAAGTACCTGATACTAGGGTTTAAATATCTTGGAAAAATAAAGCCATTTAGGCACGGTCTGCTACAAAGAAAGAAAAGGGTTTGTTGTTGGAAAAGGGGTTTATGAAATTTCTATCTGATACATAATTACCCTGATGAAAACAAAGGGTCGATCACATACAAAATACGCACATATACAGTCAAGCAGAAAAGTATTCATACCACTTTGTAGATTTAGGTTTTAAATCTTTTAATTACCAACAAGTTTCTTCTGACTGGAAGTAATATAAACATTCTGGAGCGGCTCATCCGGAGTCCTGACTTGAAACTGAGAGAGAAGGGAGGGAGCTAAAGATTAGGGGGATGGTCAGGAGGCTTTTCAACCTCAAAATACAAGATATAATATAGAATAAAAACCTAAAATCTGCAAAATATCAGTGAAGACATGCAAAATGCTGGTCGGCAATTAAAGAAATATAAAGATTTTTCCATTGATCATTGAGAAGGGTGTAAGTAATTTTGCAACCTGTCATTTTTCGTAAAATGTATATAGATATTCTTTTTTCAAAACCATTTGTCTTTATTTATTATCTTTTAGCTGATATACGTCTCATTTCCCTTCCAGAAACAAACTTCTTGGAGAAATTAAAATAATTTTAAATCAAAATAGGCCAGGGGTATGTACAGTTTTGGGCTCAACTCTTATTTGTATCTAAGCCGCACAATGTTATCAATAAATCATCGCGCTGTCATTTATGCGCCCTCAAACTCAACTTGAGCACGTGTAGTAATTACATTTGCCGTGTTTGTTATCTGATGTTCTACTTGACACAGATCTGCGCCTCCAGCAGTTCAGGTTTTCTAAACGCTGCTCAAAAATGGCAACCCACGGTCGAGGCAGTGAGGCGAACATCTTTCTCAAAGGCAGCTTTCCACACTTCAGCGAGCTCTTGTTAGTTTCTTTCACTTTGCCGAGTTCGAACTACATGGAGGTTTTCTTTTTATGTTTTTGTACCGCAGGGACGCGGCGGACTGGGCTCCATCTTCGTCTGGGCCTCGGGCAACGGTGGCCGGGAACAGGACAGCTGCAACTGTGACGGCTACACCAACAGCATTTACACGCTGTCCATCAGCAGCACCACAGAGTCGGGCAACGTGCCGTGGTACAGTGAGCCCTGCTCCTCCACCCTGGCTACCACCTTCAGCTCTGGGAATCCAGGGGAGAAACAAATAGTGAGTGCAAACACCCACCGGCTCTTTAAAATCAACATAATGTTTCTATCCATTAGCTGTTGTTTTAGCAGTCTAAAGAAAAAAACTGCAAAAGTCTGCTCTCCAAACACAGTGCATCGTAAATTGGAAGTTTTTTTGATGTGTATTTTCACATTAGGCCTTTGTCTGTCATGTAGTAAATAAGCATCAAACTGTCAGAAATCACAGTGTCTGATGTGTAACATCTAACAAGGGGAGCGGACAAACACTGAAAATGTCACTTGCTTCTTTCAAGCTGCTTGTCAGTTGATGAAAGCCTTGCCTCCAGGGCACCGAATAACATGAAACAACCATGGATCTGCCTTTTTTTGTATCAAAAAATACACCAGAGGGGCTGCTGCAGGCAAACAAATGCACTTCATCAAAACAGGTAAAATTAAACTTGTTTTTGGAGAACTTAAGCAGCTCTGACTTGATTTTGCAGCTGTAGCAGTGGGAATCTGGTGTTTGCTCTGAAAACGATTTCATGCCTCGTCTCTTTGTCTAACGCTGGTATTTATGATCACAGTGACATGTTGGTGTGATTGCTGCAGTTGCAGTGGGGCTTTTACAGCAGTCCAACAGGAACTTCAGCTTATTTAGAGTTGAGATTTAGTGACATATCACAAGAAAACAGTTTTTGAAGTTAGAAGCTAGAAAAGTTTAAATTATGCCTTCTTCTAATTAGAAAATCACCGATTTAAACCTTGATGGTACCCATGGAGATAGTGCCACGCAGGTCAGAACCATGCACACTCTCTCACTATAAGGCAATTTACTGTGGGTTGCTCAATAAGCCTTGAAGAACATAGAAGAAACCAACACATAATTTTGAACCTGGATACCGAAAGACTATTTTGATGTGAGGCAGGAAGTTTATTGTGCAACCGGGCAGTACCAAATGACCAGATAGATACTGAAAATAAAAAGAAATTCTTAAAGGAACAATGAGTAATAATGACACCTAGTGGTTAAAAACAGAACAACACATACACAATGCCTTTTACGGAGACCAGCCATTTACTCAACTGTCTGTTGTTGCGGTGAAACACCACAGAATGTTTACTTCCACTGGACAGGTCTATGATGTATTCTGTTCTGTTTCTGGTCCGCTTGTCTCACTGGCTTCCATGTTTGCAGGCTGCTGCTCTTTTACCAAGATAAAATACCAAATGCTGCGCTCTGTTTTGGGAAACCCTGGGAACTCTCGTATGATTGGCTCAGGAACCAGGAAGTAAACACCGGCTACACTCTGAACCAAAGTAGTTCCGGACCGTGCCTTTAGGTTTGAAAAGAGAAAAACGTGACTAAGACATTGTTGATGGAGAGGACCGATTGTTTATAGAAAATGTGACTTCCATCCTGGGTGAGAAATTACAATGATTTAGGTTGATTTTGTAGTAAAAATCTTACTTATTGTTCCTTTAAGGGCATTTGGCTTACAAATGTCATTTTGTTTAATTACAAGAACAGAAGCTGGATTCCAGGTTAATTATAATAATGCTAGTAATGTTATTTTTAGTAAGTTGCTCTGCTTTTGTTTTTCAAAAAAAAAAAAAATAATAATCCGGTAGCTTTTATGACCAAGTGTGTTTGTAGAGGCTAAGAATACAGTGCTGTTGCAATTACAAAAAACTGTTGCAGCTCTACAAAGATAAATATGGGGCGGGAGGGGACCCAAAGCTGACTCTTACTCTGCAGGACTTAAATTATTGCTCATTTATTGCATCAAAATCTGTTAAATATGCAAGTGTAAGGTTAAACATACATCATATAGAAACACATGGAGATCTGCTCAGGCAAAGGCATCCCTGTGACAAGTCAAGCACTGTATATATTTAAATTACCTTTAGAAAGTCTGTATGTACATTATTGTGCCTTGCAAATGTATTCACACCCACTTTTCCACATTTGTCACTGTACACCATGAACTTCAGTGTATTTTATTAGTATTTCTAGCTATACACCAACACCAAAGATTGCATGATGGTGAAGTAGAAAGGAAATGTAGATGGTTTCTAAAACGTTTTACTTGAAAAAACTCTCTTGCCTTTACTTTACTTGGATACCAGTAAATGAAATCCAACTGCCTTCAGAAGCTATGTAACTTAGTAAATTACAGTAGTCCACCTGTGTGTAATTTAATCTCAACCTAGATTTAGCTGTTGTGTGAAGGCCATACAGTCTTGTTTGAGAACATCATTGACCAAACAACATATTAAAAAACCAAAAACACACTAAATAGGCCAGAGATAAAGTTGTGGAGAGGTTTAAACGAGGGTTGGGTTATAAAACATCTCACGAAGGACTCTTAATTCATCATCCAAAAAACAGTGTTGCACAGCTACGATCCTAAGAAGACATGGTGGTCCACAAACCTACCGTTTCTATAAGGGTGACCTGAAAACAGTTGTGTTTAAGAGAAAGTAATAAGAAGTCCTGTTGGCAATTTGCCTCAAACCATGTGGGTAACACAACAAATGTGGTAGAAGATGCGCTGGTCAGATTGAACTTTTTGGCCTACAGGCAAACAACTTTGTATGGCAAAAAACTAAAACTGTCACCTTAAATACACCATCTACAAACACGAGTCATGGTGGAGGCATAATCATGTTGTGGGAACAGCCTGACAAAGTTAATAAATATGCAGGAAAAACCTTTGGAGAGAACAGATGTGAATGCCCTACACATGTATGGCCATGTGGCTTTCTGTATCATTATCTGTAATAGTCTTATGTTCCTAAAAGAAAATTCTTACAACAATTCTTATTTCAGTTTGTACTAAATTAATATGTTTAATGAAAAACAGTGTTTTGGGATTTTCAGATATCTATGATATGACTCTGTGGTTTAGCTCCAAGTGAAACAGTTGTCCTGTTCAGACGCTTGAACGTTTTTGTTTACACCTTTGACACGGAGACGTCTTCAGGTGATAATGGTCATTAGTGCCACAATCTGTCAGGCCAAAAGTTGCAAGCAGATGCTGCATCTCTAACCTTCACAGCCGCACTTTGCGTCTGGCCTTTTTGTCATTACCAGTGCGTCCTCATTGTGACCCAGACAGGCATCATTAGCTTCCTGGTACTGACAGACAGGAAGAGCAGAAGCGTGCATGGGGCTCTAAGACCTTCCGTCTCACCAGCACCAGACCTGGCTGGGACCGATTTGGCTGACATTCGCTGTCCCGCCTGTGACCCCTTGGCAGGCGTCCATAAACCGCAGACTGAACTTACCAACTCATTCTCTCCTCCTCCTCCTTCTCAGTCTTTTTCCATCTTATATAGCTGGAGGCAAAGCTCATATTATCTCTGGCCCTCCCCTGTCTAACACTCAGCCTCTCTCGCGGTGAATTCATGGCGAAGTGTCATATTACCTCTGTCTCGCTCTAGTATTTATGTGCACTTCTCTCTGTTCTTATTCTCTCTAAGGTGACCACAGACCTGAGGCAGAAATGCACTGACTCTCACACGGGGACGTCGGCCTCAGCCCCACTGGCTGCTGGGATCATCGCTCTGGCTCTGGAAGCAAAGTGAGTTGGGATGGCCCAGATGACACTGGCCTGCTTTTGCATTCAAAATGCTTATTTTAGTTCCCTTACGGTGTCATCATGGGCGTAATTACCATTTTGATTTCAGCGTTTCAATTATGTATTTCAACTTGAATTCAGTGTTATTTTTCTCTAAACCATGCAGGTTCAAAATTATACATACAGGGTCAAATATATACATACAACCCCAATAACTCTAACCCTATAGCAGCTTTTAGAGAGAGCACACTTAAGCCCCATTTACACTACCCTTTTCTAACCTTGCAGAGAACAGTCCGAGCTCGGTAACTGAGATAACTATCGAGTGTAAATGGAACGCAACTGAACTGCACCGTGCCAGACACAACCGAACCGCGCTAAATCTAGTTCTAGTTCGATAGCAGGGTTCGGCACGGTTCATCACTGGCTCGGTTCTCTGATAACAAAGAGCACGTGAGCAGACCGCTTCATCTCCTTAAAGTCAGCTGACTAAACAGTTCTGTAAGCACAACAAAAATGAGGGAGACTTAAATAAAACCGAAAAATATATGATATAACGTGAACAACTGATGAAAGCAACAGTTGATAAGAGTCCGTATTCATGAATTTTCAGACATTCATAAAAGTACTAGCTTCCCTACCGTGCCACACAATTTCCAGTGATGATTCTGCTTAGCAGTGTGATGAACCTCAACTTCTGTCATTGTTTCCTGCAGCTGTAAACCCTGATTAGACGTTTGTTTGTCTTATCCACTTTCAAAAAGCCGACTGTCAAGTAAAGTTACAAAAGGTTGCCTTCTTCGCCTGACTTTCCGCAAACAACGGAATATCACAATTATAACCAAACATAACTTCCTGAGTGTTACGGGCGCCGCCATTTTTATTTGCTTGATTCCCTCCTTCAATCCACGTCAATAGGAGGCGGGGAACCGTGCTAGCGTGATGTGTAAATGGTAGTAAGAACCAAGCTCGGCACCATTAACTGATCCAATCTCGATCCAAACTCAGCATGGATTGGTTTAACAGGCTAAATGTTAATGGGGCTATTTTATGTAGCCATTAACAAGTTCCTTGCATGATTCTGGTCTGATATTTAACCATTACATTAGTTTGTCCACAGTTTGTCAAAAGAAACGTCGGCTTTATTCAAAATGGTTAATGTTGGCTGGTTTAATCAATTTCAAACCCCTTTTTCCTCTGTGTTTGGGATCATTGGCCTGTTGAAACATTCAGTTTTGTCCTGGTTTCAACCGTCTAGGCTTTGATTTGAGGCGAATGAGAAGAATGTGGAAGTAGTCCTCCTTTTGAAAAGAGACCTTTTGCATGATTCCAACCACCACAATGGTTGAGAGTTGTTACAGCACAGTTAGGTTGGAAAGCTACAGTATACCTTGCCTCATTCAGACCTTCTTGCCATTGTGGCTGAATAACTGAATAGACCATATTTGCTTTTTAACGTTGCTACTTTTCTGATCAGAAGCTTTCCACTCCATGTTGGTAAACTTGCTCCACTGTGAACATTGCCTAGGTTTTTTGTGTTTGTTGTTTGTCTTAAAAATTATAACCAATTTTCTTTCATCTGAGGGGATAGTTTGGGTCAAGTTGTTGAAACTTGCAGAAAGTTTTATATACAAGCAGAAAAACGGTCCCAAACAGACCTTAAAACGAGTTTTGAATAGCCTTTCCAAAGAACTGACCTTAATGCTTCTGAAAATGTAACCACGATTTAAAGCTAAACTGTTCCCGAAAATAAAAAATTTAACCGAATACTAATGATGGAAAATGTATACATGTGAAAAAGACACTACCTGTTTTTTCTCGTGTCTGACATTAAACCAGACTAAATCTTTAGGTTGTAGGTCAGTTAGGATGAACAAAATTTTGTCAACAATGTTTTATTTCCATTTTTTCAGAGTCAGAAGTTTCCATACATCATCTTTACATTTGATAGAACTGTTTTTTAAACTATATGACTTGGGTCAGATGCTTTTCACAACAGCTTGCTAGACTTTTTGGTCCATTGGTCCTCACAGAACCGGTGCAACTGAGTCAGGTTTGTAGGCAACTCTGCTCCTGCAAACCATTTCATCTCTGCAGATTAATTTTCCATGTAAAATTAGATCAAGGCTTTCCAATGGCCTCTCCAGATCATTAACTTTGTTGTAGTCCTGCCACCCTGTATCTAATTTAGTGGTATGCCTATGGTAATTGTCCATTTGGAAAACCAATTTGCACACGAGGTTTAACTTTCTGGCTCACTGACATGTTGCTCCAGTATTTCCACGTAATATTTTTCCTTGTCATATCATCCATCTGATGAAGTGCACCAGTCACTTCTGCAGCAAAGATAAAAAAATATCAATGCTTTATGGACTGATAGCTTCTTCGTTACTGAGTGGCCTTTCAGTCCATTTCCGTAGAAGACTCCATTCCTTAGCATTTTCTTCCCAGCTACAGCCAACATCTTCATAAGGTTTTTTGCTTTTGTTGCAGGGTTCATACACATATTTTATCCCAAACCAGCCGTCTCTAGGACACAGAGCTTGTTTCCATCCTGTATAGTGTGATAAGTAAACATTCCCATCATATTTATGCGTCTACCGTATTTTTCGGACTATGAGGTGCACTTAAAATCCTTAAATTTTCTCGCAAATTGATTACGCACCTTAAAATCCAATGCGCCTTGTAAATGATTACCGTTGTGCTTACTGACCAATTTTATGTGGTACAACGCTCTCAAAATCTGTTTAAATGTGTAAGTACGACTTTTGTCGCTCCGCTCAATAAACATTCGAAGCATTACGGTACACTGATCGGACCCCTGAGCTGTCTACAAGACTGCCTGACTGTAATGTCTAAACTAGAAGTGTATTTATGTAAGGTAGCCTGCACCTGGAGTACGCACTAGCAACAATAAATCAAATTAGGTTGATTCAATGTAAAAGTTAAGTTTATTTTGGCCTTATGTTAGAAACAGGGCAATATAGTCCAACTATTCTGTCCTGACAGAGACAGATAGCTGTGTGCACAGAGGAGCGCACCGCAAAAAGGGAACTAAATTAAGTAAAATTTTCTTGAAATTAGTGTATTTTTCCTTGATTTGAGCAGCTAAATAAGATGTTTGGCAATGGAATGAGTATTTTTACCCCTAAAATAATATAATTAGATATCCTGCACTTGAAATAAGATGATGGAGATGAATTGTTATTTTAAGTGCAAAAATCGTATTCACTTGTGAAGCATATTTAATGTCCCTTATAATCTGGTGCGCCTTATGTGTGGACAAAGACACACATAGACACGTTAATTCACAGTGCACTTTATAACCCGGTGAGGCTTATGGTCCGAAAAATACGGTAAATAATTGTTTGAACAGATAAATTAGGTACCTTTAGGCATCTGGTAAGTGTACCCAAAACTTAAATCAGACTTGAGAATATCCACAGTTTTTTTCCAGATATCTGGGCTGATTTCTTATGACTTTCCAATAATGTCACACAAAGGATTGTGTTTAAGGTGTTGCCCTTAATTACATCCATAGGTGTGCCTCCCGTTAATTGAAATGTTGTCAAGAGCTTACAAAGTAATAATTTCGTCATCTGGCCCTTCCCTAATGGTTTAAAGGCACAGTAATCTCAGGTCCGCGTCCACATGGAGACGAGATTAGGTGTATCCGTAAAAATATTTTGTAATCTAGGCTGTGTGTCCATACAGATCCGTTTTTAGAGGCAGTAGATGATCCTTTTTGAAACCAGGTCTCAGAGTGGAAAGAATTTCAAAACACCAATTTTCGTGTGTACATGCGAGCCACATATTTTCTTAAACCATGACGTTATAGCTCTCCCTCTCATCTCTCTCTGTAACCCGCATGCGCCTCACTCTCACAAATGACAACAACCATGATGCCATCCGGTGTTCTTCTCATGCTATGGCAAATATTATCTTTGTTACGGCTGTTAGTAGCGTCCTCGGACACTTCCTTTCTAACAAGCCCGCTCTACCCTTCTGTCCCCTGCCAACTCACATAATGGTCACGTTAAACATGGTTTAATGTCTGTGTCTGATCCCCCACCACGGTGCTGTGTTTACTTCACATGAGCCGTCTGCGCATGTCCTATGGTGTTTGCATGTTTTTGCTGCAATGCCACAGCGCCACCAATGGACCCGGCATACCTACTTCTGCGTTTTCAGTGATGCTGCATCCTCTCGTGTGGACGCACATTTTTGACTAATAATTTATGAAATTTACCGTCTCCTTCTTTGTGTGGAATTTAAAGAAAATTTTGAGAATTCGTCTAAAAATGGTCTGCTCATTATTCTGGCATTCACAATAAATAAAAACAGGAAATGTTTTAGTCATTATTGTAAATCACTTTTGAGTAGGTTCTACTAATAAAAGTTTATCTCCACTATCAAGCTCCACCCTGTCTTCAGGGAATGTGCATAAGCACAGAAAGCTCTGGGAATCAGCGTTGGACTGAATCCCAGCAGGAATTCTTTCCACAGAAAATTAAGCTTTTGATAATCACTTAATTAGTGAGATAAATCAGCAGCTGCAGCCCGCACAGAGATTCGAATACCTGTAGGGCTGCTCCGGAAGATTTCTATTCCAGAGAATCTCTCTCATTATCTCTCACGCAGGACTGCTGGCGTCCCGAGCTTCCCTGAGATGTCTAATGTGTTCTCCATCACTGCCGTTATCTGCCACTTGTATCTTGCATGTGTTGAGTCTGTCGTATCACTCAGCTGCTCTCCACTTTGCATAATTCCCCTCATGTCTGCATTAGTGATGACAGGTGTCGAATCCAATCCGGCACAGCTTTACAGCACAGGTAAGCCTCCTCAGCCTCCCTGGCTTATCTCAGCACTGTCACCTGTGATATATCATTAGAGATGGGCAGTAACTGACAGAGCTCAGGTTTTCACCGCGCTGACGATCAGTTATCAGGCGCGATTTGGTGCATCCCAGCAGGCAACCCTTTCCTGATAGGCTGCAGTAATAACAGCATAGATTCTTTATCAGACTGGGCCCACACTGAAACTCCTGTAGTTGGGAATCGATTAGCAGGGAGAAATTTTTTGGCTTTCTGCTGTTTTTATTATTTTATTATCATCCCTCTGCCTGCTCTTGGTTGATGTCACATTGAGTGGATCTTGGGGGGGGGATTTTGTCCATTAATATCACATGAGAGGATGTGAGGCAAGGATGCTGATGTGGCTGCAGGGTGGAGGAGATGTGCCTCGGTGAAGTTCTGTTTCTATTTCAGTCAGCTGTGGTGCTGAGCTTAGTAAGCACTGTGATTCATCGTTTTGTTATTCAAACCCGCTGAAGATTTTTTTTTTTCTTCTTCGGTGCTTCTGAGCCTTCTCTAACGGATGTCTCTTCATAACATCTAAATGAGAAATCTTTCTTAGCTTTCATGATGCCAGAACTTTGCAGAAGGTCACCTTGGCCCTGATTCCCAGGCGTCATTTGAAACTTGCGTCTTAAAAAGAATGGATGCCACTCTCCTTGGCTATAGAGCTACTGCATTATGATATCCCCTGACCTCTCTGCATAAATTACACAGTACCATTCTAACTCTTATATTAAGCCACACTATCATTTAGGCCTATTGTATGCTATACATATAATTATAATTATAATTTTGAAGTAAAACCATACATGGTTTTCACTTTTTTATGAGAAAGTGTGTGTAGGCTGTAGGTTTTTGATCCCTCTGATACCTCTAATGTTTATATAGCATCCGGTATTGTGTATTTTTTTTCCATCATAAATACAGCTGTTCTGTGAGGAGTAGAGAACATTAGTGAAGTGACATCATGAAGGACAGTAAACACAGCAAACAGCCCAGGGATAAAGTTGCGGAGAAGTTTAAAGCGGGGATAGGTTATAAAAACAATACCTGTTCAAACTGGAGTGACAGCAGCACAACCGTCTGGAGAGCATGAATCAAAGAAGCAAACAAGTGATCAATCCTACATCCTAAGTCGGAAAACCTATTGCCATCATAACTATTAGTTATTCACTCCACAAATATGGCCTTCATAGTAGAGTGGAAAGCAGAAAGAAATTGTTCTCAGAAAGCCATGGGACATCCTGTTTTTTGTTTGCCAAAAAGCCAGGGGACACAACAAATATGTAGGTATTCATTAATTTCATTTATTGATTTATAAAGCACTTTAAAACGTCCAAATAAGGACACAAAGTGCTCAACAATACAGTAATGATGTCCTTGAAACATCCAACAGAAGTTGACTGAATGACTTCAAGGACCTGCCAAGCACACAAACACTTACAAGCTCAGATAAATGAGGGGGTTAGAAGGCAGTTACGGGACTTGAAAACAAATAGTAAAAGTTTTAAATCTAATCTAAAATGACCAGGAAGCCAGTGTGAAAAATATGACACGGTGGTGATGTGCGGCCATCAGGAAGCTTTAGTTTAGAGACGGGGCTCCATTCTGGACAAGCTGGAGGTGAATTATAACCTGACGCCGCCAGATAGATTTGCTCCGCATATCCATCTGGAAACCTTCCGTTGAAGTAATTTTGGGAAGGGGCGAAAATACTGGTTAGCTGATTGGCCTATGTTGGTGATAGACGGGCCAAATAAACCAATCAGATCAACGAAGCATATGACGTACTCGTCAACATGCTTTGTCGTCGCTCTGTTACGAGCGACGACGAAAACACAACCACAAGCCAAGCTTGCTGCTGCAGGTAAAGGCTCGTTAGCTCAGCAGAGAAATACTCTGTAATCCTGTAAACTTGCTCGATAGCCACGCTAACGCTAGTTTCATCGGCTGAAGCCGCCATGTTCTTTAGACTGAACTGTCGCGCTTCCGGTTGCGTCACACCTCAACCCGCCTCAAAGCCAACGCTGATTGGACGTTCGTTTGGTGAACGGCTCCAAATTTTCTTTAACGGAGAGTATCCAGACTGATCTGCGAGTGAAACCTTGAAACCTCGCGAGATCAGGATGGTCTCACGAGGCTAGGTGAATTAGGCTCAACTGGGAGACACTGACATAGAGAACATTACAAGAGGGGACTCTGAAGCTAACAAAAGCAGGAACGGACTTATATGTGTCAGGAGGCTAAAATTTGACCAAATCATGCAGCTTAAAGAAGCTTGTTCTGACTGCAGTGCTATCTGCAGTGTAATAAATAAAATACATTCAGTCTTTTGTTCATTTGAAAACAAAAACTCATTCTGGCCTAACCACTGTTTGACAGCAATAATGCAACCAAGTAGAGAATGGAGAGCATTACTGCAACCTGGCTTCAGAGACAAGTAGATCTGTAGATCATCTGCGTAGCAGTGGAAGGATAACTGGTGTTGGGTTTTGATTTATCCAATAGCTGCTGTGAGGTCCAACAAGACAAGAACCACAGGAGACTTTTGATTAACGGACATAGGCATATGACCATGTGCTTTAAGGCAGCCACACGTAACTTTTAGCCACCAGGAGCACATGGACATTATATCGGTAGACACCCCATGGACTGGTGCTGCCTACTGGAACTGACATTTCAGCACGACCGCCATTTTGGATGGGTCTTTCAAGTGACCCCAGTGCATTTATTTGTACTGAGGAAGCTGAAGGTCCAACTAAAATAGATCGTAACTCCCTAAATTTTTATCAGATTTTCACTTGGTTTGATTTGTTACAAACGGCAGAGATGTGGTTATGATACAGGAAGCTGTTACACATTTAAAAAAACAGTTTTAATGCTAAAATACGTTGTTTAAACAACATATTTCATAAAGGTATGCTTAACGGACAGACACACAGCATATTAATGTATAAATATGTGATTTCATGCTGTAATACTTTGTTTTATGCTATTTAAGAAAGACAGACATGTATGGCATATTATTAAATATGTAAATAAATACGTGCTTTCATGCTGAAATACTTTGTTTTATGCTCCTTATACAAAGAGACATGTGGTATTACATATGAATAAATATACATATTAATGCATCTTATATTTTAATAAAGAAACAAGTTGGATTGTTCATTTAAATTTATGTCACTCTCTCCCACATGTACAACTCTGAGCCTTCTCTACACACCAACAATAATTTGCTCAGATTTTTGCATGCTGAGCATACACACATGCACACACACAGTTTATTGCATGTGTTTGTACTCTGTAACCCCACTGTATTTAATTTGGCAACATGATTCTGCCTTAGTTTGTGAAATACAGCGATAACAAATTAACAAGCATAAAATTATGGTCCATCTGTTGGGTTTCTGCATTGTTCTCACCAAGTAAAAACACATATCCAGAAACAATCACAGCCCAAAATAGTGATCTGCACCATGTAATCAGCTCTCGGTAGTTGTCGGCAGTTATTGTAACCGTAAGCTGCTGAGAATACGGGCAAAGTTGCTCCCCCTGAGTTTACTCACGTCGGCTCCTATGCCAGCCTTGAGTAGGAGACACCCATCCAATATGGCAGCAACACAGGATGCGCTCTAGCACGTAATGAGGCGTCTACGTATATAATGTATCACTAGGAGTGTTAAACCTGTAACTTCCAGGTTTAGCGCCCCCAAAGGCGACTGGCAACACTGCATGTTTACAAAATTAAACAATCTCTCTCCATGTTTTGGAATCTGATAGCAGACCACTTTGGACCAGCAGATTGAGAAGTTATGGAGTTACTTGTAAAGGCAAGACCACATTCACCCCTCTAGATAAATCCTACATCACTTTTTTGGCCAAAAGACAGAGCAATCTGTGTGTTGGAAAACTAACCATCATTGTGAAATGTGGTGGTGGCAGTATAATGCTGTAGGGGTGCATTTTTCAGCAGGAACAGGGAAGCTGGTCAGAGTTAAAGGAGCAATAAGCAAAATTTTATTGTTTTAGATAGAACTAAAAAAATTGTGATGTGACGAATTAAAGGTATATTTTTAGATGGAATATGGTACATCACACACCATCTCTTTGTATTGTTTTTACAGTCTCTTGCATATAAAGCTGGGCTGGCTGCATGTGCATGTACATCCATGTGAACAGCTTAGCCCCTCCCAGCCCATAAAATGCCACCGTCAGAGCAGTGGAGCGTAGGAGCAAAATGGCGGCTTTTCCCACATTTTCTTTTGGTCCACAGACAGTGCTCAATGCCCAACCTAGTAATGAAATGACGCTCATTGCTCCTTTAATGGCTAGATAGAGCTGTTAACAGAATAGCTTCTAAAGGCTGTAAAAAGATTCCAGACTTTTCAGACACTTTAGGTTCAAATTGACTGAGCTTGAGCTACTTTATAAAGAAGAATAAACAAACATCTTATTCTGTACATGTGAAATGCCTGTAGAAAAATGTTGCAAAAAGGCTTGCAACACCATTAAAAAGTGGATCTATAAATTATTAACTCATGGGGAGTTGAATACAAATGCACGTATCACTTTTTGTTGTGTAAAGTATTTAAAAAAACATGTATCTTTTCTTCACATCTATACTTTATGTTGGTTCATTAGGTAAAATCCTATTAAAGTTCATTGAAGTATGTGGTTGTTAGGTGGCAAAAATGTGAAGAAGTTCAAGGGGAGTATGATTAAATTTGAATAAAGCACTGTAGCTGTTTAGTTAAGATGCTTTGACATAATACCTCCCAGGCTCCTTCGGGTCTCAGTGTGTTATTTCAAAGATGCCAATTCGTCCTCGCTGCATATGTTGAGATTGATTACATTTCAGGTGTGTCTGCAGTCCCCTGACCTTTTCTGTGTCCCTCGGCTCCTCACATTTCCTCTGCTGCATTATTGTGCTGTTGAGGTCAGCGAAACCTGACTTCACTCATAACGTGCATAATGTTGAAATGATTACCTTCATCCGTTACATGACAGAAAGTCAATACAGTTAAATTGCTCTCCTGCTTTTTGTGTTTCAGTATGAACCTAACCTGGAGGGACATGCAGCACCTGGTGGTGAGGACGTCCTTGCCCGGACACCTTATCGCCGGAGACTGGAAGACCAATGGAGTGGGACGCATTGGTATATGCTGATTATTTTCGTTATTATTATTTTAGTCCAGTTAAAGCACAGATGATATCTTGTAATTAGGGATTATGTTTATCCCTCAATGCTGCACGTGTATATGTCATTTTTAGATAAAGAAAAATCTATTCTGTCCCAATAATGTTATTGCCTTCTTTGACCACCTTTAAAAAAGCTGGTTGACTTCATTCTGCAATCTCAAATTGCAGAGCTAGATTATTACATTATTATTACATTATTGTCATTATAGCCCATCTGAGATTGAATGGCAGAATTTTTCCTGCCGTATTTTACAAATGAACAGCAGCTGTGGCTCAGGGGTAGAGCCAGGGTCCTTTATATATTTATATATATATATATATATATATATATATATATATATATATAATGTATGTGTGTGTGTATGTATATATGTTGACTGTTTTTGACTTGTTTGTTATTTAGGGGTATCCCTTGCATTTAAAAACATAACTGTAGCATTGAAACATGCTTTCTTAAAGATCGTTTTATACATGTTTGTGTTATTTGTGATTTTTTTTTTTTAAATTACTACTGCTGACTTCATTATTGTTGATTGGATTTTAGTGTGGGACCACCAACACAATGTAGGGCATATTTGCAAAGCTAAAAGGAAAAGCATACATGGTTTTATGTAGTCTAGTTTAGCTTTTGTTGTGTTTAGTTTCTTTTGGAGCCTCTGGCAGGGTTTCTTCCAGAAATGCTTCCGTATTTAACTCTGTCCATCTTCCCATTAATTCTGCCCAGTTATTCTCTCACTGGTCGGCTGCTACCGAGTACAAAGCTGAAAACAAAAAGGAAACTAATCCTTTTGCTCAGTGGACCCCAGACTCTGGAACTCTCTTCTTTTACATTTGATATTGGGGAACTCTGTGGTCTCTTTCATGAGCCACTTAAAACGCATGGTTTTAAATGTGGTTATAACAATTTTTATTTCATTTTTAATGTATTGTTGGATCTTAGGTTGTTGTATTAGCCTATTGTAACGCACTTTGTTTTTTTTTTTATAACTTGAAGGATGCTATAGACATTAGCTTTTACTTATCTACTTGCTTCACTTGCAGAACAGCAGCACCCTCGCAGCATGATGCTGCCATCACCACCATAGGGTGATGAACTGGACCAGTCATTTATCCGGACATGTAGCCTTATGTACGAAGGTGAAAAAGTCAAATTTTGGTCTTATCTCACGACAACCCCTACTTCAACACTCTCACTGAGGTCTCTACCTGGGCTGTTGTAAAATGAAAATTAGACCTTTTTTGTTTTTCTTTAACTTATTGCTTTCTTCTTACCAATCTTTCATAAAGCTTGGATTTGTAAAGCCAACAACTACCAACTATCCCGCTGACAGATTCTTCCACCTAAGCTTTAGATCTCTCCAGCTCTTCCAGGGTCACTCTGCACCTCTTGGTTGCTTGTCTGATTAATGTTCTCCTTGCTCTGCCATTCTGTGTTTCATTATTCATTATGGGATGATGGAATAGACTGAGATATTCACAGCTTGGGGTGGTCTTTAGAAGCGTAACCATGCTTTGAATTTCTCCAGAACTTCATCCCTGAGCATCAACTGTCTCTTCACAACGCCGTTTGTTCATCACTGTTCTCTAACAAACCTCTGACGCCTTTACAGAACATCTATATTTACAGTCGTATTCAACACATTAGAATATTATGGAAAACTTAATTTAGTTCAGTAACTTAATTCATTATTTAATTAATTAAGGGAATCGCATTGTATAGCTTAATTAGACACAGATGGATGTTTTCAAGCCTTTATTTTTGTTAATTTGATGATCGCCCACTTATAGCCAATGAAAACACGGCACTTAACGTTAGAACATTACATGAGAGCAATAAACTACTGAAATACTGAAATGCGGGCTTAATGAAAAGCATGTAAAATACCTCTTGACATAAAAGGTTGTTTTCAAAAAGCAATTTTAATCTAACAAATCAGCCTCATCAGAACATATATTCTAATGTATTCAATATGGTTGTATACTATGTATATACACACAAGTAGACTAAGAAGCTTACTTCTTAAGGCAATTTGGTTGATGAGTATGATTGCGAGATGAATTGAGGAATTAACAAAGTCATCTGGTTATGATCAAGTTTTAAGTGTTTAAATTAAACCTGAGAAACATGCAACACGTTTCTTACTATCGTTTCTTACTAAACAAAGATAAGGATTAAATGAAAAAGCCTTGTGTGAAATACTAAAACATGCTGTGATTCTGTATCTTTTCAGACCACTCTTAGTGGCTGACTATTATTCCAAAAAAGGTTAAAAAAAAATAAAACTGGACTTCTATTCTGAAGCTGAAGACATTTCGCTTCCCATCCAGGAAGCTTTCTCAACTCAAAATATCTGGAGTAGTGTGGCTTGATCATGACCTGGATGACTGAGAATCTTCACCAACGGCTGACTATTATGCAGAGCTCTCTTAAAGTCCTGCCACATTATGGCTAAGGTGGCTAATTTTGACTGGGCGTCGGCCGTCCCTTGATTATTTCCTCTTTCAGACATTTCGTTTGCTCTGTTAGCACTCACCTGTCCACACCAGACCAGCAAAGAGCCAAAGTTCCTGCTTTCAGGAACAGACGGCCATGCCTGGCGATGGTCACTCCTGCTAATTTCCACATCAACTCTGCTCCTTGCAAAATGTACAGAGAAAAAAACTCTTGAGGGCTTTTTGCGGAAAGAGGCACCAAAAGGCTTTCACCCAAGAAAAGTGGGCTTTTTATGTCAGCCTCAATAGTAGCTTCAGTGCTCTGCTCCAGCACATGAACCTCCTTGTTCACTTAGGGTTCTTTCAAATGCCTTTTCACATTGTAGTGTGATACCAACAGCATACTGTCTGTCCATGTCTTGAGAGAGAGGGGATATGTTTGTTTATTCTGCCTATTATTCTCCTGCCAGTGGCTGTCAGTCAGACCCATGCACCCTTCAGGCAGCCGAGATAAAAGGAAAATGTTCTGATGTCGCCAGAAGGATCTGTTGCGTTTACTTTGATTCTAAAAAGACCATAAAATACTTATATAATAGGTGGCTGCAGAAAAGGGCAAAGTAGCTGCATAGTGCTGTTAAAGATAATATTTTTCTTAAGAATTTTTTTTTAAAGATTCCTCTGAGTTATGGCTCAAATATATTGAAGATTTCATGATTTATAATAAGCCGACATAACTCCGTTTATTTTATCTTATTTCTCCTCAGTGAGTCACTCGTATGGCTATGGTCTCCTAGATGCAGGTGCTATGGTGAATTTAGCACAAAACTGGACGACAGTGGGACCACAGCACCAGTGTGTTCTGACGATGCTCACTGGACCAAGGTTAGAACAATTTACTCTAAACTAAGTGTGTGTGTTCTTGTACTTTGCAGCTGAGTGAGAACATTTCTTTACTAATTTTACTAATGAAGTGAGGACTTTGATGTAACGTGAGGAACTTTTTTTGGTCCTCACTTTTTTTCTAGGCTAAAGGTTAGGTTTAGCACTGAGGTGTCAATTAACTTTAGGTATATACTGGTTAGAATTGGGTAATAGAAAGGCTTGAAAATTAATGCAGGTCTATGGAAGTCAATGCACGGGCCTCACTTTGAACTTTAAACAAGGATGTGTGTGTGTGGGTTTTCTTTTATTTCAATTCTTGGTTTATTTCAGAAGTCACACATACATACATACATACATACATACATACATACATACATACATACATACATACATACATACATACATACATACATACATACATACATACGTATGTATGTATGTATGTTTGTATACATGTGTATGTTTATATATGTAGAAAGATTTAACACACACACTAATATTTTTAAAGCTTTTATTTGATACAGATCTTTTATGGAGAAATGCTTACACAATCCTAGGGAAGATTGATGACTTGACAATTTTCCATCTGACAGTTACTGATGCCTCTAAAGACCTGGTTAAAGAAGACGTATACAAGGATAGTATTGGAAAGTTGAGTGGAGGGGGGGGGAATGTGAGAAAAAGGTGCACAAGCAGCAGCTATAACCACTTTGAAAGGATTATATGAAGCAGAACTCATCCAGGAGTTTGCAGGGAGCTTCACAAGGCATGAACTTTTGCTGAGAGTGGCTTAAGAGCCACTGAAGACAAAACCAGGACAAGGACTTGAACTTTCTGGGCAGACTAAAAAAATTTTGGGGCTGTTGCTTAGTGGCCCAACCCTCTTTAGCTGAAGTACATTTCTATTTCATTTGGGTACCACAGTCCCAGAGTCTAGCAGAAGAGTTCAGAGGCAAAGAGTTCAAGTTACTGGAGGCTCAGTGGGAAGTTTCCACCCTCCTCTTTGATTTGGGGACCTGTCTTATTTGCTGGTTCTGGTCCACTGTTATTTTTATTTTTTTTTATAAAGTCTGAAATATAAGAAGACCTACATGCTGACCACCTTTATGATGATACTGATTTCATTTTCTAGCAGGATTTGGCCCACCTGCCCACTCTGTCTGAAGTACCAACACCCACTTTGATGACTTTGATGATGGTACCTCTGTGCTTGATTGGACATAATCCGACCTAAACCCCAGAGAAAATCTATCAAGTGCTGTCAAGAGGAAAAGGAAAAACACTAGACTCAACAGCGAGCACCAGCTGAAGGCCACTTATAAAGCCTCCTGGGCTTGTTTAACACCTCAGCAGATCTACAAACTGATGCAGTAATTGATGCAAAAGGAGCCTTGGCCAAGAATCAAGTGCATATACTGAACTGAATTCAAATTTTGATTGAAAATAAATTTAGTTTCTTCATTGGCTGTAAGCCATAATCTCCTAAATTAACAGATATAGACCACTTAAATACATTACTGTAATAAATATATATAATGCAAGATTAAATTTTCAATTGATTTATCAAATTAATATCACCTTTCAATTATATTTTAATTTGCGGGGTGAAGCATAAAAAAATACAAAAGAATTTAGTGTTTAAAACAGACCAGAAGTAGAAAAACCTGTGGAAAAACAATATAGTCATATTTTATACAGATTAATTTGTTTTTTTGTTGTTGTTTTTTTTCAAAGTTGTAGAACCACTGGAAATGATGGATTCAACCATCGAGCAAAAAAAGTTAAGGGCCTCCCGAGAGGGGACGCTAGTGTGAACTGCAGCGTGTTTAGATTTTATTAAATCCACTCGCCGGCTCCTCATCTCTCCGAGCGTCTCTCCCGAGGCCGCTGATAACGTTCAGACTCTTAGCACAGTGCGATTGCCTTTGTCCGTCCTCTGCGGCCACACAACATTACCCACTCTCCCTTTCCTCTCGCCGACCCCGCAGAGACATCGGAAACAAGCTGGCGTTCAGCAAGAGCGTGGACGCCTGCTGGGGACGACCCGAGTATGTCCGATCGCTGGAGCACGCTCAGGCTCGCCTCACTCTCTCCCACAACCAGAGAGGAAAATTGGCCATTCACCTCATCAGCCCGCTGGGCACACGTTCCACCCTGCTGTTCCCGAGGTACACGGTTAACCACAGCTCCTCGCTTGCCAATCCGTGACATAAATCCTCCTTTTTTTGTACCCCCGTGCCTGTGTGTCCCACGCAGACAGATACAATGTGTGTGTGCACTTCAATCCCGGTGGTACTCAGGGACTCCCACAGGTGTTCTCCTACAGAAAATCACACAGAAAGGAGGGGAGAGAACAAAAAGGGAAAAATAACAAATATGCTTTCTCTTGTTATCTATTAAGGCCCAATGACCATTCTTCAGAGGGGTTCAACGACTGGGCCTTTATGACCACCCATTCGTGGGATGAGGACCCACAAGGAGAGTGGACCCTAGAAATAGAAAACGTTGCAGCTAATGGACGCGACTACGGTAAATAGCCCGTCATTAATTGTTCAGCCTGTATATATTACCTCAAAACCACAGTTGTGCCAGCAGCTACTGCCCCCTCACCAACTCCAGTCTTGCCGAATGTTTTCACGCTTCATTAAAAAGGCCCTTTTCAGTTCCTCTTTCATTCCTCCTCTAATGACACGGTTTTTCTTTTTCTTTTTTTTTTTACTGCCCAGAGGAGAGCCTCTCAGAAGCACATCCAGATTAAAAGCCAACCGCTGCTACAAGAAAATATCTGACAACGTTTTGATCAAAACCACTGCCCAAGGTTTTTATTTCCAACATTTGGGGCAGCTTCTTTAGCACAGAGTCCAACTTATGGTTTGTGAGGAGTTAACATCGCCGAGTTTATCCTGTGGCTCTGTTTACTCAGAGCTGAATGAAATGGGAGCACTTTCTCTTCCTCTGCTGGTGTCGATTCCTCCTCCTGAGTTGTTTGGCCTCGCTCGCATCGCTTGTTTCCTCTGCTGCCACCCCCACATCCTCTCCTCAGCCAGTCCACTCCGTTCTCCCGCTGAGAGCTGCTAACTTGATATTTACCTCCTTCTCCTTTTGCACTTCTCACTTCTTTGTTTCCCACTCAGGTGTGCTGAGTCAGTTCACCCTCACCCTGTGGGGCACCGGACCCAGCGTTGTTAACCCCTCCTCCCCCGACTTCCCACGACCTTCCAACAACAGCTGCAAGACATTTGATGCCCAGCAGATCTGTATCGGTGAGAACACTCTGCCTCCACTAACACAATTTAAACTGGAAATAGCCATGTGTTGCAGAAATATTTATCCCTTTTTTTATACTTCACAAACATAAACTTCAGGTAATTTAATGGGAAACTTAAAACCTGCCAAGATTCAATTCAATTCAGTTTTTTATATAGCACCAATTCGCAACACGGGTCATTTCAAGGCCCTTCACAAAGTCAAATTTAATCAAATCATAGACAGATTGGCAAGCATCATTCACTCCTCCTGAAAGAGCGTAGAGCCACAGGGAGAGTCGTCTGCATTGGTGATGGCTTTGCAGCAATCCCTCATACTGAGCAAGCATGAAGCGACAGTGGAGAGGAAAACTTCCCTTTAACAGGAAGGAAAACCTGAAGCAGAACCAGGCTCAGTATGAACAGTCATCTGCCTCGACCGACTGGGAGTTAGAGAAGAAAAAAAAACACAGAAGCACACATTGATCCAGGAATCCTTTCTGTGTAAGAGGGTAATAGCGGATGATCTGTCTCCCCTGGATGATGTCACAGCTACTAGAATCCCAGACCAGGTGTACCTACTATGAAGAAAAAAATGACAGAGAGAACAAAAAATTAAAAGTTGGTAACCTAAGCAACTCTGTCTAAACGTTTTAAGCCTAGTCTTAAAAGTAGACGGGGTGTCAGCCTCACAGACCAAAACTGGGAGTTGGTTCCACAGGAGAGGAGCCTGATAGCTAAAGGATCTGCCTCCCATTCTACTTTTAGAGACTCTAGGAACCACTAGCAGACCTGCAGTCTGAGAGCGAAGTGCTCTGTTAGGAACATACGGGGTAATCAGAGCTCTGATAGATGATGGAGGTTAATTATTAAGGGCTTTATAAGTGAGAAGGAGAATTTTTATTTTTGATTTAACTGGAAGCCTATGAAGGGAAGCTAAAACAGGAGAAATATGATCCATCTAGTTCATTTTCATCTGAACTCTTGCTGCAGAGTTTTGGATCAGCTGAAGGCTTTGAACTGCATTTTTGTGGATTTCCTGATAGTAAAAAAATTACAATAGTCCAGCCTTGAAGTAGATTAATTTCTCAGCATCACTGCTGGACAGAATATTTATAATTTTGACAATATTCAAGCAGCTCAGACAAATGGGCCAGGCCATTCAGTGAATTAAAAACAAATAAAGTAATTGTAAAACCGGAGTTGAGAGGGAGGCCTGGCTAACTCCAATGAAAAGACAGCTACAATAACCCAGGCTTAAAATGATAAAAGCATGAACTATTGTCTCTAGTTGCCGTCTAGACAGGGGCGGCTTAATTTCTTTACTGCCGCCTCAACTGAAAGGACTTAACCACCGCAGAGAAGCCACAAAAGTCCACAGATCAGGTGGGAGAATGTGTCGACAGGACAACCACGAGTTCTGATCTTCATAAATCTGGCCTTCGTGTGAGAGTGGCAAGAAGGAAACCGTGAGAAGTTATGTTTGCATTTTGTTACAAGTCAGGGAAACAGGAAAAACGTGGAAGACAGTGACCTGGTCAAATTAGACCTAGATTGAACTTTTATTTTTGTTTGTCTACATGTAAAACTCCATGTGTGGATAAAACAAATCAACACTGCACATCACCCCGATTCAGACCATCTTCAGTAAGGACAGAGAAGACGGTAAGAATTGATGGATGGAGATAAATACAAGTAAATCCTGAAAGAAAACTACTTAGAGGCTGCAAAGAATGGGGTCTGGTGTGATTTTGAAGTTCACCCTCCAGCAGGACAACACAAATAGAGCCAGAGGAATTGGATGGTTTAGAACAGGGGTCACTAATTAAAAATCAGCGGGGTCCGAATAAAGAAAATCAACAACCAGTAAAGGTCCGGAGACATTTTTAATTATAATCCGTTACTTTAAACAGCATTTGACTCTGAAATAAAATACTTTTTAAATAAAATAACATAAAAATAGAAAATTTTTAATTTTAAAATCTAAAGTGCTTTTTGAAATAGAGAACAACAATCTTTCACAGTTTGGTGTATACAGACAATTCCCTGACTTTCACATATTTTATAAAACACCTGAACTGGCCGTTTGTTTGTTTTTTCTCTTTTTTTATGGCTTAATGAGAGAAGTGGGCTTTAGGATTTTTAAACATGGGTTTGAATGGCAACAAAGCCATTCTCAAGCACATATCAAGGTGCTCATGCGTACTGTGCCTTTAAATCGGCTATTTTCTCCGTACGTATGGCTGAAGCAAGAGGATATGGTTGGGATCATAGACATAATATAAGAGTAGACGCGTCATTGGGCGGGTTCTGCCTATGCTGAGATGCGTCAGAGCGTCCGCCATCTTAAATGTGGCAAATATGCAGTTACTCAGTCACTTAAACAGTATCAGAGGGACTTTAATCTCTGAATATACTTTGTATTCGTAGTATTTTTGTTTTTGTAATATTACAAGTTTATTTTTGTATCCCTTTAGCTGCATTCTCCTGAATTTATTCTCCTAAAGAATAAAAATATTTAACATAATCTAACCTGGCCCTATTACTCCAGGAGTGAAATAATTCTGCAAACTGTGACTATTCTGGAAATGTTCATTCTTAATTCTCACAATATGACGTTTTTCTCATAACATTTTTTTTACTGTATTGACCTAGGACTTTTTTTCTCTTATTAATTTTACCTCTTTAATACTCCCCCAAAAAGTCTGTTCCTAAAGGTTTACATGTGACACGGTTTTATGAAATAATGAAGACCACAATGTTTAGATTTAACAAATTGATCCTTATATTCACAACACATACACATGTGTGTGTATATATATATATATATATATATATATATATATATATATATATATATATATATATATATATATATATATATATATATATATATATATATCATGTATCTGCTTTCTATATATATATATATATATAGAAGACAGATACAAATAGTGAAATCAGCCAGAATACATTTCCATGCAGCACAGGAATGAGGCATCATTTCTGATTCACGTGCACAATAACAGAACTCAACTTTTTTCTGCCACATACAATATGGCGGTGACGTTGACGTGCGAACCTGCGCCCTATGACGCGTCTACGTATATGATGTCTGTGGTTGGGACAATGTGCTGCGCTTCATTTCGTAGTGTCGCTTAATGTTGCTGCTTTTGATGAGAGCGACTGTCTCGGAACAAATGAGACACTTCACTTTTCTTTCGCCTGTTCGCTGCGCTTCTTCCAGCAGTCCACTCTCGCCTTTTTCTCTTCGTCTTTTACTTCTTTCCCACCGCCCGGCTTGCCACAGGTTTGCCTGCTGTATCTAAAAGTAGTTAGCAGCAGCAACCCTGACTGACACAGCTCATTGGCTAATTTGCATCACGCGCAGCCTGGTGCCAGACGCTTCGTAGGGCTTTACCGTATTAACAGGAGAAGCGGCGCTCGTGAAATTAGACACTGTCGTCGGACAACATGCAGTAATTTATAAATGTTTTAAAACAGGCTGGGTCCGGATCAGGACCCTGGTCCACTAATCCGTTACCTCTGGTTTAGAAGAAAGTGTGATGATCTGTTAGAATGGCCTAATTCAAGTCCAGACCTAAAACAAAGAGAGAATATGTGGCAAGACTTGAAAATTGATGTTCACAGACACTTTCCTCCCCTGAGAACTGAGCTTGAAGCTGTTTTTCAAAGAGCAATTGCTAAAAGGTTTAGTATCTAAATATGCAAAATGCTGTATAGGCAGAATTCAGACTCAGGGGAGCTGAGTACAACCTCCCTAATGTGACAAAACCTGAAAAAGCGTAAGGGGTGTGAATTATTTTGCAATGCACCGTCTTGGCATTGTTTCTGGCACATGGTTGTTATGAAACAGGGCTCGGCGTCGACATGTGTTGGGTCTTGTGACGTCTGGAAGGCAAATGTTGTGAATGCAGATGAGGCCTTCGCAGGCCCCCCTTTTGCATCTGTTTATCTGTGCACCATAAATTAGCATGTTACCATATGTCGCACGAGCGCGCCGGGCGCAGTGGAAGCAGCAGGTGAAAAAAAAAAAACGGCAATAGTGCAAGAGGTGCGCGCTGTCAACAATCTCACAACAATCTCGACAGAGACACACGCAGGCAGAAAGGTTTTTGTCTTTCAGTCAGTCCGACTCGCCCTCCTTAATCATTCAGATTAAATCTGTTCTTGCTGCTAATCCTTTCATTTACACCCCCCCAGTTTCCTAATGACTTCCCAGAAATAAAAAATCCAGAACTCTCAGAAATTAAGCTAGATATACGAAAAGAAGAGACAGGCAGGAGAAATTATCTGTCAGTGCAAGACGATAATTAGACTTGGGAAGATTACTGGGGAAAAAAAAAAAAATCTAGCCACTGCGAAAGGGATAAATCTCTTGAGAAGATTAATAAACAGCCGTTCCCAACGCTGTATTAAGACAATTAAAGTTTTCTCTAATCTCTTTTTACACTTTTTTTTTTTGTAAATTTAGGTGAAATCTGCTTAAATCCAGAGCTGCTACACGAGAGGCTTCTCATAAAATGGTCGGCATTTAGGGACGGAGGACAATGAACTGTAATGGTTTAAATAACCACAACAACAGCCTGAGGGAAGCTCAGAGGCTCTCGCAGTCATGCCTGTGGGGCTCAAACATCTGCTGCTGCATCCAGCCACTGTTTACACCTTATCCCTAACTGGGTCACAGGGGTTACAGGCCCAGAAGGGACACCAGACATCCCTCTCTTCTGTTCACTGGCTCCTTGTTGAAAGTTCAGGGTCTTCCCGTCCAGTGGGGCGCCCCCGTTATCGTCTCTAAAGGGGGCGACAGAGGAGGCATCCTGATCACACGCCAGACCATTTTTAAGCAACCGCTTTCGCCACAGAGGAGTAGCGACTGTCCTTCGGGCTGAATGTAGACGGATCTGTAAATCCAGACCTTTCTTCCAGGTTTCCTGCTTAGCCTTGAAAAAGATAAGATAAACTTTATTGATCTATCGTTGGTTAAATTCAGCCATTACAGCAGCAGCAGCAGCAGCTGTTGGTACAACTGGAGTGGAAATAGCTCTGAACATTCTGAAAAGAAGCAGAGATAAATAAATCTGAGTGAAATAAATCAAGAAATATATATATATATATATATATATATATATATATATATATATATATATATATATATATATATATATATATATATATATATATATGACTGTGCTAGGAGGCACAATGATTGTAGGTATGCAAATGGAGTTATTGCAAGAGTTCATTGAAAGTATAATTAAACAATGTGACAGCGGTGGGGATGAAGGAGCTGCACAGGATGTCTCAATCGGCCTCTGAAGGAGCTCCTCTTCAGTCCAGTGCAGTGGGTGAGAGATGTTGTCCATAATGGATGTGAGCTCGGCTAACATCCTCCTCTCCACCACCAACAGGTGAGGCAGAGGAGGATGTTAAATTGGATTTTAGTCTTGTCCAGGTCTAAATAAATATTTAAAAAATGGAAATGGGGAAAGGGTTTTGTTTCCAGGTTTTATCTCTTACTAAAAGATAAAGCTGACCTAAAAGATAAAGCTGCATTTCTGGACATTGTTTATATTCAGAGGGCATACTTTTGTTTTTCCTTTTTCCAGACCGAAACATTTCTCATATTTATTGTTTTTATAACACACCTGTGGCTCCTAAGACGGTTCTGGTCTGGCTAGCAAACAAAGCACTGACATTTCTGTTTGCTTGTTTGTTTATTTAAATAAAAGTGCCGATCACACACTGGCATTTGAAGAATCTGTTTTAAATATGGGATAATCCAGACCAGTTGTTTTTTTTTTAGGTATTTGGAAACAGCAAGTTGATCTAATTTAATTTTTTTTTAAAGTAGCCTAAAGTTATTAACGTACCTTTTACCATACTGCAGTAATAAAGTCCACTTAGGTGCATTTGTTGTACTCAGATGTCCAGGATATTCATTTATTTTTTTTAAACTGCAGGAAAAACATTGGAATCCGAGTCTGGAAAATCCTTTGTTTGTATCCAGGCTGTCCTTTATCACAACAGACCAGAGCAGCAACCTCCATCACTGCAGAATAGGCTTCCTTGCTTGAGGCACAACCTGACCCATGACACAAAGGGAGCAGTGCACAAGTCTGTGTTTTTTTAAAGCTAGTGTTAAAAAAAAAAATCTCAAGTTTATGTTTTTCGATCCTTTGACATTGCTGATGAAACCCCAATTGGTGTTAGGCAAACACATGAGATGACAGTAATTTCTGTCAGCTCTTAGTGACAAACACATCAGATGAGGGTTCCTGATCATCATCGCTGCAGACCGAATAAAAGACTCGCATGTCTTGGCCAGACGTTTGAAGACCGTCTTTACGAGTCGGGCGTTTTGAACAGATGACGTTTCGGCTCTTCGTCTCAAAGATTACGGCCGATGGAGGCTTGAGGGTATTAAATCATTCATCATGTTGTCCAGTCAGTTTTAATAACTCAGCATCTTTAGACAGAATATAGCTTTAATTAAAAATGGAGAAATTTAGTTCACAAGAGGAGGTTTGGAAACAGATTGACAAGCTGACTCCTCTGACATCATGTTCAAATATTGCTTAGCTTATTATACTTATACGTCTCGTTAGTTTGTATAATTACCTTGATGTTTATTAAAAGGGAACTTGTTAAATATTAAAGTAAAAAAAAAATAAAACTGAAAGGAAATGTAAATACATGTACCCACTAGGGCTGGACGATAATTCAATAACAATATATATCGACCGATAGACGTATATCGATGATAGAAAAAAAGAGTCAATAAAAAGCTCAATAGAATAACAGTTTTCCTTCCCTTTGCATTCTAGCCTATCATGTAGGTTAATATTACAGTCATTACATCCTCCCAACCAATCACAACGCAGACTCAGGAAGCTCCGTCTCCAAGCTCCGCCCCCTTCAGAGAGTTCAGAGGGCACACGTTTTGTTTTTTGTTTTTTAATTTGTAGTTTTGGTAAAAAGTTGGTTGAATAAAGGGTTGAGTTTGAATTCAGTGTTTCTGTGTTCTGTATCTAAAAACAGGTCATTAAGCAACAGCATAAAACAGTCAGGGCTGAACTTAAAATATATGTTTTGAATTTGTTGATAATTATCAATATTGATCAATATGATTTCTATTTTATCAATATGCTTTTTTTCTATATCATCTAGCCCTAGTAACCACTCTATTTCATAATTTTTTGTTCACAGTAGAGAAATTATCGTTTGTGACAGGACATCTGTTTGCAAGTTCCTGTTTTTTCTGTTGTTGTTTTTTTTTTTTTTTTTTTTTGCGGGGGTTTTAACAGTGAAGCTACTTGGAAAGCATGAAATGTTTAGTGAACAGTTTCTCCAGTGTCTGTTGCTGGCCGTGGCCTTTACAAGACAATTTAACGGCCTGACAAATTGCGTTGGAGAGGTTGGAAAATAACATTATATGTGCTTCAAGGTAAAAGCAGTGAAAAGTTTAAACCAGAATAATAAAAGAGGCATGGTTCCTTTCTCAGTGGCCTGGATGTTTAAGGTTTTAAGAAGGGAAGTAACCCTGCGGTGTTAACGGTAACCTTGAACTCATGATGTTTGCAAACCCAAAAATAAAAAAAGATTTTCAGCAGCAGTGTATCCCATTTTAAACTTGGTTTTATTTCTGGAGCCATATTTGTACATTTAGATACAATCTGACTATGATTTGTTTTTGTCTGATCATTTTATCATAATTGCAAATACGTATCATCACTATTGCCCATCCCTTGTTTTCAGCTAATTTCTCTTTGGTAAGCAGAGCTTGTTTAGACATATTTGCGGTGTCAGATTTAGTTTTCTTGAGTATTTTTGAGATATTCAGCATAAGAAACATATTTGGTCTTTTGTTCGTGAAAGACTGCTGGGAGCAAACTGCATGGTTAAGGTTCAAGGACTGAGATAAAATGAAGAAAGAATATTCATTCCTTTTAAATTAAAATCTTGAAATGAACTTCAGCGAAATAAAATTTCATATTAAGTGAAAAGTGATTGCTTAAGCCCTTTAACAGCTGTGTGTACCTTTGTTATTCCCCCATTTTGTAAAAAAAAAAAAATAATAATAATAATAATAATTTGTCAATATTAACTGAGGCTGTGTTGCTGATTTTACTATCAACTAACAAAGGAAGAGCTTCAATATCTTGATTAATCAAAAACATCAGAACAGATTCAGTGGCTGCTCTACATTACTGTGATGAAGGTTTAACTACATCAAATTTGATACTCTGTAAGTCTGTAAGTTCACAGAATCAACACAAACGGCGAAAACATTTCCTTTCCAGGCAGCTCTGGGTGGTACACTAAAATAAATCGCTTAGAAGTTTCTGTATCTTTCTCGGGATTAACAGTTTATTTAAAATGAACATGAAGTTTGACCTCTTAATTAAAAAATATGAAAATGAACAGGAGCTGATTATCAGCGAAAACAAGAATCAACAATCTCTACTCGTTGTTGATGAGCCAATACAGGCAAAACAGCCAAAAAGCGTAAAATAACTAACAGACAGCATTAAAACAAATACCTCTAACCCACACACCGCGGATTAAAGAATTAATAACGAGGAAATTGACACTGAGAGCAACAATTAAAACAAATTGGAAGAATTAGCTGAAGCTCATCAGTTTCTCTGAACTCTAATACACAACATCGATCTAAGAGGGAAAGATGGAAAGGTGATAAAGCCAAAATCCCAGGATCACCTTTGTGACTCCTCAACCTTGTCAGCAGCAGTCAGCAGATACAGTATAAACACAAAATTATAAAAAGAATAGAAAGTGCCTTACTTGCTTTTCAACTCCCGCTGAGCCAGTCTGGGTCTCCCTGGAACTTGCAGTTCTGCCATCAGTCTCTCCTTTGGGCTGAGTCTCTGTAGTCCTTGCTCAGGGTGAGAATAAGACCAAAAAATTGCCTGGAGTTGCTCCAAGGATGGCAGGTTGAGCTCCTTTGCTCTGGCCCAGGGTGAAGGACGCCTGGATGGCCCCTAATTTAGGATCATGATGGAACTGGTTGATATCAAGGAGAACGCAGCTTAAAATAACTTCCTGTGATTAGCTGAGGGTGGCTTTTTCACTAAATTAGGCAATATATCAAGTTTTTAAAATATCAACTATGTTTTTATATCGAGATGGTCTATGTTATAATTATACTTTACGTAGTCCTGTAGGTTATTTTTCAGCCGTTTCTCATATTTATCCACAACTGTTTATTAAGAAATGTGCCGGTGAGACATTTGGGATAAAGCTTTGAATCAGAGATGCCTTTTTATAATTACTTTATGAAAAGAGAAAACATAACCAGATCAATATCGTTTATCGGCATTCAGCCAAAAAATAGATATCATTTTTGGTCCATATCACCCAGCTAGACACGAAACTCTGTACGACATAAACAAAAGCTGTGCTGTGGCCGAGCAGACAGAACATTTAATGCAGCCAAGTCTATAAGGAATGGGCGATCCGTTCCTTCCCAGGTCCAGGAGAAAAGCTCACTGTTAAGGCGGCGGCTGATCGGCCAGTCCCACACATTAACGCCCTGCCCAGATAGATCATGATCTGAGGTCCTCTGAGACAGCTCACTCTGTCAAATTAGGGCTGGGCGATATGGATTAAAAAATAAATCTCCAATTTTATCATACCAAATCCGATTAATCGATTTTTTTCCTCCTTTTTGTTTCATAAAAAGAAATTAAAGAAATTATTTTAAAACCTTGCTTTTATGTCAAGCATTTCGTCAGGGAGTTGACCTGAATTCAAAGTGCAACTAAATCCAAGCTGTGAAACATGCTTGTAAAACAAGATGGCAGCCGTGCCATTATAAACAATGAAAATATAACAAAACATTTGCTGCTAGTGGTATTACACATTGATGTGAACAGGCTTTACTGCACTTGTGAACTTCAAACTAAGTAAAAAAAAAAGAAAAAAGTACCTCGTATTATGGTAAAAAAAAGTTTCTACTTAACAATATTTTGACAATAATTTTGCCTAAACATATATCCAGAATCACATGCTGTTCTCTTAATGGAAACCCAATGAGTGTATTGGCAAAATAAAATCCAGATTTTCCAAAAATGAAATCTTAAAGAATTGTAAATTCGAATTAATCGATTAAATCGATTTATCGCCCAGCCGTATGTCAAATTAATGTTCATCACCTGTTACAATGAAAACAATGTAATGTTTTTATCCAGTGTGTGTATTTGACTCTCTGGGACAGAGTTCCTCACTCTCTCCTCTTTTTGTCCACATCCAGAGTGCAGCCCGGGCTTCTCCCTCTTCCTCCAGGGCTGTGTGAAGTTCTGCCCGCCGGGCTTCACGTCGGGCCCGCAGCTCCTCAACCTGTCCCTGGAGAACTGGGTGGACCTGTCCTCCGTGCAGGCCTGCCTGCCCTGCCACCCCTCCTGCCTCACCTGCTCAGGCGCCGGACCCACGGACTGCCTTTCCTGTCCGGCTCACAGCCACCTGGTCCTCGCCTCCTGTCTGCACCAGAATCAGGTCCAGAGGAAATCCCCTCTCGCAGGAGGACTGCAGGGCGAGGAGGCTGAGGCGGAGGCGGAGAGACCACCGGCAGCAGCGGGAGCGGACAACAACGGCGGGGAAGCTGAGAAAGCGCCTGGGCCCGGTGCGGCCGCGCCCTCCCAGCTTCCCGTCATCGTGGCAGTTCTCAGCTGTGCCTTCATCCTGGCTGCCTTCGCCGGGGTCTTCTTCTTGCTCCAGGTGCGCTCGGGCGACGCCTCTCTGTCCTGGAGGACCAAGCTGCCCTCTGTGTTTTCAGACAGCAGCGGGAGGACGCGGCTGGGCTTTGGTTTGGGCTTCCAGCGAGGGCGGGAGAGGAAAGCTCGGATATGCTACAAGGGAATCCCCACCGTGTGGGCGGACGAGGACACGATCGCCTACGGGTCTGAATCAGACAGCGAGGAGGTGGACGGTCACAGCGAGAGGACAGCTTTCATAAGGACGCAGAGCTTGATGTAGCTGGATCCGTTTCAGTCGCCGCGGCGATGTGGAGGGTGTCGGATCTGACTGTGCAGAGGTGATGCACGGAGAGAAAAATCACAAACACAGGCCTTACTGTCCCATCAGCATCCAACCCTGAGGCGTTTTGTCTTTGTTTTATAATTTCAAATGACTTCACGCACTGCAAAAACAGAACTAAAAATAAGTAAAATTTTCTTAAAATTAGTGTATCTGTCCTTGATTTGAGCAGGTAAATAAGATGATCTGCCAATAAAATAAGATTTGTGCACTTAAAATAGGAACAATTCATCTCCATCATCTTATTTCAAGTGCAGGATGTCTAATTATCTTAATTTAGGGGTCAAAATACTAATTCCATTGGCAAATGATCATATTTACCTGCTCAGATCAAGGACAAAAACACTATGTTTAAGAACATTTTGCTTATTTTTAGATCCGTTTTTGCAGTGCGGTCGTTGTATTCGCCACGCCCCTTAACTCTGTCACCAATATAGCGCGTTGCAAAAGTTGAACTTTTTTTTTCTTCTTCATTTTTTTTTGACAGGTTAAAACGCCAACGTCCGTGAATTTTCGTTGGGATTTTACGCGATGGACCAACACAAGACCCAACATAACCAAACTTTTAACTTTTTTTGAATAGAGATCAGAAAAATGCGTAATACATCTGTACTCACTCGCCCTGAAGCAACTTTTACTGCTATTAAAGCTCAGTTTTTTTGGGATTTGTCTCTTCACAGCTGCCATGTCCCAGCTAGAGGAAAACATCCATGTACCACCATGAGGATGGTGTGTTCAGGGTGATATGCAGCGTTAGTTTTCTGATACACAACTGCTTTGCCCGTCTACAGACTGAATGTTTTGACTGTATGTTTAGTGTTGTCCTCGTGTAAAACAAAGCTCTACTCCACGCTTTGTTTTACAGCCTCTAACAAGTTTTCTATCCAGGATTGCCCCTTATGTGGCTTCACCCAGCTTTTCATTAACTCTGACCAGCTTCCTTTTCCTTCTCATATAAAGCATCCCCATAGCATAATGGTGCCACCAACATGTTGTCTTAAGGATCACTGGGAGGCTTAGTTTTTAATTACAGGATGACATCTGGCGAACTTTAAATCGGACTCCTAGTTGCTTTCTTTCCACAACGCCGTTTTCTCTTTGCCACTCCTCTGTTTGTGTAGCGCACCACTAACCTTTAAAGCCAATGGATAGCAATGGATTTTTATTTAAGGGTATCACGGTAAAAGGTAGCTGAATACCAATGAACACCACACTTCTTAAGGTTGTATTTGTTTAAAAAGAATTAACGGCGTGTGCTGGTTTCCTCTCATTTTTCCAATTATCCACCACTTTTTGTTGCTCCATAATGTAAAATCCCACAAAAACGGCTCAAAGTTTGAAGTTGTAACGTGACGGAAGGTGGAAAAGTTTAACTGGTATGAATACTTTTGCAGTGTTGTTGAGGTGTATGAGGTGTTATGCAAATATTTTTTAACTCATTCTTAGTTTAAGCACATTTGGGACAATTTGTTACGAGGCCTGGTATAAAAACGAAAGCGGTCTGGAAGCAAATTCTCTATGTAACCCCACATACCTTATCTCCTACATTTCCCATATTGCAACACTATAATCAGTTGTGTATGAGCTCTTGCTTCATGCGAAACGTCTGCAATCATAAAAGCACCTACTTTTGGGTTGTAATGTCCTGCAAGCCGTCCTCAACATGACTCCTCCAGACTCCTCTTTCTGTAAAAAAAAAAAAAAAAAAAAAAACTAAAACTAAACAAAAATAATTGCTGTTCCGTTTTCAACCATGCAGCTCATTATTTTATCAAACAAACATCTAATGAGTCCCAAAATCTGAGCTGAGCTTTGATAATTTTCTGTTAGATTTATATATGGTTGTTAATTTCCTGGCGTATCGCAGAGCGGGGAGTTTAGGAGCTTTGCTTTGCTGTTCATTAATAGTTGCAAAACTTTAATTCGAAGACTTCTGCAGCACAATGGGACGCCATAATAAAACATCCCGCAGGCTGTTTGAGCAGGAAACTGCGGAGGATGTTCTGTTCTCGGTCGAGCCCCATATCTGACATATCACTCAGAAAAAACTTACCAACTGGTAGATATGCACTGTTTTTTTTTTTTTCTCCTCCCTCTCTCTCTTTTTAATGACTTTATAAAACCAGTTAGCCCGAAGCTGCATGGCCGACCTTTGGCAGCTTTGTCCCAATCGGTTGCTGCTGGTAAGAAATATGATCATTTTCTTCTCATTTTCCCCACAGAGCGTGCAGTATATTGATTTCGGGGGCTGCTCTGCCAGAACATTTTCATCAAGGTGAAGTTCCCTCCCTTTCTATTGTCAGCTCCATACATTAAAAAAGACATCCACAAGCTTTATTTCCCATCTGTGTAGACCTGGCTCTGCGCAGCCCCAATCAAAGCCTTCGGATCTAAAGGCTGGAATAATTGCCGTTAATGAAAAAGGAGATATCTTGTATTGCTTTTTCTATGTTTGTTATATAGCTCTTTTTTTATTTAACTGATAATGGGTGTTTAAAGTTGTGGAGGCGCGTTTTGTGCTGGATTAAAAAAGACTGGCTGTTGCATAAATGTGCCTGTTTTTTTTTTTTTGTGTTTACTGCCAGCTTCTAAAACTTTAAGGGTTTCAGGCAGCTGAAATCCATCCCCGGATGCACCAAACGCCACACCAGAGAGCAGATGGTTCATCACTTCTTTATTGCCGTACGTCACTGCTGCGAATGTGTTTCCTTCACTCGGAGCGTCGGGCTTTATCAGGGGGCCAGCATTCTGTCTTTTGCATGTATCGAGCTGCAGTGAGCCGCGCTGCCAAAACGCCTTCGAGAAACTGCTTTCTCCAGCTCCGAAAAGGAGGGGAAATTTCCTGCATGGATTTAAGTCGAGTCGTGTTCAGAATAACAGCAGCTCAAAGATCACCAAACGGCTCCATCACCGTTTCTGGTAGAAATGACATTTCTACACGGCAAATAATTTCACAGAAGTTGTAGTGGGGGCAACAGAAAAGAGACGGATCCCTCCGATGAAACATGCATGCTGCTGATTCTGTGCACCTACTTGAAAGTAATGGCAGTTGCTCAGAAGTATTTTTGATTTTTTTAATAGCTGCTTGTACTGGGTAAGCTAAAAATGATCTAAGCTTAATTAAAATGGAAACTAAAACCTGAAAGATCTTGGAGAAAAATGGAAAAAGTGCCATTCAGACGGCTTAAAGAACGGACAAAAAAAACTCATCTATTAGCTGCAGGGAAATCAAAAGAAGCTCTAAAGTTAGATCAAAACAAGATATCGTTCCACCTGCAAGGCAAGGCAAGTTTATTTATAAAGCACTTTTTAGTAACAAGATGATTCAAGTAAGGGAAGTATTATCAGAGGTGAAGTATTCACATCTATTACTCGAGTAGAGGTATAGATACAAGGGTTTAAAAATACTTCTGTGCAATATTAACTCCAACTTTTTACTCAAGTAAAAGTATAAAAGTACCAGCGTAAAATCTACATAAAAGTATTAAAGTAAAAGTAATCCACTAAGGACAAAAGCTTAAGCTTCCTGCAGCACAGGGGCCTGTAATGCACTTAGACCCCCAACCATATTTCTAAGGCCCATTACTCTAATTGTACAGTATGATGTTAATCTTGAAAAATTGGGATTGGCTGTTTCACCCACATTTATGTCCACTGAAGAAGAACCATTTAGTACAATGCAAATATATTAAAGATCCATGTACTGAGCAACAACATGGGTTTTATGGAGCAGGAAATCTGATGTCTGGTTTCAAAAAGTCAAACTTCAGAGACATTATCTATAACCTTTTACTTATTATGAAAATTAGTGCATTACACACCTATAACAAATACCCTAGTATAGTTGTCTGTATACAGTAGTCCACGTTGTCACAATAAATGATTAAGTGGTTAATCAATAAAAAAAAAAAGGAAAATAACTAATAATCATAAAAATGCAATGTTCTGCTGCATTTTGTTCTTAAGTTTTTCTTTGTCCGTTTGGCAACTCGGTTCAAAATCACTCTGTTCAGGTAGCGCTATTTATCCGCTTTTTTTTTTTTTTTTTTTTTTTTTCCTTTGACAAGCCAGAAAGAAAACAAGCTGAAATAAAATAGAATGAGCCTATTTTCAAAATGTAAGGAGTAGAAAGTACAGATAATGACAAGAAAATGTAAGGAGTAGCAGTAAAAAGTAGACTCAAAAATAATTACCCCACTAAAGTATAAATAACCATAATGTCTACTTATGTAAGGTGATAAAGTAGTACTTGACACCTCTGAGTATTGCTGATAGAGTCATTGGAGCTCCCATGAAAAAATCCAAACCAAATCTTTAGGAAGAGGCCGGTTCCTGGACCTGAATCCAGTGTGAAACTGGTGGGTGGACAACAAACCGCGTACTGCAGAGGAACTGTGGTCCAATCCCCCTGGATGGTCAGGACCATACAGGACAGCTGTGAAACGGTTCTGAGGAACATTGGTTCCACGACAAATCGGTTCAGTGATCATCAAGCATTTTTCTGTAAAATCTTGGAGTTTCCAATTGGAAATTCAGGGTGCTGTTTGTTTGACCAGACCATTTTTTTTTTTTCAATTTCTTCCTCACATTCTGAGAAGGCTGAAAACCCTGTCTCGGCTTCCCCCAGAGGAGCTGGAGGTAGTATCTGAGGAGAGGGAAGTCTGGGTGTCTCTGCTGAGTCTGCATATTTATTAGTCGTTTCTTCATCTTTTGCCAATAAGCAAAGATTTCTTTTAGCTTTACTCGCCCTTTTTAAAACACACCAATGTAATTTTAAACTCTGTTGTGCGTGCAAAAAAAAAAAATTTTTTTTATTTATTAGCTGCAGATCCCTCATCTGCAACGCTGCAGCTAACTGCATGCACAGGTAAAAGCGTGTTCATTCTCTGCTTCGTAATTAGATCTGCTGGGAGACTCGGCGCATTTCAAAAAAAGGGGGCCCTGGCTCTGCGTTATAAATTCTCGTGTTTGGAAGAAATTCCCCTCCTCATTGACACTATCATTAACAGCTTCTGCAGTCTTGCATAGCGAGTCAGGCTGTATAATAATCAGCTATAATGCGCTGTAAACCATTGTTTGGCAACATGAAGTATTAGGTTAATTAATGCAGGGAGAATAAACCAGGAGCCCATTAGACGATTTCACATTTAGATCAATCGCACATCCTTTCAGGCTCATTTACAGAAGGCCACGCGTTGTCTGTTTGAGCTTAACCTGATGATGCCGTTGAGTAAAACGACGCCACCATTGTCTGCAGGGCGCTTCTTCGGCCACCTTCACAAAGTTTCTCCTGCATGTCTCATCTGCTTTTATTTCTGCTCATTTCTGGTCACCGGCGCTTTCAGTTTCCCCCTAGAAGTGTCAAAGAACAAACATGTGACATGTGAGGTCTGCCTGCATGCTCAGTTTCCTGCAGGCTGACAGTCCAGGTGCTGCACGCTGGAGCAGCTGGACTGTTGCACTCTGACAGCATCTGTAAGCGCCGACCTGGACTGCTCAAACTGACTCAATGTTGCCCCCTAGTGGTGGGAAATTAATTGCATGCGGGTATATTTCAATAGTTCATTTCATAGCAAAGTCGGTTTTTTTAAAGGGCTTCAGCTCAAATTGAGAAACCCACATTCATAAAACACAAATCAATGTAATTCAATTGGTTATCTCTTCTTTTTGATAATATAGTTTACGGGTTATGAGATCCAAGAGTTGAGTTAGAAAAATCAACAGACTAAAGATATTTTCAATACAGAATTACCCCCTGAAAAATATGCCCATTGTGCAGTTTATTTAATCAATACTTGGTTGAGGCTCCTTATGCATGAATTTCTGCATAAATAAAAAAAATCTTACCACGCTCAGAAAGCTAGTAATGAAGCAAAGGTACTGCTACTGGACTTTTTTTCTACCACTAAACTTTTTAGTACCATGCTTGCCTACAGCGCTCTGAGGAGCCAGTCTTTTTGTGGCTCGTTTTGTGTATTTTCATCCAGATTATACCATGATCCAAAACTTTTATGATTTTTTTTTTTTTGGATCATGGTATAATCAGAATTTTCTGAGCTGTATTTGGACAGCTGCAGTGACGAGGTCTTCCTGCATCGAGTTTGCATCTTCTACGCGTGCCATGCGTGGATTCTCTCCAAGCACTCCGGCTTCCTCGCGCTGTCAAAAATCATGATTGATTAAGTTAATCGGTTCTTCTAAATTACCTCTAGGTGTGAGTGGGTGCATGCATGGTGGCTGCAGGACTGGTGACCCATCCAGGGTGCACCCCTCCTCACACATAATGACGGCAGGGGATGGACACAGCAAAGATAAACCAGCATAGATAACAGAGGGATGCGTATATAGATTATTATTACTTCTGTGTAATCGTCTTATATAACATACGCTTCACTTTGTCAATATAAGTGACGGAGAAGCATCTGTATAAAGCAGGCTGAAAACTAAATGAAGCTGCATTTTTTTTTTAAATAAGTACATTTTAAACATTGCTTTTCTTTAGTCCTAATTAGTCACACCAGTCCCTTTTTTTTAAATGTAAACAGGTCTGCCTTCTTATATCATCTCTTGGACAAAAAGGAGCCCAACAGACATTTTAAAAACAAAAATCGATTTTAAAGACACCAAAAAGAAGCGGCATTGAAGGTGAGGTGACATCTGGTCTGACAGATGTTTGCAACAGCAGGGGGGGGGGGGGGGGGGGGGGGGGGAGATATGCAGCCTCATCTCCGACCTCTCACATCCCAGACAGTTGAAGGTTAGAGTAAACGCTGCAGATGCACAGTGGGAAATGACGACGCGAGGCTGGGTGAGACGGCTCCACGGTTCAGAGTGCGACGCAGATTGTGGCCTCAGCCCCAGACTGAGATGACAGGATCCTCCCGCGCCGCTGTAAATGGCAGACAGACGCAGCGCCTGCAGTCAGCCCCGGGGTAGAGAACACCGCGGCGCTGAGACTGCTGTTTGCTTAAAGAAATTTATATTCCTCTCCGTGTCGAGGATCCCTGAACGTGACTTCATATAAAAAAAAAAAAAAAAAAAGAAAAAAGTCAGCAAACCAAAAGCACATTTCTGGGTTCCAGGATATTAAATCTTGGATTTATTTATTTAACAGCCAAATTAGAATTAGTATTATGACCCATGTAAACTGCAAAACCTAATTCTACTTAATAACTTTAGCTTTAAGTAATAGTTCTTCTTTTTTTAGACATGTTAAACATACTTAAACCGATGTTTCTCATGTGACTTCAGTGCTTTACGTTTATAGGTTCCCCAGCTGAAACACCTTCAGGCACAGGAAGCTTCATAACCGTTCTACGATTACCGAAATTTTCAAACCAAGCCTCCGTAAAATATTTTTGACCCAACTAAAAGGTAATTTCAGACCTACCGTTGAAAATCTGGGCATGATTAAGAATTTTAAAAGGCAAACAAATATAGATATAAATAAAAAACTGAGAAGATGACAACAGCAGCACTTAGAAGTTAGGCAACAATTTTACCCCCAGGACAAAAACATCATTGAGCTGATTAAGTTTGGATAAACGGTGGCGGAAAACAACATTTCCATACAGACTTTTACTGTGCTCAATATCTTTATGACATATTCACACAACGTGATCTTCTGAGACAAGAAACCCGATCGGTTTATAGAAAGAACAAAAACAATGAAATAATGAAACGAGAACATTACATATAGAGAAATGTAGAAACTGTTTTATGGTCACATTTGGTGCATATGATCTTTGACGTATCAGGCAGAAGGTTTACACGCTTATGGTAAGATTAGATTTCGATTTATTCTAATGCCTCAGTAACAAAAAGTGATTTCACTTCAAAAAACATCTTGCTAATGATATTCCTCCAAAACAAAGATCACAGACAACCAAAGCCCCCGCAGAGTGAAGGCTTGCTCTAATTTCCTTACTTCCTCCATTTGATCCAAACGCAGGAAAAGAAAGAGCATCCTTGACCGCTAGATACAGGTATTCTCTGTTTTCATCTTTTTCAAAGCCTAGCTCTTTCTTTTCAGGAAAGGGATGCACTGCAGATGCATACTGATAATGATAATTAATGACACCCCTAAAGTACTGACTGGTCCCTGATAGAGTGTACTCCCACCACAAAAAAAAATCATCACCCTGGCGTTTTGCCCCCCCATCAACGCGCCCCTCAGACATACATACCAATATATCTGCCGTTTGGTAAACATGAGGTATAGTCCTTTTGCCTAATCTACTGCATATGATTTGCTACAAAGCTCGAGAATGATCGACACAGGCTGGGACCCTGCAGTTTTCTCATCAGCGACGAGGGAGAGGTGAAATCTGCAGACTATCTACAAGCACAAACCGAGGACAGGAGGGGAGGAGTCGTCCTTTTATGATTAATGAGAACGGAGCTCGGGCCTTAGAACGAGACCACACATTCGGTTTGCTGCAGAATAACTACATTAGACTGATTGGTACAAAAAAAAAAAGAAAAAAAAAATGATATGTTAACGATCAATTTTATCGCACAATTGGAAGAAGACAAAAAAAAAAAATCTAATCATAAGCCCAGACAACAAATAAAGCTCTGAAAAATTGCACTCTGACGTGGCTCCAGTCCCGACCCCCTCCACAGTCATTTGGGATATTTACATTCAGTAGTTGAGTCCAGGTGGAGAAAAGATAGGAAAAAAAAGCAGAACAGAAAGTGATTTCATATCTGATTGCAGATACTCAGCTTTATCTGATGGAAAAAAAAAAAAACGCTCGCAGTCTTTGCCCAGATATGGAACGGCTTCAAATTTCACCTCAAGTTTTGCTGCGTACCCTCAGATGTGCAGCAGCAGCTGTTGTCTGCCCCCTGCAGTTCAGTCAGCCCGCTTACAGTGGACCCTGTTTCTCCCAGTTTAGCTCAACAACCCAGGGGGAAACCCAGACCCTGGTTCTTGGTCTCGCTAGTCTGATGTGGGTTTTGCACTCCGGACGGCTTTTAGCGCAGCTTGAGCTTGAAGGCGGAGATCTCCATGGGGTCCAGGCTGATGGTGGAATCGTTGGCCAAAGGCATGCTGGACTGCATCAGGGTCAGGGACATGGGCTGGAGCAGCTGCAGGTCCAGGTTCTTGAAAAGATTTGATACGCTGAGCTGCAGAGAGAAGCAACAAAATCAGCGGTTTGACACAAAAGTCCAAGATTCTAGTCTGAAACTCTGAAGCCGCCTGTGGCAGAGGTAGAAATCCTCCCCTAGTTAACGGTGAATCGTGGACTGCAGTACCTACAGAAACATCTTGATCCAAACTCTCCCTCTCTGCTCATATGTTTAACACATCACTTTAGGTTTCATCATTTCAGTAAAAGCTTTCACACATTTACCTAATCACAACAGAAATATGTGGGTTGACAAATGCTTCTGAGCAGCCATTAACACCCTGAGAGGCCTACTGGAGCGCTAACCTTTTTGTGGAAACAATGAACTTAATGGTGATTTAAAAAAAAAAAAAAAAAGTGCTCTACAGGTTAGAAAAACAGTCAAATATGTAAGCAGGGTTCCCACACCTTGGTGAACATCAAATTCAAGGACCTTTCAAGGACTTTCCAGGACCAATTTCCTCAAATTCAAGGACCCCACGTGGCGGTATTTACCTACTGTGACCGCTGAATAGGTTATCATATTTTAATACAATGCAAATTCAATAAAAGACTAAAAACGGCATAGAAGTTGTTGGGTCAGAAGCAATGCAAGAAAGTGGACTTAATTTATAGCCTACATTGATATTGATCATATTCATAGCCTACATTTATATCCACAGTACATGGCTATGCTATACTACATTACATATAAGATGTACATTAGCCTACCGTTTTATGGAATTTTATGGAAAAAAGTGCAGCATTGAGATTTAATTATATCAATTTGTTTCACTTACTTTCATCTTTGATTAAGCTAGTTTTTGACTTTGTCGCTATATTTAGCGACTTTTCAGAGTCAAAGTCGCTGAGTTGGCAACGCTGCGTGAATGTAACCTATTGGACGCATGTAGACCTAAACCGTAGCCTACCAACTAACGAAGAAGAGCGTACGTACTTTTGCAAATTAAAAGTCTGCGGAATCAACATAATTTTAAAAGATCGTGTGGTAGTAAAATAATGACACGAGTTGTCATCCGTGTGAACTTTCAACCCCACAAAAAATTCAAGGACTTTCAAGGACAAGGTGTTTTTTTGGCTGTTTTCAAGAACTTTCAAGGGCCTTGAATTTATTTTTTCAGATTCACAAACTTTCAAGGATTTCAAGGACCCGTGGGAACCCTGTGTAATGAATGTGGTTACTTTTAAATGAAATAACTGTTCTGTAATGCGGAAGCTACTTCCCATGTTGAGTGAGGGAAACCAACGGTGAACTGAACCTTTTTACACGTAAAAAGACTCATCCACCTCCCCATGGAGAGCCTTTCCCTCTTCGTCTGAGGTTTAATGAGCTGGTAAAAAAAAAAAAAAACCTCACCTGTCCCTGTGTGGTGCAGTTGAAGCCAAGGTTTTGACCCTCGAAGCTACAGTCCATCGCCAGACGATGCAGGAGCAAGGCTGTGTACGCAGACGGAGCCTGGGCGTCTTTCTGCTCACATAGAGAACGTTTTTTTAAAAACTGCACAGAGCCAATAAAGCCAAACTATCGGACCAGCTCTCCACCTCACCTGACTCTGGATGCTGCGCAGGTTGAGCAGGTGGACGTCGCAGGGAAGGACGGACTTGAGCGGCGCGAACGTCTGAAGGGGAGGCACGCCGCGTCTTTTGGGCAGAACGGGCAGCGCCAGCACGTCGTGGTTGAGCAGGGCGCCGGTGGCGTGGCTGACCATAGACGGGAAGCTGGTCGTTGGGCTGTCCATCATCTAGAGGAGATTTAAGAGACTGGTAAACGACAGTCTGGTCGTTAGGACATCAATGACTCACCTCTAGAGATGCCTCTGTGCTATTACGTGAGGAACGGGCTATAATCACTCTGTCGGAGGAGGAAGAGGAGGAGGAGGAGGAGGAGCGGCTCTAATTCTAGTCCCGGCGCGCACGCAGCACTAATCACACCTTTGCGATGTCAAAATTCAAATTAAAGAGTATTAAGGTGTTTCGGGACGTGATGCGCGGCGTCAGGCGAGCGTTACTCATCCTTGGAACCATCAGAACGCGGCAGGATGATGGAACTACACCCAGAGCGTTCCATCCTCGGCTAATGTGAATTCATTTACATGACAAATCGTCTCATTACTTCCCCTCAGCCGCTCTGTGTCGCCGTGATGTTTAACTACCGCTACGAGGTGGAGGGGAGGCAAAGACGTGCAGCTGGCGCTACGACTACGGGTGTGCGGCTACGGTTCCAGGTTAGGAAAGCATCCTCGCTGTTGCCTTGGCAACGTTACCTCACGAACTCCGCCGCTCGGGAGGCGGGAGAAGAAAGAGCGCAACAAGGACGAGAGTTTGGCAAAGAAGCCGTCATGCTGAGGGTAATGGAGTGGAAAAAAAGCAGAGAGGGAAAACAAAATTAGCAAGTGAAGAGGATAGCGAAAAAGACAGATGGAGAGGTAATGAGTAGTGGGGGATGGGGGGTAGAAGAATGGAGAAAGGTTTCATGGGTAACAGAAAGAAAAGGTAATCTGTTGTAATTAAACAACCATGCAGACAGACAGTCATTCAACGCTGATCCAGATGTGATTAACTGGAATTTAGCTGCAATTGTACGGATTGAAGACAAAGAAAAAAAAAAAAAACTGATGCAGACCTTGTTATTCATGGTCCTCCTCTCCAGCAGCAGGCGGAAACGATTCGCCGTCTTCTTGTTGTCTTTGAGACCCTGACCCAGACCCCGATTATCATCCTGCATCAGTCGCCGGTCCATAATCACTTCCAGCTGACCTGAGCGGAGGGCAAACAGAGGCGACGGCTTTAAAGCAAAGCCTTTATAATGAACCGAGAGGCGTCAGTCGATGAGCGCAAACAATCTGAATCCCTTTGGTCTACAAACCGTTCCGTTACGATCTTAAACATACAAAGAGCTAGCTCATTCCAAAAAAGTAAAAACCAAAGCAACTGGACTTGTTTTCCGTAGTTGAAGACGTTTCGTTTCCTCTCCAGGAAGCTTTCTCAATTCAAAAAGTCTGAAGTAATGTACAGCACCAAGATTTATACTACTGCCCAAACAAAGGCCTTGTAATGGCTTAGATAACATGCAAGTTCAACAGAAACAGGTTCACCCCTTAGTAATGGGCGGTCGTTAACGTCATTACGAAGATGGTTCCTATAATCTGCAAGTTTTCTAAGCAATTTCTCATACTCACGCACTACTCCAAGGGTGTCTTTCCCAAATTGGCGTGCAATATGCTGCACGCCAATTTGGTACTGCACATTACTCCAGACTTTTCGAATTGAGAAAGCTTCCTGGAGAGGAAGCGAAACGTCTTCAACTACGGAAAACAAGTCCAGTTGCTTTGTTTTTTTACTTTTTTTGGAATGGCCATGACCTGGATGACTGAGAATCTTCACCAGCAAAGAGTTAGCTCAGCTTACAACATCAGCTTATGAGCTGTTTTTGCTCTTCAAGTACCTCTTGGGAGGGGCATAAGAAGGCAAGCCACAGAACAATACTACGTGCTTTTGGGACTTCCGTTGAAAAACTAAATAAACTAGTAAACGAGACACAGACCGCTCTCCAAGCTGGAGACGCCCAGAGCCTGAGCCGTGTGCAGCGTGAGGCGGTGGTGGCTGTCCTGGATGTACGCCTGGCTGGGCATCGGATAAAAGTTGCCTTGCAGGGGAAGCTTTTGGTAGAATCGGCGGGGCTGTATCTGCGATCACAAAAGCATGTTATCTTCTAACACTGTCATGAAAGCGGGTCTTTTATTTCAGATTTTTCTGTCAACACAGGACGCCGTTGAACCTGGAAGCCGTTGAGGTCGGTGTAGAAGACGTCTCCGCTCTGGATGCTGGTGACCAGACGCATGGCCAGCTCCTTGTTGGTCTGATCCCTGATATCCACCATTGTGGTGATGTCTACAGATAATCCATCCACCCCTGCAAAAACAGCATGACAATGCAGAACTAGTACCAGTCGGAAAAAAATGTAAATAAAAATGGTGTCTGTAATTCCTCCTACTTAAATATGTTGGTAAATTAGAATAACATCCAAAAGTACGTTTCATAATTTAATAACTCAATTACAAAACAGGATTGTATTTCAAGCATTTCCTTATATTCAATTATGGCTTACAGCTTATAGGAACCCAATATTCAGGAAAATATGTTGTAACTTAAGACCAGTTTAGGAAAAACGACAAATGGACAGATGTGTTGTTATGGCATGGAAACATCTGCTGACCTGACGCATACCGACACCTTCTTCAAGCGAAAGCTACAAAAGCTCTTATTAATTTATTTTTTCAGTTTCTTTTCTCAGGTATCACTTTACACATGTCAGCTTAAATAATAATACATATGATTTAGCAATGGCATCAATGTGTTACTCTATTGTATCTGTTACACTATGTCTGTTGGTTGTGCTGTTATTTCTAAATCTCTCTTTCCAGGTGATGAAGCAGAAAATAAAACTATTTACATGCATAAATCCAGCGGAGCACTATGGCGAAAGTTGATTGCCCCACTTGTGAAAGCAAAATCTGTCGAGCTCTATTTGGCATTAAGACATCAATTCTTATTGCCACATTGCTAAACAGGACACTATGGGGGGGGGAAAGCCAATTTCTAAAGAAACCGGCTGTTTGGAGCGGTGTGTGCAAGCACATCAGTGGAAAGTTAAGTGGAAGGAAAAAGTAACAGGGAAAAGTTCAACCTTAAAAAGACAGCAAAGCGTCTTCAGGAGTTTCTAAAGCCGATGGGAAATCTTTAGGGTGTCGTCAAGAGGAAGAAGAGAAACACCCGACAACAACGTAGATGAGCTGAAGGTCACTAATAAAGCCTCCCAGACTAACAGCTCACCAGAGCTCCAGCCTGGTCACCTCTACGCCACATTGATGTAGGAACTCATGTAAAAGTAGCGTTTAAAAAGTACATGGACACAAATTTTAGTAAGCTTCCATTTCAGCATTAAAATCCCTCTTATTTGGTCTTATGTTATATAGTTTAATTTTATAGAAACTATATTTGGGGTTTAAATCATCTGTCAGGCATCGTCATCAAAATGAATTTGAACCCGTGCAATAATCCTGAAAGAAGCGACTTCTGCTGCTATCACCACGTGAATATATATGTCAATACATATGTATATACATATATGCACATCACAGTGAATGTACATCTGCCTACTTCAATTTCACCTGTATTTTTATTCTTATTTGGGTTTTTTTATTTTCTCATTTTCTTTATGATCCATTGTATATATGAAGATACACTGTATATAACTGATGCACCTTTTCCTACTTTTGGCACCTTCTTCTGACTATTGAGCCGATGTGACAAGTAAATTTCTCCAATGCGAGATCAATAAAGCCTATCTTATCTTATCCACAAGCTTAATTTTCTTTAACGAATTAAAAAAAAATAATACTTTTTGCCAAAATTCTACTTGGAAAAACTTTTAAATAAAAGGAAAATATTAACATTGCCTATATTTAGCTGACAGAAAACAATAGAACTGGTCTTTTACCCATCATTCTGGCTCATTTTACACCACCTGGTGTAAAATGAGCCAGAACGATAATAATCAAAGCTGCATGTACGGTGCCAGGTTCTGTGCTTATTACCTGGCACGTTGTGTATGCGGACAGTCTGCTGAAAGTGCTGGTACTGTGCCACCACTTCGGAGAAGAGAGGCCCTTCGACAACACGCACCGCGGGTGGCTCTTTCTGGTTGTAGGGCTGCAAACAGAGCGCAGTTAGACGAGATGTGCGCTAAGAACGAAGCCCAACAGGCGATCAAATACAGCGCAGGGCTGAACCTCCGTAGCTTGTTTCTTAAATCCAGTCTGCCTGCATTCCTGCCCTGAGCTTCCCAGCAGGATAAAATGAGATGGTACCCACGGGAGACTCCATCAAAGCCTTGAGAGGCAAGTTAACATGCGAGATACAGCCAAGAGAATACCTTTGGTTTTCCATCCGGCAGGAAGAGGTAAGCTCCGCTTTTGTCTTTTGAAGGACGCGTGCCGTAGATCATAAACTGCATTTGAACTTTAACCTCCTGAGGATCATCTTTACGCTTGATACTCTGCAGATGAAAAAAGAAATAAAAGCAGAGGAAGCAAAAAAAAAAAAAGAAAGCGGATGAAAGACTTGATTCAAAAGCAGCATGAGTTCCTTATTAATCAGGCCGATACGGTTTATTTACAAATCGAACTTGTGGCTTTTTTCCCCCTTCAGACAAACCAACGTAAACAGATTAGTAGATCTTTAATATAGATTTAAAGTCAACAAAAAACACAAACCTCCAGCAGGCCAGTGGTTCCAGAGAAACCCAGAGTCAGAGCCTGACTGCTGATGTAAAAGGTCTGAGAGTCGGCCGGCTGAGAGCGGACAGGAAGCGGGTCCAGGGCCCGAGCAGAGGCGCCTCGCCCCGACATCCTGAGCAGGGTGTCCGAGCGAATCGTCATGGGCGAGTCGGCCGAGTCGTAAAGGTGGAAAACGGCCAGACCGAGGGGTGGTAGACGGACCATGAATGTCGCCTGGGCAGGTTGAACAAAGGTTCAAAAGCTTTAATGTCCATTAAGACCCAACATTCCTGCCTTTATTTTTCCCTTATGCCAAGAGTCGACCACAAGGCACTAAGGGTTAGGCTAAGCTTTAGCCAAACACTTCCTCACAGCCCAGTGTGTGTTGCATTGTGGGATGAGGTAGCGTAAATAAACAAAGGTTGCGTCTCTTTTCTGTAAAGTTAAAGCCACTTACCATCAGAAAAACATTTGTTATACTTCTCCTAATTTAGCCAGAACATGGTACCCAGAAAAATAGTAGAGGCTGGTTCACACGGCAGGATTTTAAAATAGTCGGCCGATTTCCAAAGCCTGAGGGACAACACACGTAACGATAAAATATCCTAGATAAAACAGGTTTGGTCGTACGTCGTGTGGTGTCCAGTCAGCTCAACACGCCACAGAGGGACAGATTTCACTTAACATCCTTCAGATAGACGGGAAATCTTGCGAATCCTCTTGAGCTCAAAATGTGAGTTGAGAGTAAATAAACATGAATGACCAGAAAGAATAATGGCGATAGCTTGGACTGATTTTAGTAAAGAGAAAGCAAGACAAAAAGAAAAGGCATTGATTAAAGAAGCAGAGAGAACGCGACCGGGGGGGCGACCAGGGGACGCCATATTCAGACAGGCTGCACGCTCGTTCGTCTTCAATAGACGCCACACGCGGTCGGATATCAGGGCAAGACAATCAAACGTGTTGAATTTCCCCGATTTGAGGTCAGAGCGGTCCTGACGTTCCACTTGAGCGGACCCGATCGCTCTTAACACGCCACACACGGCAGGACATTCTCTTAAGAGATGCCGACAATCGGCGCCTCTCACAAGGGGGAGATGGAGGCGAAATCCGGCTAAAAATCCTGCCGTGTGAACCAGCCTTAAGAAGAGAAATAAGTTCTTGTTTTCTACTCGTTCTGACTACAGCACCTGCTTCCTGTATTTACATTTGGTACTCCTGACCCGACACATCTGACCAATAAACAGGCTAAATGTGGTTTGCAGTGACAAGTTTTGTTTGCTTGGAGTTTTCTCTGAGAACAAAAGAAGGAAAAGACACCAGCAAAAACAATAAAAAAAAAAAAAAAAAAAATATTTTAAGTTAACAAACTCAAACTGATTTGGACCAAAGCAAACAAACTACAGGTGTGAAAAACAGCCTAAAAAAAGCGTAAAAGCATTCACACGTTGGAAACACAACCACAATTAAAACATGCATGTAGGCAGGGGCAATTAGCAAGTTAGCACTTTTAAATTTACCTTTTTTTTTTTTTTTTTCTTTTTTTTTTGGGAAAGTTCAAATGATGCATAACTACAAAATTAAAGTTCAGACATCTTGGTTGATTTATTTTAAGAGAAGAAAATGAAAGATGCTGGTGCCAAGTTGGACACGCCGTGCCAGCCACATTTAATGGCTCCCCTGGTGGGTTTCTAAGACATTTTTCATTTTCTATATTCTCCAGAATCACATGTCTGGATATCCCTGACGGTTCTTCTAATCTGCTGGAGAGTTGGACAGAAAACCCTCTTCTTGAAAAACGCTTCATGAGTTTTACACTTGATTTACTGAAGTTCTGCTCCAGATTCTGATGTTTTATACGTAGGCATTTGATTACGTAGGCATTTGATTTCACGATAATTTATGTTTAGATCTAGAAAACTAGCCATTTCTGTGCATTTATTAGCTTATAACCAAGCTTAGAAAATACTCAGATATAGAACAGCAACTCTAAACCTTTTTTGAACTGCTGTATCTCAACAAACACACTGGGGTTCTAATGTTTTACACTAAAGTCGTGGTGAGATCCTTTAATTAAATGCAGTCAACTCATGTTTTTTTTTTTATACATTTCTTTTACACATTTCATCGCCATCTGACTTTTTGGACTCATGAGTTTTATCAGACTATTCAAATGTTTTAAGCTTTTCAGGAACCGTGTTGTCAGTACATTCAACTGATTAAAACAAATAAAAAATGTGGAAATATGTCTTGTTGGCGTCTGCCTATTATGTGTAATGTGTCCATCCTGAGCCGGTGTCTCTCTCATTGAAAACGTCACTATTGTGACACAGAGACAATAAAGATTCTTGATCCTTTTCAGTCCTAACTTTGCAAATGTAAACATATCCGTTGAACCCTACAGGGATTTTACTGGAACCATGTTAGTTGGTCAGATGAGACTAACGCGGTGCTAAGCCAGCACTGGCTGCTGGAACAGAGGAAAGAGCCGCTTTGGTCAAGAGCCAGAGCTCAAGGTCCTCAACAGCAACCAATCATAGGGTTCTGAGAGGCGTGTTTAAAACTCTGGAGTTCGGTTTTCCATCTGTCTGATAAAAAAAAAATAACCAAAAATGTTAAAAACAACCAAACTTGAACAGGAAAATTTCAGATTAGCACCAGAACAAACTAATTTGAGACTCTAATCTTCCCACAGTTTGAGCTACACTCTCAGCTCAAAGCCGGTCTTTAAATATCTCCAGGTGAGGTTGATAAATCTTATTGTAAAAGATGTGGTTGACTCTTTTTCCAGTGATGCTGTTGAGAGATCGGCTGACTATGATTGCAAAGCGCTCACAGCTTATTCAAACCAGCATTAATAAACTAAGGTGATGATTACATCTGTTTGTAGGGATACTGGGATAAATAATATGACGTGGAGTTAAACTGTCTCCATGCGCTACAATCCTTCACAAAAACAGAATAAAACTAGGAAAATAAAACATTAACTGGACGAGACGTTTTATAATGACAGATCTAAGCTTGCTCTCGGTGAGCAGGAAAGCAAACCAGTTCTATTACAGACCAGGTTAAGAATTAGCTTTAGTACCGGCACTGGTTAAGAAACGTAACCTCTTTAAATTAAATAGAAAACCTGCGGTTTCAGCTAAAGAGAAGAGACAAAGAGAGAACTCCGGATTGTGGACGATGTACAAAGGTTGTGCAAAGAGGAAGGGTCAAAGATCCCTCTCTCTGTTTGCTCTAAGCTTCACAATTGTTATAGGGGGAAAATCAAACGCTGGTACATTGGAAAAAAGAATGGATTTACTTTAAAAAGGTTAGGCAATCTTCACTAGAGGTGCCAGTAAATGAGAAAATTTGAAAACTTAACGTCATGGTAAATATTTTAGAGTAAATCTAGAATAAAACCTACAAAAAAAAAATAATAATAAAAAAAACAATTTCCAGGCCAGTAGCTCAATCAATCTTACCTCGAATACCTCGGCACTCATTTGAGTAGCAGAGCTCCACTGAGCGCTCAGCTGCACGGGCAGCGTCTGTCCATCCTCAGTAAGGACCCGAACCTTCACCGTGTTCACCAACACGGTGACGGCACAGAGACGCTCCTGCTCCACGGGGTTGAACAGAACCAGGTATCTGGTGCAGAGAAAAAAGAAAAAAGAAATTACACGATCAGACATCCAGGATGGCACAGGAGTCGCTGAGGGAAGGCTAAAAAAAAAAAAAAAATCTGATTTAAGGGGCTGAACGTTTTACCGTGGCCCTGATGGGTCCAGCTCGATTAGAGTCCGCTGAGGCAGAGAATCCTGAGTGGCACGTCTGTCATCCTACAGAACATAAAACGCATTTAAGGATATTAATTATACGGAGGGTGTTCCGTTTTTTTTTTTTTTTTTTTTATTCTGCTGCTAATTTTACATGTCAGTCCACACTTCCTCTCACCGTCTCCAGAAAAGGCTCCGTCTGGTAAAAACGATAAAACTCTTTGTTCTTCATCACCAGGAAATGAGCAGCATTGATAATAACTCTCTTCAGGCCGATGAGTGCACGCAGTAATCTAGGGAGGGGGGGAAGGAGGAATGGGAGCATAATTATATTAAATGACATATTTACGATACTGCGCACACACACAAAACAAAAGGAAATCTTCCTCGAACCGCCATTATCTTACTTGGTACCGTAGTCGATGACCACATTCTCCTTGGCAGTGCCAGTGATAGCATCGTGATGCTGGAAGAGGCCGACCGAGCGTCTTGCATCGACCAGCAGGGCGTAATCAGTCACTGGGTAACGGCCCTCCATACCAGCGTGCCGAGCGTTTGCGACTGCCAGGCTGTAAAGAATCTCTGCCCCTCTGAACGATGAAAACAAGAGAATTACACCTCGGAAAGCCTTCTGTATAAGATTTTTTCCTTTTTCTTTGTTCAGCTTCAGTCATGTTGATATAATTGGGTCATGCTTCCACCAATTAGTTTAACCGTGTATATTCAACAGCCGTCTATTTATGAAATATGCTCTACACAAAGAAGTAAATTAGACAATAACCACATGGTTCCTAAACTTTTTTTAATATCAATATTACATACATTTCCAGTCTATTTTAGTATATTTTTAAAGTTTAAAAATGCTCACGGGGTGGATACACCAATAAATGGATGGACGGACAGGTAGAGGGACAAGTGGATGAATGAAAAGCACATGGATGGATGATCGCACAAATGAGGATGGATGGACAAACATGGACAGATGATGGACAAACAATATGGATGGAGGCACGGAAAATGAGAGAAATGGATGCAAGGATGGATAATCAAAAGATTAGACGCAAGATAAATAGAAATTTGGACAGAGTGATGTATGGAAGAATGAAAAAAATTAAAGAATAGGTAGCCGGATGAACAGATGGAAGGACAAACACAACCTCTATTTATACAATGGGATAGGAAATAAAGTCTGGAAGTGTGTCTTTACTTTCCATACTGATCCACATCTGGAAAAAAACTGTTTTTAAAACACCGCAGGTGCCTTGTATTTACTTTTTTAGTAACAGCTCAACGTTGATAAACCGTTTAGACTCTCCCTCACCTGAGATGTGACTCGATCACACGGTCCAAGCTTTTGTAAAAGGGTCTAGAGGTGAAATAACCCGTCCAGTAGTGGTCCTCGCGGTCTGCGTAGGCAAAGAAATCCCCACTGAGGACAGGAAAGTCCCCCGGTCTGGATCCCTGGGGCACTCCGTAGGCTTTGTAGATGGCATCAAAGTAGTCTGAGAGAGTCCCAAACTGAGCCTGGTGGAGGCAGATGACATGAAACAGAAAAAAAAAAAAAAAAAAAATCTTAACTCTAACAGAGCTCCACAAAAGAAAATCCCATTATTATTATTATTATTATTATTATTATTATTATTATTATTATTATTATTATTATTATTATTATTATTATTATTATGTGTGGGATTTTTATATAAAGCAGGCGTCAAGTCACGACAGATTCTTTGTTCAGGCAGTGACTTAAAGTACAGCTGTGTAGTTTAGTCTGTCACTGAAAAACACTTCATCCTGAGGTGTACAAAAAAAATGAATAAAACAGTCGGTGACATCTGCTAAACCTTTGCCCTCACCTGAACATGCAGCTCAGGGTGAGAGTTCATGTAATCAAAGAGCTTCTGGTAGTTGATGTACTGCTGATCCCACTCCAGGGCCTTATCGTAGCGAAAGTCGTCTCCTAGAGGAACCAGAAGCACTTTGCTGCGGTAGAGCTTAGACTTTTTACGGTACTGATCCAGAAGCAGCTGCGCTCTGTGAAAAGAGAGGGAGGGGGGGGGGGGGGGGGGGGGGGATAAGGAGCGAGAGGAAATAAAACAAGTTCTCATGTCCTGAAAAAGCGCGTCCGCTGAAAGCTGCATAATGTGGCTCCAGAGCGATAAGCACTCAGTGTCCACCTCCCGCAGTTTATTCTCCTCTCGCTGGCATGAGCTCAAGCTGACTTTATTAAGGGACCATTACAGAAAACACTGCACTGACAAATCTACTGTGGGTGTTGCTGGAGGTGAATACAAATACCATAAAAAAAAAAAAAGTACAAAATATTTCAAAATGGAGCGCTGATTCCCTGACCAATCCTGGATGTTTCACGCCAGCAGTAAACAACCCTCTCAGTCTCGCCGGTAATCGCGGTATGATCCCCGCTTTTACGACGCTCAGACTTACGAGATAAACGAAGCAAATCCTCACCTTTCGGCTACGTTGACGTCCGCCACGGATTTGGGCGGCACCTTCCAGGGGCAGTTGATCCGTCCTCCGGGTAATCTCTTGAAGTCAAACTGGCAACAGATCTTGGGATCGGGCCCGCAGGTGTGAGGCACATCGTAGCTATAGAAGGGCATCATGTGGCAAAACATGTCGGTGTCGGAGCCGGTGTCTGACAGAGCGACAGAAAATAAACCACAAGTTTGACATGCAGCATTTATTTTACTGGGATTTTATGCGATACGATAACAAGGTGGTGCAAAGTTATTTGTGAAAGGTTTTAAGAAACCTTTAACAAATTAAAATCTGGAAAAATGTGGCTTCTATTTCTGTTCAGCCCTTTTTACAATAACTCTTTAAAAAAAAAAAAAAAAATAAATAATAAAAAGATTGTACAATTGCCTCAAGAAGGCCTTTAAATAAGCAATGTCTGGATACATACAGCTCTACCTGAAGGACCCAGAGGTTTGTTAGTGAGAATTGGGGAACGAGCTGCATTATGAAAACCAAAGGAAACAACAGGGATAAAGTTGTGAAAACTTTGGAAGTAGTTATAAAACCACAGTCAAGGTTTGAAAAACTCTCAAAGCGAAGTTCAATCTTTCATCCAAAATAGTAAGAGTAAATGACACATCTGCAAAAGACTTTGTCATCTACCTAAGCTGACAGGCTGGGACTGATCAGAGAAACAGCCAGGACTCTGGTGGTAACTAGGAGAGTTTAAAGTATCCCACAAATCATCCAGGAGATGCACCAAACATGTTCTGGTCAGATGAGTCAGAAATGTAACTCACATCCAAAACGCGGTAAAACTAACAGCACAGAACCACAGACACACCTACGGTGAAACAGCATCCTGCTGTGGGGAAAGATGAGCTGGCTGACGGAAGATGAACAGAGCTAAACAAGGAGTAATCCACCAGGAAATACCGTTGGACTGCAAACATTTAACCAGAGCTGCAGTTAAATGGTTTAAATCTGTCAGAACGGCCTAGTCAAAGTCCAGACCAAAATCCAACTGTGAATCTATGGCAACTGGTAAGAATTATAAAAGAAAAGCTGGTAGAGAACCCCATACCTCAAAAAAAAAAAAAAGTTGCTAGAATAATTAGATAAAGAAATGTTTTGTAAAGGTGACTCAGATAGCTGAATACAAATGAACACCCAACTTCAGATATTTAATTGTTTCACCAAAACAATGTAGTGAAAAAAATTTGAAAATAAGAAAATAATCCAAATTTTCAATCGCGTAAAAAAATCCATAGATAATAGATTCAAGTTTAAGGCCATAGCATGACCAAAAAATGGGGAAAAAAGGTTCAAGGGGAATGAACGTTTTGGAAAGCACATTACTTCCCCCGCTAACAACATCTTTAAAAAATGATGTGGGGGGGGGGGACACAGAAAGCACGTTTCCCCTCCAGCATTACAGCGTGGCAACTTTATGAGCCCGGCGTTTCCAAGTGTCGTCTGGGGATGAACGTTAAACGACTAAATGAACCCTCATAAGTACTGACGACAACACATTTACAACATCTTCCACCGACGGCAGTTCCAGCAGGAACAAAACAAGCATTAGATCATTGGCAGCCATTCAATGCTTTTTCAAATGATAATGAAAAATAAAAAAAAAACTGTTAGAAATGGCAGTGTGCACTTTCAAAATTCCCCTCTTTAAAATGTCTGGCCGGTGGTTTGGCTCGTGCTGAAGATGAGCAGTAAAAATCGGAAGACATCGCTGGCTCCGGTCCACTCACCCCACGCCTGCCTCCACATAAACTCCAGACTTCTGGTGGATGCAAAGTGTTTTTTAATGGAGTAGTGGATCCTTTGGATTAGCATGCTGGTCAGGTTGGCCCGCTTCAGCAGATAGGGCATGGTGGCGCTGTGACCAAAGGGGTCCACCGCCCATCCGCTTCGAGGGGTTATACCTGCAAACAGCAAGCAGGAGGCAAACATTTTTAGCTCCGGGCTTGGATAAAGAGGGGGGAAAGCATGTTTTAAGAAATCCCACTCCACAGCTAGATGCTCTGAAAGAAGCAGAAATCGTTTTATCGCCCGCTGTGCGAGACGCTACGTCAGCTGAAACAGGGTTCCTACAGCATAAAGCAAGTTAAATTCAAGACTTTTTTAATGCCACTTGAAATAAAAAGTTAAGACCAACTTCACGATAAACAAGATAAACCTGGTTGCGTCAACTTCACCCAAATGTTTATTTTAACATAAACCATTACTTTCTGGCCCAGTAGACATGTTTACACTACAAAAAGGGAACTAAAAGTAAGTCAAATTTTCTTGAAATTAATGTATTTTTCCATGATTTAAGCAGGTAAATAAGACTATTTGCCAATGGAATAAGATTTTAGCACTTAAAATGTGAATATTTCATCTCTATTATCTTATTTCAAGGGCAGGATATCTAATTATCTTATTGTAGGGGTCAAAATACTAACTCCATTGGCAAATAGTTTTATTTACATGCTTAAATCAAGGAAAAATACATTAATTTCAAGAAAATTTGACTTACTTTTGCTTCCCTTTTTGCAGTGTAAAATTTTGGAAAACATTTCATATAGGAAGAACGCTAAAAAACACAAATTACAGATATATTTTTAACAACTACTGAGCTGAATTCACAAACTTTGTTTTGTTCCCTACTAAAATAAACTATAAATCAGTTTTAAAAACCACAACCTAACCAGTGGCAACTCTTTTTCGCAGCTATGGTCCGGCCGCAACAGTTTTCATTGGTTCCGCTATCGGGACGGAACCAATAAAAACAATGGTTACATTGAGCCGTTCGGTAAATTAAAAGAAATTATAATTGCGTCAATTATTTTACTGTTCGGTAAGGATTACAAAAATAGAATCCTATTTATGTCCTGGTCCTGGTAACAATTTTAAGACCTAAGAAAGACTGATTTATCAATGCCTTTTAAGACTTTTTAAGGATCCGCAGGAACCCTGTGAAATGTGGGAAGTCGAGGCTAAACTTCACTGTGAAGCACAGCGGAGGAGCGATGGGTTTTACAGTCGCGCCCTGAAACTTCTCAGAGTGGAGCGTCTTCAAACATTTCAGCATCAATCTTCAAAAAATCTAAATGAAAGTGTTCAAATGAGAAATCCTTCTGTGATTGAAGCGCGTTACCCAGATTTATCTCCAGCCACTGGTGCCCTTCGATGAGCTGATCTATCATGGCGAAGTAGTGAGCGTTGGCTTCGTCCGTCATCACCCAGCCTCCTGTCACAATCTCCAGCTGTCCTCCGAGGATCAGTCTGTGAAAAGGAAAGGATTAGGAGAGCGAGGTGAGAATAATGCAGCCCTAATGTGACAGAGTCCCAATAAACAGATCGCACGCTATAAATAGAGCTGCCGTAATCTGCCTGCGGATAACCCCCTCCCCTCGGTGTGGAGCCCCGTGCCCAGGGCTTGAAGTGTCTTCGTCGACTAATTCTGAAGATAACTGGCAAAGCGCACAGAGCTGTGACTCACTTGCGCATGGCCTCCTGTTTGTAGACGTCTGCGGTCTCCCACCACTTGGAGAAGAACGAAATCTCTGACCAGATGAACTTCCGGCGAGGATCCTCGGCCAGCTTCACGACCATGTTGTTTAAAATATGTTGCGTCTGGTCTGTGAAGTACTTGTCGAAAGTCTTGACCCAACCTAGCGGCGCAGGAGGACCAAGCAACACACAGATGGCCCGTCACTGACTGAGCTCTCCCACCGTGGATATCAAGCCAATTGAAAAACAAAAGCAAAAAGAGAGCGCAGGTGGAAAGAAAAAAAACAGCTCACTGCTAAAAAGAACCAAAAATAAAACTCATATTTTATTCAAAGGCAGCTGGTCCACTCAGAAACTTTATAGGAAAATGCACAATACCCGCGTTATCTATTAAGTTTCAAATATTCAGGAAATTGTATATAGCAACATTTAAGGCTACATCTAGGAGTCAAGAAAATGTTGCAGATGAAAATAAATGCCGTTTCTACCAGTAATGGACATTCTTTATGTCTCTGTCAACATATCAATAACTGTCAAGTTAGCAAGCAGATACCACGCATGAGTAAACGAGTATAATGGAAATGTCAGTCTTAAATACAATCTCAGCCGAGCATGACTCCGGCGAGCTACGGTTTTCCAATACAAGTATCATTCGGGTTTCAGTGACTGCTTGGGCCTAAACTGCAAGTCATGTTAACATTAGGTTGACAATAACAATAAATTCATTACTGTATTAATCCCTAATACTACTCGCCCACACATGTTCTGACATTAATTTGCAGCCACCATCTCAGAACCACTGGGGTTTTCTGTCATACCTCTGATATAATAAAAGGTTCTTTTAAGAGGAAATGCCAGAGAAGCCAGAGTTTTGTCAGGCTGTATGTGACGTGGAGGAAATCAGGGCTTCCCCTCCCCCACATGTTGCTGCACACTGCTGGCCAGCTGCCTGACAGAAGGCTACTGTACATTTCTCTTGCGTACAAAAAAAAAAAAAACATCCATTTGTCTGACTGAAAGTATTTCCATTTGCAATTAAATCATTGACAACCATACGTGGGACCTAAAGCAGACCTGAGCAGACGGCCCAACTAATCAGGAATCTAATAACCTATTACACTTGCGTTAAACTACAGAGATATGGAGAACAGGATAAGAGAGTTTATATACGCATCTAATTCCAGATCATGTCCTGTTGACACAAATTCTGCTTCCAAAAGCAATCTGAGCGAAACGATCGACATTCAACAGCGCAACTGACCTGGATCGTTGTGAGAGTGAGGAACCACAAACACCTGCAGAGGCTCGTTGTCCCACTCGTCGGGTTCGTAGGTGATGTCAAAGCCCTGCTTCCACACGCCTCCGTCGGGGTTGTCGAACTTGAGGAGGGAGTAGACGTCCAGCATCTGAAGCGGAGGATTTTAACCGATCACCGACGAGAGCCAAATCGAATGCAATTGATTCATTTGTTGATACGGTACAAAACAAACACGGCATTCAGTGACATTTACAAAGCAGCTACAACATGCAGCAAACAGGAATTATAGGTCAAGTCATTAATAAGCACTTTGGTGCGATTAGGGCGTTCTGCACGTTCCAGGTTTTCAACATGGATATTTAAGTGACACCTACACCTCGACATATCCGGTTAAATATGTATGGATTTTATTTTCTGCAGAGCTTTTTGACAACAGCGGTGGCCCCTCTGCAGCAGAGCAGCTCAGAAAAGAAACCTGTCATGGAGTAGCAGAAAGAATGACAATTCTCTCAGACTGCAAACTCCCCTGGCGGAGAGCTGATTGGACTTAATGACCCCTGGTATGTTGCATTTGCTACCACAGCGTACCAATCGTGATACCGAACACTTAATGACACCTTCAGATGTTCATTAACCAGGTCATTACTGGTTCCTTTTAATAAAGTACAAATCCACTGTGTATGGCTGACTGTTGTATCTTTACAAACAGACTAAACTGCACTAGTCAGCATAACATTACTTGCTATATTGAAACAGCAGAGGACCAGTGTACTATGAATACATGTCCTGGGTGTCAATGATGTCTATTTGCAGTTGGATGGACTCATTGATGTCGTCTGCTACTCTCCGTTTATACGCGGCACAGATAGTAAGGAAAATTCTGATTTGGTCGATCTTAGACCACTGGTAAGCTTTTAGAGTTCCACTGAAATTGTTCCACATTTGCAAAGAAAATACATTTACGGGTTGAGCAGCAGAGGTGAGTAAGTGGGATGCAAAAATGCATAAAGTCCTCTGTGCAATGAGACCCATTAGACCGCATTGACAACGCAAATGAGATCAGTGGTTGCAACATTTCCTGACATCCTGGAGTCCTAATAATGTTTCGGTGTCTCACTTGGCGGTGGCGCTCGTTTACCTGAACATCTGTTTGAGTCCGGGTGCCAACCGCAAACTGGCAGTCCTGAGGCTTCACGGCGAGGAAAGCGGGGCGGCCGTCGAACGGTAGGACCCAGGAACCGTTGGCGCTTCTGAACGGCAGGTGGCCGCTGGGAGACACAGCGCCTGTGTCTGTGAGCTCCATCACAGAGTCCTTTATGTGGCTGATTATCTGGTGGTTTTCCTCCAGGAGCTGCTCCAGCTGCTCGATCCGATTCTGGAGGACTGAGATTTGGCTCTAAAGAGAGAAAGCATTAAGAAACCAAAAGCGCTGTACACCACTAATCCAAAAGGGAGCTCTAAGCTGACAGCATAAATTAAAATTTACTTCTTTTTTTAGTTTGCATTTTTAAATATGATGTTAAAAAATAATTTACAAACTAGAACGTGTTTACAACTCAGACGAATCTGCTTAATTAGACATCAATCCGAAAAGATGTTTAAATGTTTAATTAAAGCTTGGGACAAAAAGCAGCTGCTGTAAAACAAAAAAAAAAAAAAAAAAAAAAAAAAAAAAAAAAAGGCGCTCCCATTAGGTTTTCAAACAATATGCAGCAAGGCTACAGCATGAATTCTCACCCGTGGAAAGTTCCCTCCACTCTGTCGCCTTGCGGGGTCATGCTGGACCCGGTCCAACATCAGATAGAGGGAGAACACGGCCACGCAGAATATGGCCCCTCCGCACACCGTCACTTGTTTCCTCAGCTTCATCCTCCTATGAAGAAGTCCTTTTTTCTTTTGTTTTCCCGCGACTTAAATACAAAAAAATAGAATAATTAACCTTGACTGAAAACGGTGTTGTTTTCAGCAGCGAAGGCAAAAAGGGTCCAGAAGAACCGGAATTTCAGCGCATAAAGCAGCAATGGAAGCCAACTGCTCCGGTAAGGAAGCCGCGACGCCCGCAGCGTCCCCTGACCATAGCGGGGATCACAGTGACAGGAGGCGACAGCAGCAGAGGCTGAGGAGAAGCTTCTAAAGCTGCAGTTCCTGGCAACAAAAAAAAAGTCTGTCAGCTCCGGCCAAAACCACAGCCACCGGTGGTCTCCTTCAAAGTGGCCCTTGTGCTCAACCATCCAAACCGACGAGATTGAAGTAAAAGGAGGAGGAAAAAAAAAAAAAAAGCAGCGTTACAAAGTAAGGACACACATAGGGAGACTAGTGTCCCATGATTGTTGTTGTAGACGCTGCTCTTTTGCTCAGATGGCTTTGTCTGCCATAGGTTTCCACAGAGCAGTAGTAGCGCACATGAAAGAGGAGGAAACGGCTTCGCTGAGAGTCACGGCAGCTTCTTTTTTGGGTTTTTTTTTTTATATATATAAATTAAATTTCAGCCCCAAAGCAGCTCCAGGAGTTAAAATGACACAACTGTGTTCCCGCTCTCAGAGGCATTGTGAATAAATATGGACTCTGGCTGGACGAGCAGCGTCCGTCCCTTGTGAAGCAAGCGCAGAGACAGCGTCACATTAGAGTCCTCTTCAGCTGCATAGAAGAAAAAATTAATTAAATATTACATACAAGCACATTTAATAAATTAGAACATTATTCATACGTTTTTTTCTTTCAATAACTGGATGAAAATGTAAAAGTTGTAGATTTTTTTTTTTATTATTAGACACGAAGATACATTGGAAGTATTTATTTCTGGCCATTTATCTGGTTGTGCATATAAAAACCCAAAATTCAGTTTCTCTGAAATGAGTATATCACATAACAAACACAAGCGGCCGCGCGGCGCACACGGTCCTTGTTTGTCCGGTGGACCTCGCACACACCCACTCAACACAAACAAACACTTGTTTCTACACACACACACACACACACACACACACACACACACACACACACACACACACACACACACACACATACATCTAGCCACCCAGACAGACACTGACACAAGTAATCCAAATAGTTGAAGGTCACATACACAGGTTACCATTACGTCAATGTGACCTGCCTACTTTGGCTTTAGCTCCAGTCCTGATTTAATAAAAATCAAATCATGCAATTAGGATTCTGTCTTGAGATATCCTTTCTTTATAGAGCAGAAGTGCCCTGGCAAGTGAACGAAGGCAACCAGCTTCTCTATTCCCTCTTTTTCACGAGCTCCGCTTGGCCCGGCTCCACTTGGCTCCGCCCGCTTTGTGCCCGTTTTATTTTCTTTCCCCTACCAGACGGGATTTTTTCATCCCTCAGGATGAGTGGGGCTGAAATGTGACGACTGCTTGTGAGTGGGTGCTGTTCACCGATTAGCCAAGGGACAATGAGAAACGAGACGTTTTCGCCAAAGGAAGTGCGGGGTATGGTTAAACCGAAGAGTGGCGACATCAATATTAAGAAACACCATGAACAGAGTGGGCCAAAACGAAACATAACTTTACTATTTACAAAAGATTAACCATGCTTGAAGGAAACCAACGCCAAGAAAGGACACTTCAGCTTTCTATAGTCAGATGGGTGCGCTGTATTTCGTTTCAAAGGTAGAGTGGTGTGGGGCTGTAATTGTCAGTAGAAAAGCAGCATATATGGTGAAAATCCATTAAAAGTTATGTCTGCACAATCACAAAGAAGACAGCTGATTTGACGCTTATCCAGCAGGCAGACACTGACATGCTTTGAAAGAAGAGAAAAACCACAAAAGGGCCAATGTTAAAGAAATTAGCTGTTTACAAAGTACTGTATCCAACAGCAAACGGGATTTAAACCAGAGGCAACCGGATTTTCGATCAGTTCTTTCTGAAAAAGTTTCGACACCTATCCAGGAGTCTTCATCAGTTCTGGTGGCTCACACTTCAGCAACCTGCAGTTGGTTAGCTGCTGTTTTTAAGGACATGATCCTCCTAGGCACATTCTCAGTCAGCCACCCACCCACCACTGTCCTGGGTCGTTAGAAGCTATTGCTTGGTGTGAGTGGAGTACTTGGTCACCTGAATCATGACAAGACTGCTGATGTAATCTCCCCGGACTGTGTTGGAGGACTGAGCTGTAAACACTGGGGAGTTGGAAGCTCCATCCTCCCCTCTGTTCAGGGTTGGCTTTTCTCTTTTGACCAAGATGGCTTCTTTGACCCTTCTTTGCTCTTTGTTGTTGAGATGCAGGTGGACTGCTGGATCAGAGGAGGAGGATTGCGTTTCCAACTCCCCGGTGTTTACAGCTTTGTCCTCCAACACAGTCCAGTCACAGATTGTAAAACAAAGTCCATTCAAGAGTTTGGGGATTTACAAGGTGCCTGTGCGTTGTAAAATATGCCAGAGCTGCAAAGTCTAAGTTGTTCTGGGTCCAGTTGGAAGTTTCCACAGTCAATGACTTAGGGAACCATGTTATCTGCTGGTGTTGGTCAACTACTGTATGCTTCTTAAAGCCCAAAGTAAACGCAGCCATGTACGAGGAAATGTCAAAGCACTTAAAAAAGGAGCAATAAGTGAAATTTCATTATTTTAGATAGAAAGATGTGAAGAACTAAAGGTAATATTTTAGACTACAGTATGATGTCACACCGCATCTCCGTTGTTCTCCAATTTCTTTTTTAAATGGCCGGGCCGTGCGTGTACGTCCATGTGAGCAGCTGCCACTCAGGGGTTAGTCCCTCCCTGCCCAGAAAACACCACCATCAGAGCAGCAGAGTAACATGGCGGAGAGCACCTCCAGCAGATCAAAACGCTCTCTTGCTAACAGCGTTATAGTTAAAGTTATGAGTTACTTCTTCACTAGAAATGCTCCTCCAAAAATGGTGAGGCTGTTGTGCTGTTTTTATCCTTTACACATGTGCACAGGAGGAGATGTTTGAGAAAGGAGAAGAGGAGAGGCCAGGGGTGCAGCTTGTCACAGATGGTGTTTTAGTCTGCAGACAGGGCTCAAGCACCGCCTAGTGGTAAAATATCGCTTACTGCTCCTTTAATGCGTCCCTCTGCTGACAAGATCTATACAGATAAAACTTTCAGTATCCCAGTAAGACATGGCACTTGTGCACACTTCCAAAAGTACCACCACCTGGTTTAATGGCCATGGTGTCCCTGAGTTGAGCAGCAAGCAGACTCTATGTTATGCTTTGTATTGAGTCTGTGGGATATTGTTAGGAAAACATGGAGAGGCACCAGACTCAACCATTAAATCAGACATAACTTCCTTAACTCCTTAGCAGTACCACTGGCTGATCGCCTCCACGCCACAACGATGACAGAATTCATGCAAAACGGTTCCCCAAGTGTTTAGTACATATACAATACATGGACATACTTTTCTGTGGGCCAACATTTCGAAAAACGATTACGATTTTTTTTTTCCTCCCGACCTTTAACTAACCAGGATGTAGTAATATTCTCCCACTGAGATTAGAAATCGCTTTTCCGAGGCAGTCCTGGCCAAGAGGCAGCAACAAATGGACACAAAAGGTTAAACAGGTAGTAGGAAAAGAATAGACTATGAAAAAGAAGTACAGGTCGTTGAATCAGCCAGAAGAACTTTTAGTTCTGACAGTAAAAGTTAACTCCAGTAGGAGGGCGCTTAGTGAACGAAAGCCTTCTTGCCCAACTCAGTCCGAGCAAAAAGGGACAGAAAGAAGCAGCAAATTGTGAGAGCGAAAGTTTTATGAGTCGACATTTTCTCAGTGCGGTCGCAGTACAGATAAAAGGTGGAAAAAGTCCATGCAATGCCTTGCAAAGAAAAGTTTACCAATGGGAATTGTTTTTCTTTTTAAGCATTATTGTGATCTGAGAATTTCTTATTGTGAAGAAACTACAATTCAGGTTCGTCAGCCGCAAGCCATAATTCATCAAAAGTAACAGAAATAAATCCTCAAAATATATAACTGACTGCCATCAATCTATAAACAGGATAGTGACAAAAAGTTAGAAAAACTACAAATTCTGTAGGAAAGATTCAAGAAGAACATACTGGACCACATTTGTCATCTCCTTTTCAAGGCATGCAATAATCACTATCATAGCCGGCTGCTAGGCTGAAATATCCAATATGCTTGTATATTTACAGTGCCCTGCATTAATGGCATGGTTGGCATAAAAAAATCTGGTCACCTGGCTGAACTTATCCTTTATGTACACTCCTGATATTGATCATAGTGGAGACATCTTGATGATGGAGAAGACACAAAGGAGTAAAAATATGAATTTC